>NC_071553.1:1613642-1962808 GCF_026979565.1 Vidua chalybeata
TATGAATATGTTCATATTTTTCAAGATGTTCAGGATATTAATGTGTTCTCTTCCCAGCCCAGGCTCAGCCCAGCTCCTCTCACTTTTGGTGCTGAACATGTGGCTTCCTGGACCATAAAAACTCCTTCCTTACACTCAGGCAGGTGAACAGAAAACACAATTTCTGTGATTGTGAGGAGAAGCTAATGACCTGGTATCCTTTTGATTAATTAGTTGCACAATTACAGCATTAAGGCCTCCCAGTCCAGCATTTCTAGTGAAGCTGAACAGACCAGACCAAAATTCCCATCCCTATCCTGGAAAGGCCCAGCACTAGGCCTGTTCTTGTAAGGAATGAAACCCCCTGAAATCCCTGGGTGCTGTGCACTGCCTGTGCCTCTCTCCTGGCCACTCTCATTAGCATCCAGTAAAAATGCACAGCTACACCACCAGAAAAGAAGCCCAAAGGCAATAAATGATGGTTTCAGAAATACTTCAGATTATACTAGAGTGATTCATAAAGGTTCTCACTATCTCTTTTCCTCTTTATCTTGAAATCTCCAAGGTCACCACAAAATGCCTGAATTGCCTGGGGCAAAGCTGGGGCTGAGGATAGAATGGTACCTGGAGCCATAGAACCAGCTGAAATTCTTCCTAAAAGCCTGCACGTTGAAAACTACACTAAAGGTAGTCTCCATAAAGAGAAGGAGAAAGGGAAGATAAAGAGATCAAAGCACTAAGAGCTCATTTACATCACACCATATCTGGAGGCACCAGCACTGCTTCAATCCCATATCACTGCAATGGGCAAGAGCAGAACGTGTTTCTACTCCCACCTCTCCACGTTTGAAAATAAATCAGTCATCTTAGATCATCCCCCATGTGTAGGCCCTATCCCAGATCTCCACAATATTTCAATAATAAAGTCTCAGCCAAGGCCAGTTTGCCAGGGTGAGATGAAGCCCATCCCTGCACCAGAAGCTGGGTCTGTGCAGAGCACAGTGACCCTTGGCAAGTAAAGCTCTGCCACTCTGGCTGCTCCTCCTGCATCTTGTCCTGTACCTGTCCTGGCTTTGCCCTGTGCCAGGTGCCCTCCAGTGTGGGACCAGGAAGGGCTGAGCAGGGCAGTGATGCCTTTCTGCCCCTGGGAATGGCTGGTGTGAGAACCAGAAGAAATCACTTCTAGAAACCCTCTGCCAGGTCAGGGCTGTCAGCGGATCCCACACCAGGGCCCACAGGGGTTCCAGGGGAAGGACAGAGGAGACAGGAGGGTGTGGGGTGCAAGCCCAGGGCAGGTGGAAGCTCAGGGCACTTGGCAGGACAGGCTGCAGCCAGATGGAGGAGAGAGGGACAAGAACAGCAGCCCCTGTGCCAGGGGCAGGAATGAGACTTGGATCAGAACGTAAGGGCACTCTTTCCAAATAGGCAAAATTGTGAATTTTGCACAGTGTGTCATAGAATCACAGAATCATCAAATATCCTGAGCTGGAAGGGGCCCACAAGGATGGATTCAACTCCTGGCCCTGCACAGGATAGCCCCAAGGATCTTCCCATGTGCCTGAGAGTTGTCCAAATGCTCCTTGAACCCATGGAGATTTTTCTCCTGGGCTCTGTCTCCTGTCTGTAGCTGTCCTGGCTCCCAAGGAACACGACAGTCCCAGGGGAAAGCCCTTGTGCTGTGAGGAGGCAGGGAGCAGATGGCTTGTCTAGCTGGATGCAGCTCTGGGAGCACGGCAGGCACGGACATCCTCTGGCCTGTACGAGTGCCGTGGTGGCTTCTGTGCCCATCACACAGAGCTGGAGATGGGGAATCTCCCACACCAAACTGCAGGCGAGGCTGACAGAGCCTCTTTCACCTTCCAGGCAGAGCAGCCAGTGCAGCAGTCTGCTTTGAGTTGGATGTTGGGCAAGAAGCACAATTTTTCTTTTCTGTTACCATTCTGCGATTAATGTCTTTGGTGATTGCCATGAAAGAGAGGTCCAGAAGGAATTGGTTTGGGTTGATCAAAATAATAAAAACCATGTTGTTTTTTTCCCCTCCTTCAGTGTTGACATTAAAAAAATCATCCCAGAAAGGACATTCTAAACCAGAAGTAATTTGAAAAGAAAAATGCTTTCTGTCCAGAAAATGTCAAAGCAGGACTTCTCAGCCTCTTTAAAACTGTTTTTACATGTTAGCCTAACTTAACAGGGTTCAGAGTTGGCAAGTGGATGAGCTGGGTCAACCTTAACATTTTCATTAGTATGAGCACATCAAATCTAAAAGAACCTCTACACTAAAAAGAAATATTGGGGCCTGAATGAGAGCAAGGAACATCTTGTTAAAGCAAGAAAAATGAGATTGTAAGTATATGTCCTTTCTTCCCACCATGTTCTTTGGAGCAGCCACAGCCCAGCAACATCCTGACTTTTGGCAACCAAAGTCTCCACTAGATCCATGAAAAGAGCCTCACATCCCCTTGTGTCCAGAGCGTGGGGTTGATCCCTGTCCTCCTCCAGGTCTCTGCTGCATTGCAGGCCCTCACTTGCCAGACTTTTTGAGGACAAAATTCCTCCTGTGGAAGGAATTATTCTCTTAACCCAGAACAGCTAAAGGTGAACTCAGGAGCATCTTCCTCTTTGCTGCCCAGCCAAAGCCTTTTGAACACGATAAGGAGCAGCAAACAGCAAACCAACACAACTGGTGCATCCATAGCATTCCCCATTCAAGTGTCCTTGAAACCAAATGAGTGTTGGAAATGTGTCCCCTCCCAAATACTGCAAAGATTAAGCCAGTTCTGGAAGCAGGACAGCAGGTCAAGATCAGCCAGGGATGGTTTTAAGCCACAGGGCTGTTCTGGGCAGCCAGAAACTGCCTGGCACAGGCTCCTGCCAGCAGACTGGAGCTGTTCTGGTACCACAGTACCTCAGAAAGCAGCTTATCCACTACAGCCTGCCCTGCCTGCTCCAGGTCCTGCCCACGGCTCCCAGACCTCTCTGGGCAGTTTACCCCAATGCTAGAGTAAAGGGATTTACAGCCCACCTGGTGCCACCTGCATGGTGGTCCAGCCACTCTTGGAGCCCACATGGTGGGAACAGCAATTAATTTCTATGGAAATGTTCCTGGGAGAGAACTGATCCACCTGGAGAGCAAGATTTGTTGAAGTGCACTAAAAAAGCAGGCACTGATGAAGCAGACAGGAACAGGAGATGGAACAGGGTGTAAGGATCTGGGTCCATGTACACATGCAGATAGCAGGGCTCCTCTGCTTGCAGGAGATGAGGGAGGAGGCTGTGACAGAGGGCCTGATGCTGGTTTGATGCAGTAGGAGGATGTACTTTTTATGTACAAATTGCTGGTAAATTTTATAGAGTCTCTCTATACGGACACAAGACAAAGATACACGACAAATTAACACAGAATAAATCTCTCTGTGACTATTCAGGGTGATTGTTCAGTGCTACATCTGGCTCAAGGGTGCCTAAATCACTGATTCCCAGGACCAGCCATTGGGTCCAGGCTGGTTGAGGGCAACATACAAGCAGAGGTTATTGAAAGTTGTCTCCTTGTGGCTCCCAGAGGCTCGTGGTGAATTTCCATGAGCAAACACCTGAGAGTGACAGGCTGGCTGTGCTGGATACCTCGTGTGACCCAAGTGCTTCCTGGGTGTGTACGAGGCTGGGACTGGCTTTCAGACCACCTTGGTACCTGTGCCCAGGCCAGAGACTCTGCTGAGAGCTCTGCATCTCCTTTCAGGAGCAGGCTGAGGGGAGGA
Organism: Vidua chalybeata; assembly: GCF_026979565.1. Lineage (NCBI taxonomy): Eukaryota > Metazoa > Chordata > Aves > Passeriformes > Viduidae > Vidua > Vidua chalybeata. Next base: position 1,617,377 of record NC_071553.1, read on the forward strand.
GGGTGTGGGTTGCACACTCCTGCCACAGACATGCTTCCAGCTGCACACTGGGGGCTCCTGTAGCCACTGTCACTCACACCCTTCCTCTGATTGCACGAGCTCTGCACAAAGCAGATTTGCCCCCACGTATTTGGAAAAGTATCAGCTGGAAATCTAAGGAAAGGCAGTACTTGAATTAGGGAGTTCCACCTCTACTGGGAGCTGAAAGCCCTCGTGCACTCTTTCTGTGGCGCCCACTGTTAATTTGTGCAAGAGCTCCTTGCACATCTGGCCCAGAGCAGCCACCTCTGTCCTGTTTCTCTTCACTGCACACATCCCCCCTCTGCTGCCAGCCCTGACCCCCCAGGGCTGTCCCATCCCTGCAGCTGATGCCGTTGTCCCCAGCCCTGCTCCAGTGACCTCCAGACCACAGAGAGATGATGGCCGAGCCCGTGGCTGGTGAGCAGGAGCTCCATAGCCTGGAACTGGCCAGAAGGGCAGGTCAGCACTCTGGGTTCTACCACACTGAGAGAATCTGGCAGCACACAACTCTTCCTGTCATTCTCTGGGTGGCAGGAAATCAGAGGAAGGCTCTGACAGGTGTTCAGTCACTGTGGGTAAGTGCTACAGGAGTGGGGGCAAAAGCTGCTGAAATGGAGAAGAACTGGGCCAAGGCACTACTGGGAAACCACTGGGCCAGGCTGCCTCTCCCCTTGGAAGCCACATTTCAGTGGGGGTAACACCAAATCGTGTATAGAATCATAGAGTCATTAATCCAGGATCGAGTCCAACCTTTGATCAAATGCCACCATATCAGCTAAACCATATTATGGCAAAGTACCACATCTGCACCACTGCCCTGGGGCCAAGCTGATCCCAAAGCCCTGAGAGTGGCAAATAAACAGTAAAGGAGAACTGGAGGGTTGGAGTACATGCACTGCTGAATCTTAGTGCAGTTTGTGCCTGTCACTACTTGGAAGTAGGCAAAATTTGGAAACATCTTACAGGGGACCAAATCTGATAAATTTTGTAGTTGAAAATGTCTGAATGGCTGATTGAAATGCTTTATGCTCACATCAAAACATTTCATTCACTAAAAGCCAAGCCATGACAATGCAATATTTAATGACAGGCAGCACCTGCATAAACTAACCCGAGGCTGAATTTGGAAAAATCAAAAGTAAAATGAAACCCCAATTGAAACAAAATCCTTCACTTCAGACTCAAACATCTCCAATATGTTTTCATTCAAAAAATTCTATCACATCTCTGTTGCCTGGAAATTTTTGCATTTGATGAAGAGCAGTTTTTGCTCCAGGAAGCTTCCTCAGAGAAAAGCCTGGGCACTGCAGGGGGATCCTTTTGCTGCTCCCAAGCAAGTTACCATCCTGGGGCCCTGCAGGTGCCAGGCACTGCAGGAAAGGCACTGAGGGAAGCCTGGTCTTGATTCTGAGCTGTGCTCAGGCACAGGAGCTGGCGGTCCTGCACTGTGCCCACATGGATATCTGTGACACCACAGGCTATCCCAGACAGCACTTACAGCCCCTGGGTGGGGGGGAACTGCATCCAGTCCTGAAAGATTTGGCCAAAACTTTGGGCAAGCAAAGAGCAATGGTTGTGTCCAACCCAGAGCTGGCAGAGACACCTCCCAGCTGTGTCTCTTGTCTTTCAATCCCAGCTGTAACTCTTGTCTTTTCAGTCAAAGCTGTCTCTTGTCTTCCGTATGCTTTGAACCCCAGCAGCCAGGTCAGCAGGGTCCTCCCCTGAGCAGAATGGCTGAGAGAAACAGGAGAGGTGGGGAGGAGTTGTGGGGGAATAAGAACCCCGTGCCTGTGCATTTTATCATGGATTGAGGTGCCCTGCACTCAGTTTATGCTCTCCACCAGCAGGGAGGTGTATCACAAGGATACAGGATGGATCAGGCTGGGTGCAGCTCTGAGCAGCCTGATCTGCTGGAACCCTAACCCCAGCCCTGTCCCCTCTCTCGGCAGGGGAGTTGGAATCAGATGTGCTTTAAGGTCTCTCCCAAATCAAATCAGGCTGTAATTCTGCAATCCTATGGTTCTACCCACCTGCTTAGCCTTGAGAGGAGCTGCCCATTGCAATGATGGGGCAGTCTCGAGGTTTGCACTTTGCTTTTTCAGTCTGGTTTGTGCCACTGCTTTAGTCAAGACTGTGAGAAGCAGTTGTTTAGACAAAGGGCTACCTGTGCAGGCTGGGATTTTCAAAGACATCAAGTAAGGCCCTGAAAATTGCAAAGAGCAGCAACAGCACATGTGCAGAATGGCTGCCTTGAGCGGAGAAAACCTGTCATAACCTAACACCTGCTGAGCAGCAAGGCAATGTCCACGGCTTGCCTTTCAGCTCCCTTGTCTTGGAGGTGGAGTTCTCTGTGCCAAAACAGGGCAGAGAAGGAACAACCATGTCATGCCAGAGCTGAATACATTTAATGCACTCAAGCAGGAACGGAAGGCAGTAATTCATTCTGAGCAGGACTGCCTTGGGGATGGTCTGGCACAGCAGATGATTTATATTTAGAGTTGGGCTTGGCAGGTGCTTTTATGGAACAGAAGTTTGGTTTTCAATTGTATTCAACGTACCCCAAAAAGTAGTTCAAACCATTCCAGCTTGTGGCATGGCCAACTATTAACTAGGTCAGTTGGGAAAGAAGTGCACAAAACTGCCCTCTTCTGTTTCCTGGGAGCTGGGTAGTGCTGGGTGCTGTCAGAGGCATGACGCATTGACCAGAGCTCAGAGCCTCTTCAACATCCTGCCCTAAATGCCTGAGTGGGCTGGCAGAAACCGGGGGGGCAGGAAGAGCTGGGCTCCTCCCTTGCCCTCCAGCCCCCCCCATGCTGCCATGCTGGCACGAACCCTGAGACTGAAAGGCCAGTTGAGAGCACTGAGATTGAAAGGCCAGTTGAGAGCACTGAGATTGAAAGGCCAGTTGAGAGCACTGAGATTGAAAGTTGAGGCCACATTTTCCCAGCACTGTGGCAGGACAGACAACTTGTCCATGGGGCTGTCCTAGGAAGGGTGTCCAGGATGGGTTTTGCACCAGCCCTGCAGTGTCAGCTCGTGAGAGGCCGTGGCCAAGGCTAATGCTCCTGAAGGCAGTGCTGGCCACTCAGCAGCCCAGACAGGAGGGGGATGGAGGGGGCTGGTGCACTCCCAGCCCTGCGCTCACAGCCTGGGGCAGCTGGCTTGCCCACTTCACTCTGGAACCTGGATCCCTACTTTGGCCTCCATTAGACGAGGCTTTGCTGCCAGAGCTGTGGGGATGGATGTTGCATCCCGGGTTTGGGTTCAGATTAGGGGTTCTGATATGTGTTAGTTAGCCGGTTCTGTGTACCCCTGCGCACCCCCCGTGTTCCCCCGCACTGCGGTGGGCGGCTCTGGGTCACTCACCATTAGAGCTCACCATGCCAGTCCTGTAAGCACCCCCTTGTCCACTCCAGAGAGTTCGGTGTCTGTCACCCCGCTCCCACAACCCCATTCGCCCCGGAGCCCGGTGTCCGCCCCCGTCGTGTCCCCATTGGTCACCCCAGTCCACGTCACTCCCCCATAGCCTGCCCCCATTGGGCGAGGGGGGCTTCCGCCTCCCTCGGCTCTCCCCCTATAAAACCCCGTGCGTTCCTTTGCTCGGGGCCATTTTGTCCACGCGGTGCTGGGAGCCAGTCACGCTTCTCCGCCGCAGCTCCACACAACAATAAAAGCTCTCCAGCCGACCATGCGGACCGAGCGGACAATTCCTTCGCCTCTTTGTCTCGCCCCTCGCGCACGGCAGCAGAACGTGGCCAGCCCCCGGTCCCGTCGAGAAGCAGCGCCCTAGCCGGGCTCTCCGGAGCTGCCCGGGACCGGGAGAAAACAACGCAACGCCGCAGATGGACAAGCCTCTGCTGGTGGCCAGGCCAGCATGAAATGATTGCCCTCATCATGAGATTCTGAGTAAATGGAAACTCAAAAAAAAAAATTTCTCCTGCAAATGTTTCTGCCTTCCCTTTATTTAGTGCAGGAGGATGAATTTGCTGAGTGAGAAGGGAGGTATCACCTTAACTCAGGAAAGAAGAACAGGCTCTGGGGGATTCATAGGCAATCCCTGCCTGAACTCCAATGGCTGAGCCTGTGTATGGGGGATGGAGTCCGGAAAAGGAAAAAAACAGAATTCAACACAATTCAGGAGCTGAAATAAAATTTAAAATAGCTCTTTTGGTATCATTGAAGTCCTGCATCTAGAGTTTTACAAAAGCTGAGCAGCACTGGCTTTCCTGCTGGTACTGGGGTGGAACACCAAATGACTGATGTTAGGTGCGGAGATGGGATATCACTGGGCATCTCCCACTGATATCTGGAAGGGCTGTCAGAGGCCATGGCATGAGTCTGGACATGGATTTCATCTTTTTTTTGCCTTCCCCCACCACCCAGGCACCAGAACTTTTGGGGTGCATAGCCTAAGGCTGGGGCTGTCCCCAGCATATCCCCACCTGACCCTCCCACCCTCTGCCCAGATTGCCTGCCAGGCTGTCTCCAGCTGATAACCTGCTGGCAATGCCTGTGCAGAGCTGTGCTGAAGGGCCCCTAACACATCATCCTGCAGCTTCCTGTCAGCCTTCTCACCAACTCACCCAGGCAGTGACCTGTGTCCAGGGCCACAGCCTCCAGAACTTGGACAACTCCATGAGCACTGTCAGGAGAGGCTGTGACCAAGCTGTGTAAAGCTGCAACCCATACTGAGCTAAACCAGCCATTCAGTAAAGACATAGCACCCGTCTGGAGCAGTCAAGAGCCTAAGCAATGTGGCAACCTGAAGTTTTGGATTCCAACAAAGTGGTGTTTCACACCTGAAAGGATGATGAAGTGTTCGTGTTGCTGCTGGAGCATTTCCTGGTCTGTGCCTGCTGCACCCACACCACAAAGGGAAGGGATTTCAAAAGCACTACGGGCAGTTGCAAGTTGCAAAAGTGTTTTTTTCCTAGCTGAAAACAGATCCCTCCTCACCTCACACAGCCCACAAGACCTCACCTCTTGCACTGACTTTCTCACCATGCACCCACACACTTGTGTGATCTGGCAAGTGATGCTGCCTGTCACGTCCTAATGCACTATCAAAGGCATCAAGGAGAAGTTTAATTCTTAATGATGAGGTAAATGAAAAAGGGTTGGGACATTTTTATGCTCTGAATAAGGGAGAGGGGGGGTCACCAACCAGTCATGGTTGAGAAATCTGGCAAAAGAAGTGTCAAAGCAGGTGAGGTAAGCTGCACCCAGGGGCAGAAAACCTTCCCAGCCCAAGAATTCAGGTTCTGGCTGCCATCTGTGAATGGAGTTGGTGCTCAAAAGGCAAACCTTGCCTGTTGCAAGCACCCCATGCTCGGGACCCTCCCTGGCTCTGCTTTGCTGACAGGGCAGGACAATGGAGGCAGTTCCGGAAGCAAAGAAAGTTCAAATTCCTCCAGCCAATTACCTCATGGCAGTAAATCTTCTACCTCTCCTTTCCAGTCACCGGTGAAGCCTGTCTATTGTCTGGGGAGCCTGTCTGTCTGCCCCAGCATAAAAGGGAGAACAATCCGTGGGTTTGTGTAACATCCGATGTATTAAAATGCAGAATAAAGCAGAGAAAGGGCCAAGGAGAGCTGGGTGGGGAAGAGATCTCCAAAGGCTGCTGGGATGCTGGGGTGTCTGCTTTGCTTCCAGCCTGTGGGTGCAGGTGTCATTCAGGCTGGATGCTGGTCAGGGATGTGCTGGGCATCCCTCAGGGTTTTCAGAGAAGGGGTTCTGCTGGCCTGGAAGGGGACTGCTGCCCACAGCACTGTCCAAACCCTGTCCATGCACCCTAAAGTTGTCTTCCCTGAGGCCAAGCTGCCTAGTCTTCAGGCAAACAGCTCCTGTGGGCTGGTAAATCATCGTGGTGGGCATCTTCTGCTTCCCTCTAGGTGCCCCACTGCACTAGCCCAGGTTGCTCAGAGCTCCATCCAGTCTAGCCTGGAACACTTCCAGGGATGGGGCAGCCACAGCTTCTCTGGGCAACCTGTGCCAGGGCCTCACCACCCTCAGAGGAAAGAATTTTTTCCGAATGTTCAAACTGATCTGCATCAGAAGAAAATAGAAAGAAGAAAGTATTTTGTGCTAACAAGATCCAGACTTTCGCAGAGCAACATCTCTTTGTTATTGCCATCAGACCTGGTGGTCCTGCATTGATTATGGGTCAATGGATGCTAATGGAGGTGCACTCTCCAGCCTTGCAGCTTGCTGGAGCCACCCTCACCTTTCCTTTGGAAAGTTCAAGGCATGGTTCTTCCTAGGAAAGCCCAAGGTTCTGGGGGAGTTAAATATCTGTCCATGTTTCATGCACTGTATCCTGCACTGTGGCTGTGGAGAGACAAGGAGCAGCTGCAGCACTGTCTGCGTTCCGAGGGGCATTTTCTGTAGTCTGGAAGAACCAGGAGCTGCAGCTGTGAACTGGTGGGGCTGGACTGCTCCACAGTTTGAGTCCTTCCATCTGCAGTCCTCCTCTCAGCCCAGGTATGGCCAGACTCCATATCCCAGTCTTGCTAGACAACATTACTGAGAGTAGGAGATAGAAGCCCCAATGAAAGCAAAGAATTCCTTTGAAGCAAACTTCTGATGAGACACCAGAGTGAGTCCAGAGTTGTGCAGACCATGAGAGACTGAGGATAACCAAGTGAGGAGCAGTCATCAGGCTTGCTGGATCCGTGGACACTGGCTGATGTGTGACCACCACCTCTTCCTGCCCCTGCTGCACCACCAGACCAAGTGTTCTGCTGACCACTGGACCTGTACCAAGTGTTTGATGCCTGGGCACAGGAGAGGAGCAGCTTCTGGACAGGTGTGAAGGGCACATCCCTCGTACATGTCTGGGGAGACTCTGTGTGTGCAGGAGGTGGAGGCTGGACACAGGACTGTGAGGCAGGTACAGGACAGCACAGGATGCTTTTCTCGTTTGTCTTCCAGCACTGCTGCACTCTCCTCTGCTCAGTGCTTTGACAGGCATTGGCTGCAGTGGGCACCTCTTGTCCTCCACGGCCCAGCATTGTGCCACCTTTTTCTCTGTTTTCTCCAGGACACAGAATAACACCCAGTGAAGCTGGCAGGTTCTTTCTGCACAGCCTAGGCTGGGAGGGGGTTCACCTGTAGCCCAAAGGCAGCAGAGAAAGGGGCAGCAGCCAGGAGTTGGATCCTGCAGTGTGGAGGCACAGCAAGGCTCTGCTGCATGCCCAACTCCAGGTGACTCCTCTGCCCTTTGTGAGAGGAGCTGGCCTTGGACACAGAGACTGACATTTGTGTGGGTAACCCAGGGAATGCTTTGGGGTTTGACTGCCTTCTCACTCGGGATGTGGCCACGCACCCTGGGATATGGGCAGACACCTTATCGTGGCTGGAGCAGTTGCTGGCAGCCTGATCATGTATAAACCATCTTTACAGCCATGGCTTGACTTGCTTCAGGTCTCTGTGGTTCTTTAGGTGGCAGGAGGCAACTCTGGATGTCAAGTAGCATCATCCTAGGCTGGTCCAGCCCTCTCATCCAAATCAATTTTGCTGTTTTTATCTCATGCAGTTCAATTGTGCAAAATATTTCTGGGGAAAAACAGTGATTTTGTTATTTCTTCCCCATGTTTTGGACTCAGCTTTGGGATCAGAAGCATTTCATTGCCCCAACAGACTTAGGCACAGAGAAAGACAAAGTCTTCTACACTGTGTTTGGAGCTGACACAGCTATACCATGACCCACCCAGCTGCGCCCTGTGAGGAATGACTGAGGGAGCTGGGGGTGCTCAGCCTGGAGAAAAGGAGACTCAGGGGTGGCCTTATCACTCTCTACAGCTCCTGAAAGGTGGCTGTGCTCAGGTGGGGTTGGGCTCTTTCTCCAGGAGCTGACAGAACCAGAGGACACAGTCTCAAGATGAGCCAAGGGAAATACAGGTTGGATATCAGGAAAAAGAGTGATAAAGTTCTGGAATGGCTGCCCGGGGAGGTGGTGGAGTCACCATCCCTGGGTGTGTTTAACAAAGCCTGGATGTGGCACTGGGTGCCAGGGGTTAGTTGAGGTGTTGGGGCTGGGCTGGACTCGATGATCTTTAAGGTCTCTTCCAACCCAGTGATTCTGTGAATTCTGTGAATCTGACAGGTGTCCTGAAGCGAGGTGGGGCACCAGGGAAAAGGCACAAAATACTGCAGGGGCTGGTGGGAGGTGCAGGCTCTAGCCATGGGTGAATGCTGCTGTAAAGCACTTTAACAAAGTTAACACCCTTATTCATATCTCAAACAGAAGCAGTAAAGCATGGGAAAAGGAGTGAAGAACATCTTGAACACTGTTACTCTGCACTGGCTGCTACAGATACCTCCAAACTCCAGCTGGAGCACGGGGAATGGTGCCCAGCACAGGGAAGGCAGATGGGAGGGAACGCAGGGTGACACGCTGGGCTCACAGCCTGGGGCTGGGAGTGGACACAAGGCTTTGAGATGCCCCTGGAGCTGGGCCTGCTGCAGGGAGTGACAACCTTTGCTCACAGCTGCCAGAGGTCCTGGTGCCCCCATACCATTTTTTAAGTGGGAATTCAAAGGAAAATCACAAGCCAGAAGTTGTTATGAGCACTGAATCACCCCGAGACTACAGGAATGAGCATTCCAGTGCAGGTCTGGCTGTTCAGCCTCTGAAAAAGTCTGGAATAGGTCTACCAATTTAGTATCTCAATAATACTTGGACTCCAGGCAGTGCTCCAGTTTTCTGTGCCCCATCAGATAGTGCATTCCTACCTCCTTGCTATATCCATGTGCATCAGTGCATTCCTGTCACAATACTGCAAGCAATTCCAGTCTTGCTTTTGACACCAGAGATGTCCATCTCCAGCCTTCAAATGCCCCATAAGTGTGCAGAACAATGCATATATTAATTTATCGTAAAGAGACATCAGATTTTCAAGGCAAGCACCTCAGTGTACTCCAGTTCCCTTCCAGCAATGGCTGCAGTTTAGGTTCCAAACACATCCAGTCTCAGAAAGTCAAGCCCCTTTCAACAACCAGCTGTAAGAAGCACCATTCTGATACTTGCTGCCCAGCCCTGTGGGGGAACCTCAGGCTGAAAGCTGTGGAGGTGCAGGATTTGAAGAATCAAATCCTGGAGTCAGGCTGCAGGTGGTGGAGCTTGGCCTGGGAGACACTGCCTGGTGACAGCAGACAGGCCATGGCCCAAGGTTTTTTGGGCATGGAGAGGCAGTGTGGGATTTCAGAGCAAGGCTGCTGGTGTTTGCTCTGCAGTGACCAGGGTAACAGGCCCCAGTGTGTGTTCTTGGTAAATAAATAGCTTACATCAAGCCCCCAGCTCCCATTTTAATTTTCATCCCCACAAAACCAGGCCTTCATGACTCTGCTATTGTCAGCTTGCTTGGTGAAAAGGGGTAACAACAAAGGATACTTGGTTTCTATAATTTGTCCTCTTTGAATTTTGAACATTTAGAGGTCTGGGAAATATCTTTTTCAAAGAAAATACACTCATTTCAAGTGATCCCAGGAGATGATGTTTGCTGCAAGCTCTAAGAGTGAAGGTTTGATATCACCACCAGTCTTGTGTGTGCTGCATTCTCTGCTCCCTAACCAACTCCTGCCCAGCTCCTTGCCAACCCATCTTCCAAAAAGTGGCCCGGGACATGGATATTTGGCTTCCAGGAGGCAATCACTGTCCCTAACACCTGGTGAGAGTGGGAGATAGGAAGTGAACACCCAGGGCTGCTCTGTGGTACCCCCAGACCAAACAGAAGAGGCCACTTGGCCAGTGTGTGATGTGCAGCACACCTTGCCTGCTCTTTCTGCACCTGCCCTCCCTCAGCCATGCTTTGAGCAGTGTGTCCCAAAGCCAGGCAGCTCCCTGGGACCAACAGACGTGCAAACAGTCAGTGCTTGGTGCTCAGGATCTGCACTCTGCTATTTCCTGTGAAATGAAGGGCCCTCAAAGCAACCTCTGCCTTGCCTGCAGCACAGCTGGGAGCCAGGCAGCTCTTGGGGATGGTGCACGTGGGGTGACCATGTCCTGCACTGGCAGGGTGTGCCCACACCTCCTGTGACACACGTGACATAATTCATGTGCTTCACAGGCAGGTGTGCTGGGGAGAGATGGCACTGGGGAGGGACGTTTGTAAGTGGGTGACCTCTCTGATTCCAGCTGTGCCACTGTCTCTTCATGGGACACTCAAAGAGTCCCTGTCTTTGTTTGGGCCCTTGAGATCCCTGAAAAACAAGGAAAAACGGCTTTACCTCTTGCCAAGACCTGGAAACTGGATTGCAACCCCCTGCAAGTATTAAAACAGTAAGTGAGGGCATGTCACTGTGTGCTTTTTACCTCCAGCACACTTACATCACCTGGGAAGACTCTCCACTCTGACCACAAGTTCTCTGGCCTCTGGCCAGGGCAGTCAGTGCAGGAGTTTCAGCAGAAACTGCCTTTTCTCTGGAAGCAGCAGCCCTGCTGCTGCAGGTGTCCCGGCTCAGCTGGAGGAAGACTCCAAGGATTTGCCTGCAGGGTGCAAAGGCCCAGCCATGCCAGACCATCCTTCCATTCCATTTGCGTTTTCAAAACTCTGCTCCACTACTAATACTGCTGCTGCCTTCCTACCACAGGCTGTAAATCCTCCCGAGAGCAGGGGAGAAGAAAACCCCGAGCCCAGATCTGTCAGAGCGAGACCGACGCTCCCTGGGGGTGCTCTGAGAGGCTCCGTGGGGCAGAGGCACAGAGCAGCTCCCAGGACAGCACCAGGTACCCACAGCTGGCACTGCACCATCACCCACTCTCTTAGGCTGGGGGGTGCATTCTATTCCCATCTGTCAGAGCTGGGGCAGTTATCTCCTGTCCATTGGGCAGTTTCCTTTATCTCTCCCACAACCAATTCTCCCTCCAGGAGATCTCTGCTGTTCATGGCCACTGAGTGTCCCTGCATGGCTGAGAAAATTCCATCATCGCATGGGGAGAGGCTCCGCCCAGGGGAGCAGCCAAGCATTCCTACCTGGATCCAATCTGACCTTGGAACAGCACAGCAGCCTTTGCCCACTGCATTCCCAGAGGAGCAGCTTTCTGCCCCACTGCATTCCCAGAGGAGCAGCTTTCTGCCCCACTGCATTCCCAGAGGAGCAGCTTTCTGCCCCCCTGCATTCCCAGAGGAGCAGCTTTCTGCCCCACTGCATTCCCAGAGGAGCAGCTTTCTGCCCCACTGCATTCCCAGAGGAGCAGCTTTCTGCCCCACTGCATTCCCAGAGGGAGCCCAGGCCCATCTCCAGCAGCCCTGGAGCTCCAGAGGAAAACTCCAGCCTTGTCCAGGATCCTGCTCCAGCAGAAGCACAGCTGGCACTGCAGGAGGGCTGAGCCCCCATGGAATGGCACTGCTGCCACCACCCTGACCCACAGCCTGCCAGGGCCTGCTCTGACTCTGGCAGTGTTGTTTTCTTTTTTGTACTATTGCATTTGTATTTTTAGTTTCCCTAGTAAAGAACTGTTTTTCATATTCTCATATATTTATCTAAGAACCCCTTAATTTCAAAATTATAATAATTTGGAGGGAGGGGGTTTACATTTTCCATTTCAAGGGAGGCTCCTGCCTTCCTTAGCAGACACCTGGCTTTTCAAACCAGCTTCTGCTCTTAGTCCACACTGTCCTATTCCCAGTTCCTGCTCTGCTGCCAGCCAATGGCTCTCAGACCTCCTTGTCTCCCTCTTCAAAACTGTCCCCCTGTCCCCCACCTGCACAGCTGGCTGCCCTTCTCTCTATGGTTGGAGAGGAACATCTGCTGGGCAGCTCACAGACTGCATCCCCCCCACAAAACCTTCATTTTCTTTTCTACCACACTCACTAAACAAAATTTCTGCAGCTTTTCCCACATTTGTTGCTGAGCTTCTAGCTCTGTCCATGCCCACCCATGCAGGGCCCTGCAAATGTGCCAGTGCCCAGACCAGAAGCCTCCTGGATATCCATCACTGCTCACCAGAGGCAGCTGCTGTTGATGTTGGGTTCCACAGTCAGCTTTAGGTACAGACAAAAAAAATTAAAGGAGGAGCAAAATGAAAACCTTGGCTTGCTGCTGAGGAGATCTGTGTAAAGATCTGGACAATAGCTTAAGACAAGGAACGTTTGTGTCAAGTTACCCAGGCTGACTCTGTCCTAGAATGAGAATCACAGAATGGTTTGGGTTGCAAGCAGCCTTAAATACCATCCCACCCCACCCCCTGCCATGGGCAGGGATGCCTTCCATTATCCCAGGCTGCTCCAAACCCTGTCCAGCCTGGCCTTGGACAATTCCAGGGATGGGGCAGCCACAGCTGCTCTGGGCACCCTGTGCCAGGGCCTCCCCACCCTCACAGGCAAGAATTTCTTCAGTATATTTAACCTAAATTTCCCCATTTTCAGCTCAAACCCATTGCTCCTTGTCCTGTCACTACAGTTCCTGATGAAGAGGCCCTGTTCAGGATGTCCACGTGCCCACACCAGTGTTCACCAGGGAATATTTGGGCCACTGGCTGTGCTGGGCAGTCATTGCTCCCTCTGAGCTGTGCTGGGAGCCAGTAGAAGATGGAACAAAGCAATGGACCCATTGCAGAGACAGAAAAAAAGTTTTTGACTGATATTTTCTTTGCCAAATGCACTTGTAGAATGATAATTCAAGACTTGGCAAGTCAGCATCAGGTTTTTTAATTTGTGGAGGCAAAGGCTGCAAAACTCTGGAAACACTAAAATGCTCTGGCTTTACAAAGACCCTTGGAATACATAATTCTTCATGCAAACTGACATAGTTCAGTAGACTGAATTGCTTGAAATCAGTTCAGACAAAACACTGTCTTCAACTGAGAACAAATGATCCTGCTTTTCAGCTTATGAGAACAATTGGAATATATTGTTCTAGGGTTTTTTTTTTCTGTTTCCTACAGTTTGTCCATCTCCATTTACAAAGATCACCAGCCAGGAATCAGAAAGGACCTGGTGAAAGGCCAGCTAATGTGATCAAGGCTGACTGAAATATTCCCAGTGAGTTTTTCAGAATGACAGCAAAGCTTGAAATACAATATTTACTTTCTGTTTTCTACATAGAGAACAGTTCTCCCGCAGTACTGTCTTTATCACACCACAGACACTCTGGGGCTGCAATTAGGAAACCTGTTAGCAGGATTATCTGAGCTACAGGTCCAAGCAAGTGCCTCCCATTATACAGTTCAGTGTCTTTGTGAAGTCAAACATGGTTTTGTTTGACCCAGCCAGGTGCTTTGACTGGGCATTGGAGGACGCCAGTCAATTCTTCATGATTCACTTTCCCACACTTGAGACATTCTGGCAAACACCACTATGTTCTGAAGGAAATATTCAATTTGAGGACAAAAGTGCATTTTGCCACTTAAAAAACCCCTAAAGCCAGAAACTTCCCTCTCCCATTGAGCAGCTCCTCCCTGGAGAAACAGCGCCAGGAGCTGCTTGTTTTGGAGCCAGATTTTCAGAAGGGTTCAGCTTCCCTGTAGGCACCTCAGTACAGTCTGGATTTCATAAAGAAGCAGCACCAGCACTTCCTGTTGACATAATGACTCAATTTTTGAGCACCCCAGCACCAAATACACTGAGCACTTAAAATCCAGCTGTCATGGGCTGACCCCAGATGGATGCCAGGCACCCACTGAAAATGCTCACTCACTCCTCTTTGCAGCTGGACAGGGAGAGAAAATTCAATGAAGGGTTCATGGATTGAGATCACACTGGGAGAGGTCACTCATCAAAAACTATCATGGGCAAAAGGGCCTCTAATTCAAAATATGAAATTAGTTTATTACAAACAAAATCAGAGCAGGATAATGAGAAGTAAATAAGCCCTTAAAACCACTTTCCTCCCACCCCTCTTCCTTCCCAGCTCTACCTCCTACCCTGGCAGTGCAGGGAGACCAGGAATGGGGGTTTGGGTCAGTTAATGCTCCGTGGCTTCTCCTGCTGCTCAGGGAGAGAAGCCACCCCCCCTGCTCGTGAGCAGCACCTCCCTGTGAACTGCTGCAGCATTAGAGCATCCCAGGGACAGCAGTCGTCCCCTGGCTGCTGCAGCCTGGGGCACTCTGCCATGGGGCCAGTCCTCCAGGGACAGGCTGCTCCAGCCTGGGAGCAGGGCCTGTCTCTCCACAGGTGTCCCAGGGGATCGTGGCCTCCTCTCAGGCCTCCACGCGCTCCTGTGGGCTCCTGCAGGGGCTGTGGGTGGATCTCTGCATCCCTGTGGATCCCCATAGGCTGTGGGTGGATCTCTGCATCCCTGTGGATCACTACAGCTCCCATGGATCTCTGCATCCCTGTGGATCCCCATAGGCTGTGGGTGGATCTCTGCATCCCTGTGGATCTCTGCAGCTCCCATGGATCTCTGCATCCCTGTGGATCCCCACAGGCTGTGGGTGGATCTCTGCATCCCCGTGGATCTCTGCAGCTCCCATGGATCTCTGCATCCCCGTGGATCCCATGAGCTGCAGAGGCACAGCTGCTTCACCATGGTCATCACCACGGCCTGCAGAGGAATCTTGGCTCTGGTGCCTGGAGCACGTCCTGGCCCTTCCTCTCTACTGCCCTTGGTGTCTGCAGAGTTGTTCTCACCTGGCTCTTTTCTGGCTGCAATTAAAACTGCTCAATCAACCTCTTTGTTTATATTTCTTCTTAAACCTGCTGTCACAGAGGTGTCACCAGCCCCTCTATTTGGCCCAGCTTTGGCCAGCAGCATGTCCATCTTCAGAGCCATCAGGGATTGGCTCTGCCATGGTGGAAGCTTCCAGCAGCTTCTCACAGAAGGCACCTCTGTAGGCCCCTGCTACTACAAACCAGGCCATGCAAAACCAATACACCAACCTAGACAGAGATCCCTCAGAGGGGCCTGGGTCTGTCTGACCCAGGGTGGAGCAGGAGGAAGGAAGCAGGACATGGTTCCTGTGAAGTTAATGATATTTTGCAAAGGCAGGAGAGTCAGAGAAGTGGTCGTAAAAGTTACCAGAATTAGTCTGTAATATTATCATGATGGGATCAGTAACCCATGCTTTTATAATTTCATTTATACCAATTTTGTATTTCAGTTATATTCACCTTTATAATCATTTCACTGTCAGTTCACACACAGTGAGAGAACCCTGCACCCAGAACAGGCTTGAAAAATTCTGAAGTTGAATTTTTCCACAAAAGTGCTTCACAGCGTGGGAACTTGCTCTGAGAAGCAAAGGGAGGAAAGGCCTGGCAAAATGAACATTTTCCTAAGCTCCTGAGTCAAAAGCGTGTGAAACTGGCTGGGGCAGTAAAGCAGGACCTGCTGGAGTCAGTGAGGGAAGCAGGGATTTGAGACCAGAGCAAGGAACTGATTCACGGGGATGACATAGAACCACATCTTCTCTCTCTTCCTTTTGCCATCGCCTTTGTGAGCTCTGGACCCCAGGCCTGTGAGATGTGTATTTAATTGCAGATCAGAACGAGGGCAGGCACCACTTCTGGTCATTCCTTTTGACTTCAGCAAACCTACATCACAATTTTATAGACCATGGACTAGACTTTATAGACTGGCCCTGCTGTGGCTTCCTCCCAGCCCTCAACACCTGCCTTTTTGACCACCCTGGGGACCAAGCTGGCTCATTTCTCAGCCTGCCTGCACTGCCTCCAGGAGCTGCTCCTCACCTGGTCATCACACCTCTGCAGCCTACTGCTGTGTGCACACAGGTGCCAGGTTGTCCCTGGGTTTCTCAAAACTGATTTCTCCCTCATCTGTTCTCCTGGCAAAACTCTGGCATCTGGCAGAGGCACAGATTTCTGTGATACTCTCCCCGTTCTTGTTTCCTCCTGCCTTCTGCTCTCAAAATGCCCACTGATTATTTTTTCATTTCCTTTCTCTTGACCAGTTATCAGCCCACACCAACTGAATCCCTTTAAGAGAGTTTGATGTGGGCTCAGTTTGGAGACTCTGTAAATTCAACCAATTTCTGTTGGACAAGATGCCTGTTGGCACCTTCAATGAGTGGTTTCCTTTTCTCAGACCCTCCTCTTTTTATCTTCCACCACATTTACCCTTTATAATTTAGTCTACTATTTCTGTTCCTTACTTGTACCTTCACTCCATCTGATGGGATTAAGGGTCTATGATTCCTTGGGTTGCCCCTGAAGGCTTTTGACAGCTGGTGTTGCATTTGTCCCTTTGCATTTTTCAGGCAGCAGAACTGGTTTAAGCAGTGGGCTAAGCTCAATAGTTAGTAGGTCAATAGTCTCAAATTTGGATGCCTTTAGGAGCCGTGTGAATACTGCCTGATATTTTTTGTTATTCATCCTACCCATTTGTTTTCAGATTTGTCCACATTAAGAATGACTTTGAGGGAAGCACCCACAGCCTGTTCTCAGGGAAAAACAAAGAAAATTATTTAATTTTATGGTGATGGCCTTGTGTTTGAGCAGCTCTTCCCATCCTTGCCACCTTTTGGCCTGTTGGATTGCCTGCATCTCCTGTGTTAGAAATACTATTAGTGACTGCAATTACAGAGAAAAAGTAATTAGCTATTAAGAGTTGTCTGGCTCATTTGCCCCATTTCCCAGTCATGTGAAGGGGTACAAGGGACTGACTCCCTTTGCACAATCATAAAATTCCCAAAGCCATTAGGAGTAAGGGGATAACACTGATGTTTGATGTTTGTCTCCATCTCCTGTCATCAGCAGTGATGTCATCCCAGTCAGGATTTTGGGAGGAAGGTCCCTGGCATTGCCCCAGCCTGGGTGAGTCAGACTAGTCCTGCTTATGCCAACACAAGACTTGGCTGTGGAGACACAATGCTGCTCCTCCCATCTCTGGGCAGGTGACCACACTGCCCTGGGAGCCAGATTTGGCTTCCTTTATCCATTGTCAGACCAGCATGAAAGCACCTGGAGAACAGCTCTGAAAGCCAGAGGGGCTGTGTGTCCCTCAGCTGTGCCACATTCTCTTTGTGTGCAAGTAGGATGGCTTATTTCCATTGTACATCAAGGTTTGGGAAATCAGCTAAGAGTGATGAGAAAAGAGAGCTTTACTCTTGATCTTGAAAATTAGATTGCAGGTTATGTCTTTACAAAACTGCAACTCAGAGACATCTGAAGTTTGGCAAGAGAACCCTCAGAAGATAAAACAAAAATTATCTTTTGGACCAGAAACAAATTTGAGCATTTGGTGATGCCCTTTGGCCTGTGTAATGTTGCAGTTATCTTGCAAAATTTTTAATTATGTTTTTTTTGAGATTTACTAGATTCCTTTATAATAATGTTCTTGGACAACAGCATTATTCTTTTCACGGGACATGAACCAACCTGAGCAGCTTGTAAAATCAGTCCCAGAATATTTGAGTTGTCACAAACTCATATGCCAAATTAGAGAGGTAAAATTCTGAAAGGTCTTCCATTGAATTCCTGGGCTGCTTCAGCTCCCCAGAGGCAATGGAAATGAACTCTGAGAAATCACAGACGTGGCCACGCCAAAGACAGTTCTAGGTTTCGATGCTTTCTTAGCTTCATTAGCTTTTATCACCAATTAATTAAAGACTTCACCAAATAATCTTCCCGTTTCTGGACTTACTAAAGAGGGGGACGTTTGAATCTCACCACCTCAGTTTGGAAGCCTACGATGTACATGCCTACATCTGAGCTAGACTTTGGATTTCCTTTCTAGTCTCATGAGGAGAAACCAGTCCTTTCACTGTGTGATTCATGCTGCCTGGTTTAGATGTGCATTTTAGGTGGAGGTAAATCACGCCCTGGTTGCTGAGGAAATATGGGATAATTCTGAACAGGTTTTTATAATTGTCCCATTCATAATACCCACAGACCCTTCCCATCAGGTCATTGTGAAAGCAGCTCTTTCTCACTGTGCTGGAGGAGCACTTGTAGTCAGGTAAAAGACCTTTCAACCACAGCTTGCTCCCTACATGAGCTATTCTTAGTGATGACAGCAGCTGAATTCAAGAGAATTAGCTGCAATTGATGAGCTACTGCAGCACAGCCACTCCTGCCCAGCCGGGGTGGGAACACTGAGGAGGATAAAGCACCATGATCACAAAGCTCAGCCACTATTAACCCACTCTGTCTCCTGATTACCATCTTTCTTTTCACCATCTTGCCTGTTGGAAAGATGCAGAAAGTGGGCTTGGATTAAAACTAGCTCTGGTCTGCAGTCCTGGAGGTCAGATTTAAAACCACCTGGGGTTTGTCGGTGTAAACTCTTTAGCCACCCTAAAGAAGATTTTGCTGACTCATGGATCACAGTCTTCAAGCAAAGCTGGGTACCCATGCAAGGCACCCTTCAGTGTCTTCATCAGAGTTAGGTGCAGCAATTGAGGAATAATAAGTAAGTTTGTTGGTGACGCTAAACTGGGAGGACGCAGGGCCTGCAGAGAGCTCGACAGATGAGAGAGCAGAACAATCATGGAATCATAGAATGGTTTGGGTTGGAAGGGACCTTAAAGATCATCTCATTCCACCCCTGCCTGCCATGAGCAGGGACACCTTCCACTAGCCCAGGTTGCTCCAAGCCCCATCCTACCTGGCCTTGGACACTTCCAGGGATCCAGGGGCAGCCACAGCTGCTCTGGTCACCCTGTGCCAGGGCCTGCCCACCCTCCCAGGGAAGGATTTCTTCCTCATATCTAAACCTAATCTCTGTCAGTTTGAAGCAGTTCCCCTTCATCCTGTCACTCCAGTCCCTCAAACATTGTCTTTCCATCTTCCTTGAAGCCTCCCTTAAGGTACTGGAAGGCCCCCAATTATGGCACCCCCAAAGTTTCCTTCTCTGTGCTGAACAGTGAAGTTTTAACCAGGGCAAGTGCTGGATTCTGCACCTAGGATGGAGCACTGTGGATGTGTGGGCATACTGAGGAATAAGAGGCTGGAAAGAAGCCCCTTGGGAAGGGATCTTGGGGTCTTGGTCCATGGCAAGTCCAATGAGCCAGCAGTGCCCTGGAGCTAGAAGGGTCAGCAGGGTCCTAGGGGCACCAGGCCCAGCAGTGCCAGGGAGGAGATTGTCCTGCTCTGCTCTGGGGCAGCCCCACTTCAAGTGCTGGGGCAGTTGCAAGCACCACAATATGAAAAAAATTCTAAATCTGTTAGACAGCATCTAAAGGAGGGGTGCTGGGATGGTGAAGGGTCTGCAGGGGTCACACGAGGAGCAGCTGAGGGCACTCAGCTTGTTCAGCTGGAGGAGAGGAGACTGAGGGGAGAGCTCCTCATGAGGGGCTTCTCCCATCTCTGCTCCCTCTGACAGCGAGGGGACCTGAGGGAACAGCTGGAGCTGTGTCAGGGCAGGTTTGGGTTGGATCTCAGGGAAAGGTTCTTCCCCAGAGGGTGCTGGGCACTGCCCAGGCTCCCCAGGGAAGCCCCGAGACTGCCAGAGCTCCAGGAGTGTTTGGACAGTGCTCTAGGGGTGCCCAGGGTGGGATTGTTGGGGTGTCTGTGCAGGGCTGGGGTTGGGGTGGATGATCCTGGTGGGTCCCTTCCAGCCCAGGGGATTCCTGATTCTGTAGCGTGCACACATCAGCCTGCTCACCCTGGCTGGGAGACAGCTGTGAGCCCACAGTGGAATGCTTGCTTCAAGATATGAGCAAGCCATGTTTCTGACCCAGGAGGTTGTTCAGAGATTAGAAGCCTCTCACTATATTCTTTTTGACCAGCCTAGCATGCCTGGGGACAGCCAGGAGTGTGTTTTAGAGGCCAAACCCTGCAAATAGATCAAGGCTGAGGAACTGGAGATGCCTCTGCATCTGTAATCACACCAGCTCTCTTTAGCTGATGTTTTGATGTAAGCTTACATTTCCTACCTCCACGGAATCAAAATGGCTTTTTATTGGCCTTATTAATGAGCTTAATTAAGACAATACACCTTCTATTGTGTACCTACCCTCCTGCTATTAAGGAGCAGCTCAGCTTTTTTTAACTTGTAAACTTTCTGCCTACTGGGATTTCTCACTGCAAGCCTCAGATTTAATCCACGTTTTAGAAAGAACTTCTTATCATATTGGGAACAAAAGAGTTAATTCACAGCTATGTGTTCTCTTGAAGGTAATGGGTAAATATAGAAACGAAACTAAACTCTGGGATGAAGGTTTGGCTTGTACTGTTTGATTGACCAGGTGTATTTTATCCTGCTTCCCATAGCATTCCTCCTTTCATTTATCTGTACAATTACCTGGACTGACAGGTTGAGGTCTATCAGTTATTTCAGTCTCTGCCACACTAAATTACAAAAGGCCAGATTTCTCACCTAGGCCAGACTGTGCCTTCTGTACCCTTCTGTCTTCAGAAGGGTTTACAGTCCCTTCTGAAAATATCAAAGGAAGTCTTTAAAGCCCAGCCAGATTTTCATTGTTGGGAGTCTCCAACTTCATCAAAAGAAGAGACAGTCTAGACAAAACACCTACAAACTTCACTCTCACCTAAAAATGTAACTGTTGTTTTTGTGGGGAACCTTTCACAATTTCTGCCCAGATCCACCCCATAAATTACATCTTTGCTGCTTTGAGTTCTTCCTCTGTTTCATGAATCCCCATGAAGACACGTTTGAAAAATCCCTCTCATCTATGTTGGTGACCTTCCAGAGTGTCAAATCCAAAAAAATACTGATTATGAGGCAACTCACAGGGCAGCATTTCTTTGCTTTGAGAGTTATGCACATTGGAGAACTCCTGGAAAGGCACTGAAAATCTCATGAAAATTTGCCATCCATCAGACACTGGGAAATCCAGGACACACTGTGGTAGAGGGAGTCTCTACAGAGGCTCTATGTCCAGGGAGACCCCTCCCCAGCAATGTTGGACCTACATGATAAATAATGGGCCAATAATCCCAAAAGCTTCCTAGACTCAGCTGCCAACAGCTCCTCTAATCTCTGCCCATGCATCTCTTACTGATTCCTGCTTTGAGCCCTAATCCAGCCTTTTCCTGTCCCATAGACCTTATTTCTGTCTGGAAAAACATCTCTCTTTCTATTTTGTTCTGGTTTCAGCAGTTGCTCCAGTGGAGACCCACAGCACAGCCTGAGTGTCAGATGGGTTCTTGAAGGCTTTTTCCCCCTTTCCAGGTTCTTGTCAGGAAAACAGACTAGAAACATCTAAAATGTTTGGAAAGGAGGACTATGAAGGGCCAGCTGCCTACACAAGCAGTGTGTAGCAAAGGCAGCCCTTGGCCGTGCCTTTCTGAGGGCAGGCACAGGCTGTTTTGGGAGGACCATGAGCTCCTGCACACTGACAGAGTGAATAAAGTCAGGGTGGCCACTGCCCAAGCATCCCCCAGGCAGCCAGGCTCTGGGGGCACGAGGAGTGCAACATAAGCAAACCTGTCCCACAGGTAAAAACCCTCCTGAGGAATAGCTCTGACACGAGCACAGCTCAGTGAGGAAATCGTGGCAGTGACTCTCTCTGATGTCTCCAGGATAATTCTGTGTGAGAGGGGCCGTGAGGTGGGAACACAGGGCTAAGGTAGATCCACCCAGTCAATCTCAGGCTGCCAAAGGACCACAGCCCTCGTGGCCAACAGGTCCCAAGTGTCCATGCTGGACACCTCCCTCACCAGAGGAGAGGCCAGACAGGCAATTCCCTGATGGGAAGAGTGCAAATGGCACAAGAACAGAACTTTAACACTTAATAAGTCACCTTGCTCTTTCCTAGGCACAGTGCCCTCCACGTAGAGAAAAGAAAGTTATTCCTGGGACACAGCTCCCTGCTCTGATCAGAGGATGCTGTTCTGCCTTCCCTCTGAAACCCAGCTGCAGCCCCAGGGGCTGTGCATCCCCCAGCCCACCCAGGGCTACCCATCCCTGTCTGCCAGTCCCCTCCATCCCACCCATCCAGGAACTGCTCCCTCACAGCTGCAAAAGACCATTCATTTAAACAGAGGAGATTCACAGGCAGCATTAAGTAATGAGAATTCCAGGGTGAAACAGAAGTTTCTGACAGCAGGACTTGGTTTGAGTGCTCACACTGGGAGGAAGTTTGGAAGCTCATGTTTTGACATCCCTGCTGGTTGCTGTGGGGTCAACAGTGAAGGGACCCTCAAATAGAGTGTTTCTAATTCCTTTTTTTTTTTTTTTTTTGACAGATGTGATTCAGTGCAAATCCCCTTGGCTGCATGACCTGGAAGCTGGTGGATGTGGAGGATTAAGAAGTAGGTAATTGCCAAAGACTTAGAAAGCCAAACTCTTAAATCACCAGAGTCAGCGCAGATGAGATGGGTTCATCTCTTTAGATCAGTCCCCACCTTCTTGCAGAAGCAGCAGAGCCAGAGGAATGCAGGGCCTGCACACATCACTAATAGTGAATTGTTCCACTGTGACTTGTGATGGGAAGGTTCACTAATGAGAAGGAGTTTTTGAACTGCAGGGGGTTCCCTGGCAATGGCCAAGATCTGTGGGCAGGCCCGATGTTCCCTGGTGCTCTCCTGGGTTGGGAAATCGTGAGCAGAACTTGTGCAAGCTCCCCACCTCTGGCTGCCAGTGCTGGACCAGTGCCTGAGGGCTCAGCACTGGTTTTACCCGGCTCCTTCTGGTGCAGGTGGGGCAAACTGTGTGGGACAGCAGGGGGGCAGAGCAGGGGTGGGAAGCAGGCTCTGGGGTGAGGCAGTCCCTGCCTAATCCATGCTCTGACCCAGTCCTTGCATGTCCCGATGTGCCTAATGCCACAGGCAGCTGCTCTCCAGAGCCCTGGCCATCTCCACAGTGCCTGGGCACACTGTCACCACACACAGCCAGCAAGAGGTGACCTGCAGGGGCTCTCAGGTGGCAAGAGCTGCCAAGGACCCTCCTTACCACAGCACCAGGCTGCTCCTGCTGTTCATTCCTCCCACAGCTCCAGGTAGGGAGCTGACCCAGATGTTCCTCGTGAATGAGAGAGGATATCCCACCAGTCCCTTTTGGTCCCAGCCCCATGGCAGCTGCAGAATGTGGGAATCTTTGCCTGTTGGCAGCAGATACTGCTCTGGTGGAATGCCCTGAGTGCCAGCTCTGCTCCCCCCCTTCAAATGATGGTGCAATGAGCCCAGGACCTGTGGCCTGTTCTCCTGGGAGAAAGGCAATGAAGCATGTGGGCCACGTCTGGAAATCAGATGCCCTGTGGGTGATTCATTGGCATTCCCTCTGCTCATGCACCAAAAGATCATCTGTCCTGTCCAGACAGGTTTCACCAGCGTGAGCAACAGCAAAAGCCAGCAATATTCCAAAATAACAATATCTGAGAGCCTGGAGCTGACAGGATCCACCTGTGGGAAACAGCCCACAGTGTTCTCAGGGAACATCAGGTGGGCACCGTTTAAGGAATGTGAGCAGTGAGACACCTTTCCTGGCACAGAGAAAGCCATCAAAGACCATGGCAGGCTCCTGGCTGGTGAAGGTTACACACTCTCCAGCCTCACCACTCCAAAATCCACAGGGCAAACAGCTCTGTTCACACCTGCTAAGTGCCGGGTGGGGAAGTCCCAGTAGCACCTGGCCAAGGGAAGGTTAAATGCCAGGCACACACCACCTCCACCACTGCAGATACCACCCAACAGGCTGAGATGAGGAAGGAGGGCACGCTGCTGTTCCTCGCTCCTTCTGTCCCCATGAGCTCCTGCTGCTCTGGCCACAGGGCAAGGACTTGTGTGGCTCAGCCCTGGCCTCCACAGAGGCTCCTTTCCCAACAGCTTGGGATCTGCACTTGAGGAGGATGCTGGGCAGGTGGCTTCCCTGCTCCCTTCTCCCTGAGCAGGCAGGGTTTGCTTCTGGCTTCTCCAGCAGCTCTGGGGAAGGGCTCCTGGCAGACAGCTCGTGGCTGTCTCGGTGACCTGTCAGGTGTGACTGTCATGGTGTGATCCTCCATCCCCCCAGCTGCTCTGGACATGTGCAGTCTATGTCTGCTTGAGATCTGGGCACCTCCAGTGCCTCACAGGAATCTCAGTGCTGTGCCAGGGCAAAACCAGGTCTGCTCTAAGGTCTGCTTGATCACAGAATCATGGAACCATTGAGGCTGGAAAAGGCCTCTAAGATCAAGTCCAGCCATTAATGCAGCACTGCCAAGGCCACCACTAAACCATGTCCCCAGGGGCCACATCCACACATCTTTGGAATGATTCTAGGGACGGTGACTCCAGCACTGCCCTGGACATCTTGTGCTAGGGCTTGACAACCCTTTGAGGGAGGGTTTTCCCCCTAATATTCAGCCTAAACCACCCCTGGCACAACTTAAGGCTGTTTCCTCTTGTCCTGTCCCCGTTCCCTGGGAGCAGAGCCCAACACCCCAGGCTGTCCACTCCTGTCAGGGAGTTGTGCAGAGCCAGAAGGTCCCCCCTGAGCCTCCTTTCCTCCAGATCCCTCAGAGTCCTCCCAGTTCTCTCAGCCACTCCTCACCAGACTGCAGCTCCAGACCCTTCCCCTTGATGGTGCACTGCTGGATGCACAGCACCATCTCTGCTCGTGCTCTCCCTTCTGAAGGTCTCAGTCTCACCAGAAAGCACCTGGAGCTCTGTTTCAGAGAACACAGAGAACATTGGCCCCAGCCCTGGAGGTCTGTCACATATCCAAGACCTGGGCTAGCCAAGATGGAACTTTAAAATAAGAAGCATTGTGAGACAAATAATGGGTAACAAAAGGGGAGCAAAAGGGGAACACAGCTCCTCCAGTACAACTTGAGGGCTCCCTCCTGTGCTAAGAACTGCAATCATGCAGGTGGGATAGATCACCCCCAGCCAAGATACCTCAATGTCTCAGGGTAACAAAAAGCCCTTTTATGTCCAATCATGAGCCTGGTGAGTCTGGGAAAGTTCAACCTCTATCAGGAACAACAAGGGCAGGGCAAGGAATGGTGGAAAACTCCTGATGTCACCCAGTCAGACCTCAGACACAAAACTGCACAGATCCAAAACTCCCTCACATCTGCCAAGCAGAAGAATGTCATAACTAAATATTAATTTTTATTTGGACCTTTAGAAAAATGATAGTATGGCTGGGTCCTGCCCCAGAAGGTTCATGCTGTTGTGTCACCGGTTGTGTGGGACTCTGGGAAAGGCTGTGGGACTGGAGCTACAGGCATCAATATTTCCTCTCTACCCCCAAACAGCTGTGAGAAACATGGTCAGGAAGGATGTCGCATAACTGATGAAAATCATTACAGAAAGAAGGAGATATAAAGTGAATAAATAGGATTGATTTATCAGAATTGGATTGATTTATCAAGATCGAGCAGAATCCTGCCCACAACAGCAACAAGCATCTACACCATGCTCTGGAAGATCAAGGGCAACAATCAGATTAAGTAAAGCATGTTTCTAATCTGTTGTGGCCATGAATTAACGTGGTGATAACAGGATCTGGGAAGAGAGCCTTGATCTCCACACCAGCCTGCAAAAACCTGCCAGGGAGAAGTGCAAGCAGCTGGAGCTGGGCAAGTTGATGGAGATATGAACTGGGCCTGGCTGGGATGGAGAGAATTTTCCTCACAGCAGTCTGTGGGGTGCTGCAGTCTGGGTCTGTGACTGTGCTGCTAACACACCAGTGTCCTGGCTGTGCTGAGGAGGGCTTGCACAGCAGCTTTCCCCCTCTCCCCCAGCAGGAGAGGAGTAGTGCATGTGAGAAGTGGGGACAGAACACAGCTTGGACAGCTGAGCTGAGCAAAAGGATGTCCCACCTCCTATGGCATCAGGCTCAGCACTGAAAGCTGTGGGGAAAAGGGCAGCATGGGGGCACATTTGTGGTTGTGACATTTGTCTTCCCAAGGAACCCTGAGGTGTGACAAAGCCTTGCTTCCCCGGGAACACCTGACTGGCGTGGGAAGCAGTGCATGATTCTCTTGGTTTGTTCTTCCTGCACACCCAATTTGCTCTACCTCCTAAACTGTCTTTGTCTTGACCCATGACAGTTCTTAGTGCTGCCCTTCTGATTCTCTCCCTGCTGCCACTGGGGAGAGGGATCAGCAGTACCAGAGGGATCTGGGCTGCTGCTCAGGAGCAGCAGGCACAAGCTGCCTTGCAGGGAAGGGGGAGCTCTCAGGGCCAGTGCAGTCAGCCTTGGATTTGCTGCAGCTCATCTTGGCAGCACTGCAGCCAGAGTGAGAACTGTGCTGTCCTCTTTGGAGATCACATCTTCTGGGAAGTCCCAGTCCACACCATCTCTTCTGTTTCTTGGACTGTAGCACAATAACCCTTGAGGAGCCACTCAAGCATCCCAGCCCGCCTTCCTTCTGGGGCAGCCACACCAGCGTGCAGCTCAGTCCCTCACCCTGGGCTCTGTGGAAGAGGTTTTACAGCAGATCTGTGAGCCAGAGAGAAGTTTGAGAAGAGGATCCATGTTTACCCCTGAAAGAATTTTCTAGCAAGGTCATTGAGAGAGAAACCAAGAAAGAAAGGATAAATAAGAGAAACCTGCAACTGCCTATTCCAATAAGCACTTTGTTTGTCCTTCATAACCAATGAGTAAAGTGTAAACTTATGAGCTTTGTAAGAATGTATAAAAAGCATGCATGCTAGAATAAAAACAGTTTGAGGCCTTCTGAAAATGGAGTGTGTTGCTCTGTATTGTCTCTGTCTCAACTACAACAGGGCTGCCTGCAAAGAAAAGCCCAGGACACAGAAGGAGCACTCTGCTCCCCTTTTGCTTCATCAGGCAAGATTTCCTGCTGCTACAGTCTCACAGTTACTCATGGGCTTTATTACTTGATTTTCCCACCTAATCTGTTGCCCTCTGCTGCCATGACTTTATCAGCCAGCACCGTTCTGAGCTGTGGCTTACCCTTCCTCTCTGAGCTGAGCCTTAGTGTGGAGCAAAGCACAATCCAGCCAGTTCCACAAATATTATTGGCATCCACACACAGCCCAGACCCTGGGCCAGAGCAGCATTCTGCATCTCTTTGGAGGCAACAGAAACAGTCCTGGGAGAAGGGACAGTGATGGATAAACTGCTGGGATCCCAGGGGATAGCTGCCTGGAGATGTTTGATTCCTCTTGCAGGAAACTGTAATGAACAGGGAGCAAAAAATAGTGTTGACACTGTAAAATGGAGAATAGCATTTTTATCAGAACTGAAAATTGCTGGTGGTTTTCAGTAATTTTTGGCTGATAATTATCTGTGTTCAGACCAAAGACTTCCCAAAAAGAAACATTATGGCTGAAAACTTTTGAAAAATGCCTTTTGGACTTCTGGCCTTGTCAAGAGGACATTTCAAAAACAGCAGCTGTGAAATTCAGCCAGAAGAAACTGAGGATCCAACCCAAAGGAGGCATCCTGGTTATGGGGACACACGGCAGACAGGATCCTGTCACTCCTCCCCTCTGACGCGGGCAGACGTCCCCTGCGGTGCCAGTGCTGACAATCCAGTCATTTCTGAGCGCTTCCCCGGGAGCTGCTGATCCTGCCAGCACTCAGCCAGAACTGCCTGGATCTCTGTGGCCAGCCAGCCTCGCAGCCCTGCCTCCCCGAACAGGCCGTGATTTACAGACAGAGTGTGCGAGCGTTTGCCGCAGCAGCGCAGGAGAGCAGCTCTGCGCTCTGTGGTACCCGGCTGCTTGGCTGGAGCTCGGAGCCCAAGGTAGGAGATGGATCCCAGCTGCATTCCTCACCAGGCTCGCTGCCTTCTCAGGACAAAGAGATGCCTGCAGGGATTTGGGCTGAGGTGCTCTCCAGCCAAGCCCAGCGATGGCCTGGCAGCGCTGGCAGCTCCTCGGGAGGGCCAGGCTGTGTGTCAGAGCTGCTGGGAGCTGGCTCCTCAGCGATGTCTGCTACCCCGAGGAGCGAGCGGCTTTGCATTAGCGCTGGCAGACTCTGCGGTGTCACCAGGAAGCCACAAGGCATCAGAGCTCTTGCTTTGTCTTATCCTCGGGTGGCTGGTCCCCGGGAACAGCCTTTCTTCTGCTGTCAAGCGGCTGGCGAGCGTCTCCCCTCCCCAGCACACGCCGCTGCCCGAGCTCCTGCGCCGCGCGGTTCGCACCGCGGGCGGGGAGGCACCAGCGCCCCCGGTCTGCGGGGAAAAGCTCCGCTGATCAGTGCGATTGGGAGAGGGCTGGGGAGCTGAACCCTCCTGCGAGGAGCCAGATCGCTCTTGAGGGAGTTGAGCGATGGAAAACCCGCTGTGGATGGACCTGACTCATCCCCCAGCTCCCCAGCGTGAGTCAGGTATTGCGGACCCTGCGGTTCAGGTAGAAAGTGAAACCTGATGCTCTGCTGAGCTTGTGACACAGGAGACAATCCGCACAGGGATTGTCCTAGGGAGTCCCCCTCCAGTGCCTGGCTTCGCTTATGCCCCCCCCGTTAATGAGAACAGGGCAGGACCAACGAGCGGCTGATGGCGAAGGTGTGCAGACCCAGCCCGTGTAGGGATGGAATTGTGCAGACCCAGCCCGTGTAGGGATGGAATTGTGCAGATCCAACCCGTGTAAGGGTGGAAGTGTGCAGACCCAGCCCCTGTAAGGATGGAATTGTGCAGACCCAGCCCGTGTAAGGGTGGAAGTGTGCAGATCCAGCCCCTGTAAGGATGAAAGTGTGCAGACCCAGCCCGTGTAAGGGTGGAAGTGTGCAGATCCAGCCCGTGTAGGGATGGAATTGTGCAGACCCAGCCCGTGTAGGGATGGAATTGTGCAGACCCAGCCCGTGTAGGGATGGAAGTGTGCAGACCCAGCCCGTGTAGGGATGGAAGTGTGCAGACCCAGCCCCTGTAAGGATGAAAGTGTGCAGACCCAGCCCGTGTAAGGGTGGAAGTGTGCAGATCCAGCCCGTGTAGGGATGGAATTGTGCAGACCCAGCCCGTGTAGGGATGGAAGTGTGCAGACCCAGCCCGTGTAGGGATGGAAGTGTGCAGACCCAGCCCGTGTAAGGGTGGAAGTGTGCAGATCCAGCCCCTGTAAGGATGAAAGTGTGCAGACCCAGCCCGTGTAAGGGTGGAAGTGTGCAGATCCAGCCCCTATAAGGATGAAAGTGTGCAGACCCAGCCCGTGTAAGGGTGGAAGTGTGCAGACCCAGCCCGTGTAGGGATGGAAGTGTGCAGACCCAGCCTGTGTGGGGATGGGAGCTGATCCCAGATCTCTCCATGCGCTGCATTCAGGCCGCCCTGGCACAGGGGTGACTGGTGCTGGAAGGCAGCTCAGGAGGGCAGGAGGATGCTGGGTGTGGGCCCGGCTCTGCTGCAGTGCAGCAGCACCAGGGCACAGGAGCTCTCTCCACACTGGGAGCTTGTCCCAGGTTTCACTGCAGCCTCTAAGCTGTTGGAACCCAGGATGCTGAGAATTTTAAACTTTCTGTGCTGACAGTCACTGACCCCCAAGAGTGTCACTGCTGAGGCAGGATGGGAACAGAAGAACTCCAAGATCAAAAGGTGAGAAGAAAGCTTCTACCGATTTATTTCAAATGCAGATGAATTTCATTGGTCTTAAGGTAAAAACATCTCACACCGTTGGTGTGCAGTGAAAGATGCACAGTGGCACAATGTATCTGTAACAATGTGAACAACAAGAGAGATAGTGGATTATTTACATTCCTTTCCAACTGTTTCCCAGGCTCTAGCCTGGTAGAAACTTTTCCTTTCTCTCTGACTGAACTGAGAATACCCATACAAGAGAACACTGCACTGACCTGAGGCCATGGAGAAGGCTTCCTAAATGGAATGGTAGAAATGGGATGGTGGGGGTGGAGTTTGAATAGAAGTGTGTAACATCACAGGGTGGAAAACTTCGAGTTTAAGGTTTTAGAATATAGTAATATATATAAAGCAAGATGGAGGTTTAGGGTGGTGGCTGGTTGTTCTTCTTCACCTTCTTCTTCATGGGTTTGGGTGGTTTTGTGTAATTGGTTAGAAAAGTCTGCATTGCCAACTTTGGGTGATCAGTTATTGGGTTAAAAGTAAAAATCATTTAGGTGTCATTTCTTAATTGGATAGTTTAGCCTTAAAGGACCTTGTAGAGAAAGATGGTTAGCCATTTTGTAGCTTGTTAGGAGAATGCTGTAGAACTCACCACTTGTGGGACTGTAACATAGATAAGAAATAATAAACATTCGAGCCCGAATACAAAATACCATCTCGAGCACTTTCAATCCCCACCCTGACAGAGGCAGAGAAGAAGATCAGGAATTGACACTGAGCCCTGCCAGGACACCAGCTCCCAAACTCCTCACATCAAATGGCTCAAACACCAGGGACTGATTTTGTGATGTCTACAGAGCAATCAGGGTGTCTCGTAAAGAATGGTGAAAATGTCTGATTTCACTTTTTATGCTTGAACTGCTCTGGAATTGCTCCTACTGGATACACCATCCCAAAGGCTAGAGAAACTCAGAGTTGGGAATTATGGCTGCATACAGGAGTTCTTCCATCAAACCCCAGAGCTGTCAGTGCAGCAGAGCCAGTCAGCTCCACTTTTCCTGTGTAGACAAAACCCAATTCCAAGGTGAAATTTCCTTAAGACACATCTTGTATTTCAGGATCTTTTGGTGCTGCTTTCATCTCCAATCCACATATTGCAGGCCTATAATAATAATAATAGCAATAATAATAGTAATAATAATAGTAATAATAGTAGCAATAATGATAATACCTTTTGTATGTACATAGCACCTTTCATCCAAGGATCTAAGTCACAATTACAGCCCCACACATTCCTGTACATTACAGCCCTATAATTCTAAGACTGTTCAAGTATCCAGACTTCAAAGGGAATGTGGATTTCCCCTCCAGCCCAGTCATGGTGCCCAACATGCTGGAGATGTTTCAAAGGTGTTTCAAAGGTGCCTTGGCAGTAGCCAGAGGTAGTCAGAAGAGCCAGAGGAGTTCTCTGAAGCTAAAAAGAGCCTTCATGGTTTCTTTCCTTCCCTCTCCCAGCCCCTCTTTAGTCTCCCTGGGAACTCAGCACAGCCCTGGGATGAGGGTGATGCTCCCATGAGGCCTTTGTGTCTGTGCAGTGGGAGGTGAAAAGAGAGAAATGCTGTTGAAAGGAAAAGCAAGTGACAGCACAAGCTCATCTGGATGACTGCGACTTCCAGCCAAGGTAGAACCCACAGCATTTTGGTCAAAAGTAAGTTCACAGAAAAAATTGTGTTCCATCAAAAAAATCAGTCAGGCTGGGGGAAATAGTGAAATTTTTCATTGTAAGTTTTTTTTTTTTTTTTAAGGGTTTAAAGATTTTCAGATGACTCAAAAAAGAAAAGTACTCTGTTTTGGGTCAAAGCAAAATGGTTTGGGGATAGTCAGAGAAAACTTGTGGTTTCGTTTGGTTTAGTTTTAATTGCTTGGGAAACCTGAAGAGAACATCCCTAATTGTTTAACCTGAGCCAGCCTTTTCCCTCCTTTTTAGGTTTAGCAAAGAGCTAAACTAGCTGTTATTTACCCCATCCACTCAGGAAGAATTGTGCTGCAAGTAAGGGAGCTTCCTACAGAAAGCAGAATTGGGGTTTGCAGCATCTCTGGCCAAGCTGACATTTCCCAGCTGGGTTCACTTCCTCCCTGGGGTCCTCCAGTGCTGCCCAGGAGCTCTGAGCAGCCGCTGCCTGTGGCTGTGAGGAGTTTTTGAGTAGCTGCTCTGACTTGTGGCTGTTCCAGCAGTGAGAAGTGATGAGGTCAGCGGACATGAAAGGCAGGCACTAAATCTGAGAGCTCAGTGGTGCTTTTCTTTGTGTTGTGGCTGAACAAATGGAAAGCTCAAGAACTTTTTAATAAACTTTTAAAAGGTATTTTAGCTTGAGAGGTCCAGACATGTGGCTGGAAAGTGCAGAGAGTCTCCAGCTCTTCCGGAGCACTGGTTTGATCAATTGACCTCAAAGCATGTTGGGGAGAGTTTATTAGTAGTGCTTTAAAGATGGGGAGACTGAGGCACAGGAAAAGAAAATGGCTTTGGGGTCAACCATAAGGCTGGGACAGAGCTAGAAATGTGTTCCTCGTGCTGCACTGTCCTTTGTGTCCCCCACCTGTATCACACAAGGGAGACAAAGCTTGTGGACACTGTCCCCAAAAGTCTGAGTCCTTGTGTCCCTTCACCCAGGAGAAACCCTTTCCCCAGAGCATCTGTGAGAAGGTCAGTGTTAGGACTGGGTCCACCCCAGGGGCTCCCCAGGTGAGCCAGAGCACTCCGTGGAGGAGCAGGGCGGTTTTCACAGCGTGTGCGAGCTCACCTCAGACACACCACACTAACCAGCATGGGCTGCAACACATTTCCTCTCCCCCTTCTTCAATAAATCACAGCTTCCAGCATTCATGCTTTTGTCACTAATAAATCTTCTGCTGTCTTACACCACATGAAAGCACAACAATACCTAAACTGGCAGGCACTTCCCTGCACAGGACGCAGCTGCAAACACAACCTGCAGCACAGGAACCTGCTGCTCGGCCCTGAGCTGAGGAGAAGTTACACACAGCGTGTACAGGAGGGCTGCTCCACGCTCTAGAAAGCCCCACATGGAACACCAGGGCACGCATGAAACCCCTCTGTGCAACAGGACCTCATTAATCCGTGGAACACACTGCCACAGGAAATTTGTGCAGCACACAAATCTCACCTGCACCTGTCATCCAGGGCCTGTCCTGGCTGTAGTGCCTTTGGTTCAGTACCACACACCTGAGCCTAAAGGTGCCTCTCTGTCCTTTGGTGTATGAGACAACCTTCCAGTTTTGGGGCAGGGCCCTTGGACACCATCTGGGACAGCAGATGGGATGATATCTGACCACTGCCAGCTCCTGTGCCCAGGGAGAAGAGAGCCAGAGAGCAGCTATATGGATCTGCATCTCATTCTTCCCTTGGGAGCAGCCCAGAAGTGCTGGCTGTGTCCTTAGCCAGGGTGACTCAGCCTGGGGACTGCAACGAGCCCAGAGGAGGCCTCTGAGCTGGTCACAGGGCTGGAGCCCCTCTGCTCTGGAGCCAGGCTGGGAGACCTGAGGGTGTTCACCTGGAGAGAGCTCCAGGGAGACCTCAGAGCCCCTTCCAGGGCCTAAAGGGGTTCCAAGGGAGATGGAGAGGGACTTGGGACACGGGCCTGGAATAACAGGACAAGGGGGAATGACTTTGCAGTGCCAGAGATGTTGGGATATTGGGCAGGAACTGTTCCCAGTGAGGGTGGGCAGGCCCTGGCACACGGTGCCCAGAGAAGCTGTGACTGCTCCTGGATCCCTGGGAGTGTCCAAGGCCAGGCTGGATGGGGCTGGGAGCAGGCTGGGGCAGTAGAAGGTGTCCCTGCTCATGGCAGGCAGGTGGAACAGGATGAGCTTTCTGGTTCTTTGCAACCCAAACCCTTCTGGGATTCTGTGATTCTAAGATGAAATGCTCACATGGCTGTTTCCTTTCTCAGCCCCCAGGCCCTGAGGGGCTGGTGGGGACATTTTCAGGGATGCAGAACCAGGGATAAAGCAGAACTGCAGAGATTTTTTCCTGCAACCAGAATTTTTTCTTGTGTCATCGGGGAAAGACAGAAGATGAATTTCTATCTAAAGGTGCAAATGTTTTTCCTGCAGGTTTTATGCA
Organism: Vidua chalybeata; assembly: GCF_026979565.1. Classification (NCBI taxonomy): domain Eukaryota; kingdom Metazoa; phylum Chordata; class Aves; order Passeriformes; family Viduidae; genus Vidua; species Vidua chalybeata. The sequence goes on from NC_071553.1 coordinate 1,650,808, forward strand.
AAGATGAATATTTACTTCACTGAGGCTGAGAAATGCCCACAATTGTGAATTCTCTTGAAATTTCAATACACAATTATACCCAGAGCCATCCCCACATCAGATGACATCCTTGGAAAGTGACTTGTGCCTCCTGATCCTGCAGGTCCCTGAGGTCCCTGGTGCTGCCACACGTCACGCTGCCAGCAGCACCCACTGCTCCCTCCCATGGCACAGCCAGCACTGGGAGGTGGCACAGACAGGGGGAATGTTCCAGGGGCTGGTGGCCTTCGGGGCTCAGTGTCACCTTACCAAACCCTTCAGCCTGTGTGTAGGACAGCCCCAAGCCCGCATGCCCCTGGTCTCCCCACCGTACTGGGCAGAGGAGGCCACGTTTCTGCTCCCCTTCCGCCCCTGCGGTTCCCACCGTGGCACATCTGATGGGAGGACACGTGGTGCTTGGGCTTCACCTTGCCTTTGAACCGCGGGAATGTTCCTAATTGGTGCCCCACGGGGATGTTCAGTACTGGAAACCATCCTGTCTCCCGGGCTCTCTTTGTAGTGGGACCTGTGGCTGCTCACAAGAAGAGACAGCATGTCCCTTGAGCATGTCCTGCCCTTACAAGTGTGTTCTACTCGCTCCACTCCCATGGGGACTGCTTTTCATTTGCAAACCCTTCAAAGGGCTTGAAACAGCTACAGGAAGGCTGCAAACAAGGCAAAGGGAGACAGGGAGCTGTGGATAGCCTGAGAGACCTGTCCATCCATGGAGGGGAGGAGACGGAGCTGCCCTCCTTCATCAGTGCCAGCAAAGCCTGGGCTGGTGCAGCTGGGAATGGTTTTACATGAGTCCTTTTTGGGTCCTTGATGCATCCCTGCAGGACTGGAGGCATCACCTGAGCTTCCCCGAATCCTCCCCCTGCTCTCCATTCTGGCACAGCTCCCGCCTCCACACGGGCTGGAGCCTGGCTCTGTTTCCACTGGGCTGCCACGGGATGCTTGTGCTTGGTCCTGCTGCTCCTCACAAAGACCGTTCTGCTTCTCTTCTCTCTTCTGCTCCTACCAAACTCAAGTCATTCTCCAAGGTCCCAGACTCCTCCCAGCCCTGACAGTCCTGCCCTATCCCTTCCCACCACTTTTCAGAGCGCTGCTGGGTGATCCCTGTCCTGACTCCGCTCCTGCCCCTTTGGTCCTTGTCCCACCGGCAGGACCCCCGTGCCCGATTCCCAGCGCAGCCCCTGGGAGGAGGGACGTGGGGAGCAGCGTGTTCCACAGGCACGGAGGCATTTCGGCACCCGGCCGAGTGCCCGGTGTCCCGGGCAGCAGCAGCCACTGCCCTGCCGTGGCACAGGGCGCTCCCCAGAGGGGACAGGGGTCCCTCCGCTCCCACCGCAGAGCTGGAAGCGCTGCACTCCCCCTTCCCTGCCCCAGCCTGCCGCTGCTCCCTGACCCAGGCAGGTGCAGAGGGGGAGAGGCATTTGCAGTCCCATCGCTGCCTTTTGGCACCAGAGCCCCATCCAGAATCAAAGAGCTTTTCAAAGCAAACCTTAAACTCCTTTAATCGCCAGCGAGAGCTCCTCCCACACAGATCTAAGGGCCATGAGCTCAGTGTTTTCGTTGCCCCGGGCAGATTTATGAGGTTATTCTTCAAGAAAGGGCGGGAGAGAGGGGAGGCTGTGGCATATTGCTTAGCCTGGGGGGCGGGCAGGGAGCAGGGGGGAGCGAGACTTTGCGGTGCGGGGACGTTGCAGAGAGCCGGGCTCCGCCGCGGCTTTCGGGGACGGAGGAGGGGAAAAGCGGGATGTGGCCGGCGAGCAGCAGCTCCCTCCATCCCCCCGTCGGGCTCCGGGCCCGGCGCTGCCCGCACCTGGCGGAGGGGACGGCGCTGGGGCATCCCTCAAAGCCCGAGCGGAGCGGCCGCGCTCCTCCAGTCCCGGCCGAGTGTCCTGGGAGCGGTTTGCGGAGGGAAGGAGGATGGAGGAGGCGTGCTGGCAGTCGCACACGGCTGTCCAGCCCTACACAGCCCCAGCTCTGTCTCACTGGCTCTAAACACCCCCTGCGCGGCCCTCGCTCCGCGCTCCCGTCCGCGCACCTGCTCCGCTCCTGCCAGAGCGCAGCGCCGGCTGCCAGGAGTGCGGCAAGTGCAGCAAAGGCTGGGCTGCTGCCTCCCCTGCAGAGTCACCTGGGCACCAGCTGGTGGCTTTGGGACGGGGCAGATCCTGCATCTCCCGTCCTGCATCTCCCCTCGTGTGGGAGGCGAATTCAACGATTCTCGGGGTCCCTTCCAGCTCAGAAGATTCCACGATTCTGTGGTATCTGAAAGCGCCCCCACCAAGCATCAGACATCTGCTCACACCCAGACCCGTCACCACTTCCCACCTGCCCTGCAAGAGATACCTCTTGCTTTTGGAGCTGAGATCCTGGGGAGGTCTCAGGCATGGTGGCACTGTAGGCACAGCCTCTGTCACCTGCATTGACATGTGCAACACTGCCTGTTGTGGCTGGAAGGACTTGAGGGATGCACCCCTTGTTCATGGACCAGTTTCCTCCAGAGAGCCCAGCATCCCATTAATCCCAACTGTACCCACACTGGGAAAACAGCAGCCAAGTAAAGTGAACACTACTGGACCCAAAGTGCTTCTACCTCATGGCATCAAGAGCAGAAAGGGAGCAGAGCCTGTGGCAGAAAAGGGGCCTGGGAGATGAAGCAGCAGGAGGAAATGGGAAGAGATGTCATTAAACTCATTGGAAATTCAGAGACTTCTGAACTTCCTTTCCCTTGGACCTAGAACAAAGAGCCAGCGTGTCAATATTTAGTATAGAACAATAATAATAATAATAAACTGTGTTTTAAAAACAGCAAAATGTTTTGCTTTGGTAGTCTTGAAGTCCTGCAATGTGAATATTAAATGGCCTATGGGTAAATGTAACATCAGTAGATGAAAATATGTGAATGGAAACTTTTTTTAGAAAGACACGGTGAAGTGAAAACATTGAAATAATCTCTCCTGATTGAACTTGTTACTACATTTCTACTGTTTACAGTCCTATGAACACTGTCCATTTTCATTAAGGTTTTCCTTTCCAATTAAATGAGATATTGCTTGGAAAACCATCCCACCAAACATGCTCCTCAGGCAGCTCTAGGACTGACTTCACTATTAAGGCATGCTGAGAACTCTGGGGCTCAGCCTGGAGAAGAGAAGGCTCTGGGGAGACCTTAGAGCCCCTTCCAGTGCCTAAAGGGGATTAAAGAAAAGAGGGAGAGCAATTTTTACATGGGCAGATGGTGACAGGATAGGGGACAATGGCTTCCCACAGACAGAGGGCAGATTTAGATTATATGTTCAAAAGAAAATTTTCCCTGTGAGGATGGTAAGGCCCTGGCACAGGGTGCCCAGAGGAGATGTGGCTGCCCCATCCCTGGGAGTATTTGGGGTCAGGTTGGACAGGGCTTAGTGCAGCCTGGGATGGTGGAAGGTGGAATGAGATGATCTTTGAAGTCCTTTCCAACCCAAACTATTCTGTGACTCTACGATTAATGGTTCTGCAATTCTGGCTTTGCTCTGAGCACTCTCACCCACCCCTCACTCCCTGAACCCCCCTGATCTGGGCTCCCTCACAACTATTTTGTCTGCTTGCTGTGGAGTTTGGTGTCTTTCCACTGCTCTGCCCTGAGCCTCAAGTCCAGACACACGACCATGAAGCACCTGCAGAATCATGCTCATCATCTTCAACGCAGGGATGAAGGCACACTGAGCACTGCTGTGGGCCAAGGGACCAGGACATTTCAGCTCTTGCTGGGCTGGGAGCTCCACCTTGCCCAGAGGACACAAAAGGCCATTTGGAAATACTTGCTCAGGAGCTGTGCTGTTCCCTTGTTGCTGTTCTGTTTCTCTCACAAGCTGTGCCTAGTCCCAGATTTTCTCCATTTGATTTTCCCCTCCTTTGTCCTAGATTGCAAGGCAATGTGTGTTCTATTTCCCGTCTGTTAGAGGTGGGACAGCTGTCTTCTGTTCATTGGGCAGTTTTCTTTATCTCTTCCACAACCAATTCTCTCCCCGGGGAGACATCTGCTGTTAATGGGCTATTGAATGTCACTGCGTGACAGAGAAAAGTTACAGCATCCCATGGGGAGAGGCTCCGCCCAGGGGAGGAGCCAAGCATTCCTACCTGGATCCAATCTGACCTTGGAACAGCACAGCAGCCTTTGCCCACTGCATTCCCAGAGGAGCAGCTTTCTGCCCTACTGCATTCCCAGAGGAGCAGCTTTCTGCCCCACTGCATTCCCAGAGGAGCAGCTTTCTGCCCCACTGCATTCCCAGAGGAGCAGCTTTCTGCCCCACTGCATTCCCAGAGGAGCAGCTTTTCCCCACTGCATTCCCAGAGGGAGCCCAGGCCCATCTCCAGCAGCTCTGGAGCTTCAGAGGAAAACTCCAGCCTTGTCCAGGATCCTGCTCCAGCAGAAGCACAGCTGGCACTGCAGGAGGGCTGAGCCCCCATGGAATGGGACTGCTGCCACCACCCTGACCCACAGCCTGCCAGGGCCTGCTCTGACTCTGGCAGTGTTGTTTTCTATTACTGCATTTTTCTTTTATTATTTTCTTCCCTAGTAAAGAACTGTTATTCCTATTCCCATATCTTTGCCTGAGAGCCCCTTAATTTCCAAATTATAATAATTCAGAGGGAAGGGTTTTACATTTTCCATTTCAGGGGAGGCTCCTGCCTTCCTTAGCAGACACCTGTCTTTTCCAACCAAGACAACAGGGCAGGAGTGGCACTTCCTATTAGTCTGCCAGCAGGAAAGAGGGTCAAGCAGAGAGCAGCCCCAGTCACCTGGCCAGCTGTAGTAGCATTTGGTAGTCCTGGGCTGCATCATGGCCTGAGAAGTGGATGGGTCTGGGAGTGAGTCTGCACCTTTGTGGTGTGTTTGGATGGGTCCTGGTGCAACAGTGGGGCTCCTGTGGTGACCATTGCATGAAGAAGAAGCTGTAGATGGGCCCTGGCACTGGGCAACAATCGGGCACAGGATGCTGACTTGTTGGTCTGTACAAAATCCCCTGGGGCAGGAGGGCAGCATTGGCCCCAGGAAGGACTTAATTTATACTTTGCATTGGGATTTTGTGCTCTCTGCATTTTTGGCTGCTCCCTCTTTCTCCCTAGTGTGTGCGACTGTCCCAAAGGCACACAGGGGTCCCTGTCACCCCTGCAGGACACCCCAACTCCTTGGAAGCCTTAATCACCCTTTCAGCCCCACTGCCCTCCCCAGAGCTGTCCTGCCTGTCCAGGCTTCTAGAGGGGCAGCCACACATCCTGGTGTCCCAGCTCCTGTGGCAGCTCCTGGGTCCCCCCATCCTAGGGGGCTGTGGTGGCTGTCCTTACACCAGTGGGGGCTGCAAGGGGCAGATGTTGCACATGGGGAGGGATTTGGGCTGAGGGGAGCTCCTTCAGCACTGCTGCTGTACTCTCCAGGCACCAGCTGTGTGCTGAGCCTGCAAACCTGCTGCCTCACCCACCTGCCGTTCTGTGGGTCTTTAGAAAACACAAATATCAAGAAAAAGGCTGAGTGAGGCTTTCCCTCACTCTGCCCTGTGCTGGGCCCAGCACTGTGTGACCCGGGAAGTGTCTTCTCAGCTTCAAAGCATCTCCTTGTCTCCTGCACATCCCTGCCAGGGGTCTGTGTGGCACCTGATTCCAGAGGGCAGCTCAGAGGAGAAGAGTGGGTGAAGCAGGGCCCCAGACTCCCAGTGGGATGCTAAATTCCAGACAGTGTCTCAAAATGTCTCTGCAAGGTGAGAACAGCCCCAAAGGCTCCTGGTCCCATTCTCCTCTAGGGAAAGAGTGTGGGGAATGAGAAGCTTTCTGTCTGGGAAGCCTCACAAGATGCTTGGTGATATCTGGGAGCAGCCAGGACCTGCTGCTTTTCCCTCCCCCAGCTCCTGCTGTGGCAGCAGCAGCCTGCCAGCCCCATCAGCTGTGTCCTGCCCCAGGTCTCTGCTGAGGATGGGCACAGAGCAGCAGAACTGCCTGACCCCTCCGTGGGGCTGGGGAGACCTGAGACCCTTGGGAAGGGGGGATGGCTCCTCCAGCTGAGCTTTGACCCATGGTGCTTCTGCTGTGTGGCACCCTCCAGGTTTGTGCCCCTCAACTCTTCCCTGCAGTATCTCCACTGCCCCTCTCCCGCAGTGCTCCCCACTCTGCCCGTGTCCCACAGCTGTAGGTTTGATCAGTCCTCACAAAAAAAAAGGAGCAATAGCTAAAGAGTGTTACTGCTCTCTTTAACTATTGGCTGGAAGAGTGTAGAGAAGCTGGAGCCAACATCTCCTAGGAGCTGTGCAGGGGAAGGATGAGAGGTAATGGGCACAAAAGAACCATAGGAATTTGCAATTTGGTATTGGGAAAAATGGGATGGTAAAAAATGGGGAAAAGGTGAGGGACTCTTAGAGATACTCCTAAGATTATCCAGTAGGTTTACCTGCTGGACAAGATCCTGGCCAGCCTCACAAGATGGACCCATTAGAATGTGGATAAGAGACCTCCAGAACTGTCTTCCAGCCTAGGATATCTGAGCAATCCTTCCACTATCTCCCCATGTATGTGGCTGGGGATAAGGGATGTGCAGGACATGTCACATCCCTCTAGACCTGTGCAGGGTGTGGGGGTGTGTGCTCCCTGGCCAGCTGATGTCCACACGTGGCCATGGCACTACTGGTGTTGCCTTTCCATCCCAAAGTGTCCTCTGCTGAGACAGACTCTCTGTTTTCTTCCTGCAAGTGACAGCTGGACAGGCCAGCAGATCCCTGGGAGGGACCTGGCAGGCACAACCAACACGGTGTCTTTTGTTTTTTTGTGAAAGAGGAGCAGCCTCAGCAAATTGAGAGTGTTCCCTCGCCCCAGCATTGCCACCTGTCCCCCTTGCAGGGGCTGGTAGCCAGATCCATGGGGCTGAGGGGGTCAGGATGCCATCCTGGGGCAGGGGCCTGCCCTGAGCACCTGCACCCAACTGTGGGCATCTTCCTGGTGACAGCCAGGGGACAGCTGGGGACAGAACTGCACCAGCCCCTGTGATTCCCTGGGCAATCTGAGGTGGGGCTGCTCCTCCAGGTCACATTCAGGGTGTGCAGTGGTGCCAGGGATCCCAGCTAAGACAATATTTTAAGCACCAAGAAGCTTTCCCCGTTTTCCCATCCTCCTGTGAGCCCCTTTGTGCAGTGGCCTCTCTGCTGCACAGGAATCTTCCCCCATGCAGCTCCGCTCTCCTGCATCCCCAGCTTGCTGCAGTCCTTTCCAGGGAGCTCCCAGTAGCTCCAGCCCCCTCTGCTGTAGCCCCAGATCAGCTCTCTGACACAAGAGGACACAGAGATGTGGTATGTGACACAGGACTGGCACTGGCACCTCAGCTAAAGGGGAAATCTCTCCCCTCTCCTTGACCACAGCTGCAATTTCACCAGCGGTGTCTGCACTGAAAACACCTGGCTTTGGGTGGGATCGGGGTCAAGTTCAGCGAGGGGCAGGAGTGAGCAAGGACAGGATTCTTGCACAGAGACAGGCACGGTGCAGGCGCGGCACTGGCAGGATGGGGCACGGCCACCAGCTCTTTAGTGGTGAGGCAGTGTCTAATCAAGGGCGATTACAGGATCCTTTCCTTTGCTCCGGAGGAAGTCCTGCTCTCACACTGCCGGTGACTTGCTGAGAACGCAGGGCACGGAGAAAAGAAGCTGGAAAGATTTGCGAGCAGCTGCCCGCCAGCTCCACGCTCCTGCTGCCATCCCAGGGCTCTCTTCAGCCCTTGTAGCTCTCCAAAGCAACCCAACATTTCTTTACATATTTGAATGGGGAGTTCAAGCCTGTATTTCCACGAAGAACTTAGATCTCACTCCAATATCATACTTTCTACAACATTTATGCTGATTTGCTTTGACAAACCAGCCCTGGCTGCACACTTGTACCCGGGAAGCTGATCTCACATAACCTGCTGACAGTAGTGGCAGAAGCAGGGAGAAAACCCAGCTCTCCAGTCCTCCTCCAGTCATTCCCAGCTCGTCCTGACTCTCTACCTCCATCACATCTGTTTGGTCCTCTCGCTGGCAGGGTTTAACGGAGAAGCACCAGACGGGTTGGTTTTCCCCAAAGAGGAAGGGAGGAACACTGAGGCTTCCTCCGTACCCGGAGGGTCCCCCCGGCCGGGCGAGCCCTGCGCGACCGGGGCTGGGGAGGGGGGCTCTGCCCGGGCACAGGGACACCGCTGGCACCGGCACCACCGTGTGAGCCCACCGGGAACGGGGCCGGGACAGACACGGGAACGGGGCCGGAACAGACACCGGGAACGGGGCCGGGACAGACACGGGAACGGGGCCGGGACAGACACCGGGAACGGGGCCGGGACAGACACGGCAGATACAGACACGGGGGACGGGGCCGGTACAGGCACAGGGGATCGGGGACGGTACAGACACCGGGAACGGGTCCGGGATAGACACAGGGGATATAAACACCGGGAACAGGGCCGGGACAGACATGGGAGATACAGGCACCGGGGAACGGGGCCAGGACAGACACCGGGAACCGAGCCGGTACAGCCCACGGGGAACGGGTCCGGGACAGACACGGGGAGCGGGGCCGCGGCCAAGGGATCAGCACCAACAGCATCCTAAAGTGCTGGATGCTCCAGGCTGTCCCGAGGATCCAGTCCCGGTGAAATCCCGGGCTCTGCCAGCAGCCGCAACAGTTACCGGCCGCAACCCCCCCACGGGCCGGCAGCACCTCCGCGCATCCACCCGCTGGGCTCCGTGCACAGGGATCTGTGTCCCAGCGCTCCGTGTCCCTGCTCCCACAGTGGCCAGGGTGAACGCGGCACTGAGCTCCGGGAACACGGAAATGTCCCTGGGCTCAGGCGGGCAGCTCTGCAGCTCCCAGCCCAAGGGACAGCTCTGTGGGGATGACCTGCAGCGTCTTCTCTGCGGAGTGGCACCGACGGGCGCCCCATCCTGTGATACCTCAGGGTGAAGGGGGTGCCTGACGGGGCTGCCCCTGTCCCCACAGAAGCAGGCAGTATTCTGCATTCTCCCACATGGTCCTGTGAATTTTCTCTCGTGGGCAGCTGGCTCCAAACCACCCCCAGGGACAGTTCTGTGCAGTCACACCTCATGTCACAAGTGGTTTCCTCTCCCAGGGGGAATACATCCTGCATGACATTTCACTAATCTTCCGTGGTTTCCAGTGAGCGTCGTCCCTTCCTGTCTTATTTCTCTCCCAGCTAACCCAGTACAGCTCTGGCCATCCCGTGGCTGGCACAAGACTGCGCTCCTCAGGCGAGCAGGAGGAGCAGAGAAGCTCTCATCCATCTGTGGCAGCTTCCACCTGGCTGTGCAAAAGCCCTTCCTGGGTGGGTTTGGGTGCTCTGCTCTGACAGCTGAGCACCTGCGTCTCAGCACAATCCAGGAAAACCAACCCCAAGGTCTGTATGCCACTCCCAGGCACGAGTCCGCTCTCAGCAGTGAGCACAACATGAACATCCCCATGAACATCCCCATCTGGCTGCTAAACTCGTGAACATCCCCCGTCTGGGGCTGCCGGTGCTGCCTGATGGCTGCGGCACACGCGGCTTCCCTTGGCAGTGCCCTGGCTGCGTTCCGAGCTGGGAATGCCACGGTCCTGCCCAGCCTGCCTGCCAAACGGCTGCAGCTGCAGCGCTGCCTGCGAACAGGAAGCATCTTCCTCAGGGATAACTTGTGTCCCTGAGAGGGATGTTTCCTCTCTCGGTTAAACCCTGAGAGGGATGTTTCCTCTCTCGGTTAAACCCTGAGGTTTTTCTACAGTCCTTTATCAGGATCCTCAGTCATCACCAGTATGATGGCACCGAGACCACCTGTGGGGCTGGTAATGAACGCAGCAGTCTCTGTCAATTAACTCATCGGGGTATTAACATCAGAAGGGGTATGAAACATTCAGATAATCAAGAGTTCTTAAATAAAATTAATATATAAATAATCACAACACTTACCAACCCCCTAGACCTCTTCCAAGGCTTTAATACTCATTTTAAAAAGGCAGCTCGGACACTGCTGGTGGCCAGCACAACCCAAACCCCGCAAAGCTCTGAGTTATTGCAGCTATTGAAATGCTTGACAGAAGGATCCCAGAGCAGTTTGCACTAATTGCTGTGTAAAAAATACTCCATTATGTGTTCAGACAATCAAAATCGACCCAGCAAGTCAGTTCCCCGGTCCGCTGCAATCACGGAGCAGAGCAGAACACCGCAGTATAAACAGCGCTCGCAGAGGGGCGCGGGAGGAGGGGAGCTTGGCAGGTCCTGCCCAAAGAGCTGCCTTTTTTGATGTTATTTTGCTTGGTTTCTAATTTCCACAGGAAATTTAATTTCGGGAATATGTGACACCAACTTCCAAGCCGGAGGAAAACTGCAGCTGTTGGAGGGGTCCGGGGAAAGCATTGCAAAAGAAGCAGCAAGGGCTGTACTTACAGGTAAGCGGTGAGAGGGCTCAGGTTGGCAGGGACCTCCGAGAGCCCCAGCTCGGAGCAATCCACCGAGAGCACGATGCCATCCTGCTCGCAGTGGCACTGGGGCGGGCAGGAGGGCGCAGCACCTGGCTCCACAGGCACCGCCTGGCAGCGGGCAGAGCACGCCAGGAGAATGCCCCAGAAGAGGAGCGCGTCCATCGCCGCCGACCGGCTGCGGGGCTCGCCGGCGCCGGGCACGCAGCGGGCACGGGATCTCCGGCAGGTCCCAATGTGCCGAGGATGCAGCCAGGCAAGGGGAGGCATTGCTGAATGATCTTGGTTATTGGGTTTCAAGGGCTGGGCAGGGGCGTGAGACACTCCAATGGGAGGAGTTAAACTTTCTACTCTTTCCCTCTCTCTCTCTCTCTCTCTCTCTCTCTCTCTCTCTTAGAGCTGGCAGGAATTTCATTCAAAGGGAAGAAAGGGAAAAAAAAAACAAAAAAAACAAAACCAAAAGAAACCTCAACAAATAAAGACCTGTTCATAGCTCCAGGACCCAGGCTTGTTTTGTAACCGTGTTTTTGTGAGATAGCAGGGCAGGGGAAGGCAGAGCTGGCTCCAACAGGGCAGAGGAGTATTAAGCAGTGAGGCAGGAGTACCCAACCAGCACTTCAAGGGCTCCAGACTTCGGGACGCTGAAATACAACCCCAGATAAAGGACTCTGTGTCTGTGCTGGCTGCTAAACTCAGCTTGACTGGAAGGTCAGGGTGCAGCTGGGAAGAAGGGACTGAGGAGCTCAGGACCAGCTCTGTGCTGGGAGCGACCATGCCCAAGGCTGGCTGTCTGTCCTGAGCTCCAGCCCTCACTCTCCAGCAGCCCTGCTGCTGTCTCCTTGCAGCAGGCAGGGGCTGGGGGGAGATGCAGGGGATGCAGCAGCAGTGTCACAGCGCTCCGAGGGGGACACGGTGCTGCTGTTGGTTTTGCCCAGATGATCACATGTGAGCTGTGTGTGCAGGAGCTGCCCAGCACCGATGCCAGGAGCGGGGGGCTGGGTTGCTTCCAGAGCTTTTTCTAACCCCGGCTAAAGTGGCCAAAGTAGAGGAGTAGTCCATTGAGCGGGGGCTCGAAGCCGTGTCATCTGAACCTGTCACGGCCTGGCTTAGCAGGGGACACTGCCAGGGCCAGGACCTCACAATGTCCTGGAACATGTGGGATGTGCAGCAGAACAGGATTCTGTGTCAAGGAGTTACTGAGTTCTGGGACAGCAGAAACACCTGCCTAGCAAAGGGGGCTGGAGCTGACAGGAGAGGGCTGCAAAGGACAGCCCCGTGTCCTCTCTCATGCCAGCCACTGGCTGCTCAGTGTCACTGTGATGCCCTCAGATGGGGTGACTGCTGTCATCCCATGGCAGGGGTTTGAGGGATAGGGGTGAGCCTGGCCCCACAGCTTGAACCACCCCAAGTCTCTGTACAGAGCCAAGCATCTCGTCTGTAATAGGGACAGCAGCTGCACATGGGTCTCACACTGAAGACAGACAGCAGTCCATGGGGCTTTAGGTGCATCTGGACCCTGGTTTGTTCCTCCCTCTGCCTCCCTCTCACCTGTGAATGGAGGAGGTGAATGGGGCAGAGAAAGAAAGGCCCAGGTTTGGGTGGCTGCAAAGTGCACCCAAAAAGTCACCCCTCCCACTGTAACCATGCTATGGCAAAGCACCCCGTGGCCAAGGCACAGACTGGGAGATGCTTTCACAGCCCTGCTTCCTCTGAACGGGCCTTTCCTTGTGGCATAAGAGTTATTGCAGGATAAAAGAGGTGGAAGTGTTACCTGGGGTCAGGAAGGTGAACTGGCACAGGGAGAGACTGAAACTGCTCCAGCTCACCGGGGCTGGGGTGCCTTGAGACCTGTGAGTCAGAGTGAGCATCTCCTCCCCAAAAAAGTGCTAAGATGGAGTTCAGGGCTCAGGGCTGATGTACAGACTCTGGCTGAGGGCTTCTGGCTGGGGTGATGCTGGGTCTGAAACTATTTCACTTGCCAAGTGCATTCAGATCCTGCAGCTCCAGGACTCCCTGTGACTGTGCAGTCATTGGAAAGATCATCACCCAGTGCAGAGCAGAGAGAGGATTTTGGTCTGGGAGCAGGAACTGGTTTAATTGGAATTAAGCCGCTTCCATCATGAACAGTGCTGGGGATGTCATTAATTAAACATTTGCAATGTCTTTTGACAGCTCCAAATGTAAAACACAAAAGCTTGGTGGGGAGACAGGGAGCCCTCCTCAGAGGGATGAGTCCCTGGGGTTCCTCAGCACGCTTCCCCTCCAGCTCTGACATGGGACGTTGGCAGGGCCTGGAAAGGCTGGACATGCTCTGACAGCAGCCAGGAATTTGAAGTCAGCCTGGAGAAAGTGTCAGGCCTGTCACTCCTGGCTGCAGCAGCAGCAGCCGCTCTTATCTGTGATTCCTGCTCCTCCAACCACATCAGCCCCTCTTGACAATTTCTCACTCAGCAAATTGTCCTCAGGAGCCAGGGCTCTGGCAGACCACACTGTGAATACACTTCTTGCAGAAAATCACACTGAAGAGGTTCCTATTGAAACTGTCATTCAGCTGAAGCAGGGACATATCCTCAGGAAGGTACTGACTGCAATTTTCACATTTCTTTGGAGCTGCATGTCCTGGTGTTGGAGAGCTTTTCTCCGTGTGCCTCACTTTGACTTCTCTGTTTGCTTTTTATTCCAGGCTGGCTGGGGGGGTTCATATCCATGCCTTATTTCTCTGAGATCTTTTAACAGCTGCCAACATCCAAAGCATCACTTATTCCAGCATGTCACATGGCTCCTGGCAGAACTGAGGGTCTGCACACTGAGTTACTTGGACAAGAGAACTTTGATGCTTCCATGGTCTCATAGGCGAACATAGGAAGAATTTAAAGAAGTGATACAAAAACTTTTTCTGTAACTCACAATCTATTGAACCACTAAAAAACTAAACATGTCTCTGTGAAAGAAACATGTTAAAGACAAAAAAAAAAAACCAACAAAAAAAAACAAACAAAAAAAAACCCCAAAAAAACCCAAAAAACAAAAACAAAAACAAAAAAAAAAACAACAAAACCCAAGAAACCCAGTTTATTAATCTCAAAATTAATAAAATCTCAAATTAACAAACCAAAACCACTACACATGGCAAACCTGAAATTTCTGAATAAGCCCCTCGGGGGTGGAAGTGTAATTTCCAGCCCTGCTGAAGCTGCAGCTCAGTGGGTGCAGTGCGAGCTGCGCCACCACAGCGGAGCTCCCGGTGCAGCTCGGGGTGTGATGTTTTCCCGCAGCTCAGCCGTGTTTGTGTGTTGTCCTCTAGCGGCAGCGAGAGGTCTGCGAGGGGAGAGCGCTGCCCCAGCCGCCCTCGGCTCCCCGGGGCCCGGCACCCTCGTGCTGCTGTTAAAGGATGGAGCGGGCACCCTTGGCACCAAACACTGAGTGGGATTCCCGAGCGTGACAACTTTTCAAAGTTCGCAGCATTTCACAAACTTGAATTGTCTCATGGTGTGCGTGAAGATCCTTCCCTTTTGCTTTCTTTCTACTCACCTGAGAAAGTTTCACTGAGACAGCATAGGAGGTGTGGAAACTTTCATCAAAGACAGCCAGGAGCTGCCAAAACACCTTCAGAGAACCAATGCATCTTTAACAATCACAAGTCTGAAGCCTTACAATTCAACTGCAATCTGATTTTAGAAAAGATTGAAAGCATACGCTTCAGTACAGTTCTAGTGCACCCTCATTTTTATTGTTAACTTATAAGAAAATAACAGAAATTTTAAAATGCTGAATAGTACTTTATAATATCACTGGAATTCCTGGGTAGTTATTGTGAATCTCTTAATGGATTAATCCATGCCTTGTTTTAAAATATTTTTAAATAATTTTTTTGGTACATTTAAAAGTTTTTTTTTGGTAAATTTTTAAAAATTTATTTTTTAAATAAATTTTATTTTTTGCCACCTCTCAGTGGCAGATAACATCCCAAGTGATGCTTCTCCTGCTGCCTCCACACTGACAGGTCTTCCTACAGCTTGCTTAAAAGCAGGAATTAAAAAAAATGTTGGGGAAATTTAGAATAGAACATAAGTGGAGAACAAGGTCCAGTTCTCGTGAGCTGCAAGCAGAGCCAAGGCCTCAGCTGGCCAGGGGCACAGAGGGGCCAGGGGTGGTGGGGCTGGGCTGCGTTCCTCACAGCAGCACACGCTGCAAGGGTCTGGCTCTGGATTGCACCTGAGGAGGGCCAGGACCTCAGTACCAGCGCTGGCCAGATCCTCTCTGGGGCCAGAAATGAGATTCCAAACAGGCTTTGGCCTGAGGATTGTGCCTGGCAAGGCTTTCTGGAGCTGGAGGCATTCAAAGGCTGACAGAGTTGGGGCAGTAGCTGGGGCAGGACCCTGAAGAGCAGTGCTGGTGTCCCTCCTGCAGAGCCACAGGATCTCGGTGGGCCCCGGGGCAGCAGCTGGCTGGAGCTCGGCTCTGTCACTCAGCAGTGCTCCCTGCGGAGTGGAGGGAGGGGATGCTGCTCCTCAAAGGTGATGCCAATGCCCTGGACATCCAGCTGAGCTCCTTCCCGAGCTGCACACCGGCAGTGCCAGCTGAGTCAGAGTGCTGGAGGCTGTTTGCTTCTGTCTGCAGCAGGGGTCTGACATGGCCCCACAAGTGTGTCTCCTGCCCTGCTCCCATGGGGCAACTGCTTTTGGCCTCTTTTCATTTCTTTCCAGATTTTATAGGGTTCTGGATCAGCCCAGCAGGATCCCAGTTTGGCTGTTGACTTCCAAGGACAAGCAGTCCATAGTGCAGCCCTGGGTGATGCTGGCTGTGTTTCACTGCCAAGGTGCAGCAGGGACTCACTTGTTACAGATGAGCAGTGAGATGCTTGGCTCTCACAATGAGGGGTGAACATTGTGTGTGTGTTAAGAGAAGTTTTGTACACGCAGAGTTGTGTTACTGGAATGTGTCCTCCCCTCGTTGTTATCATGGGATGGCCTCGGTACTCGGGGCATTTGGGAGGGTTGGCTCGTTACTGTGGCAACACCTGAGCTCCAACCGAGGTGTAAGGAAGTGATCTGCACCCCTGGGCAGCAAGGGAGGGTCACTGACAGCACTCTAGGAGGGGCTGGAGATAAATCCATTTTGAAGATGAGCACGTGGCTGGTAGTCACGGGGGCTCCCAGCGCTGTAATTTTTCCTTATTTAGTCCTCTTGTTGTATTTTTGTTAAGGCTTAATAAACCTTTAGCATTTTAAAAGTGAGGGTCGTTTCTCACAAACCAAAGCTGTGCCACACACTGGGGAGGACAGCAGGGAGTCCCTCCCTCCAGAAGAGCTTGCAGGGGCAGGAGGGGATGCAGAGAGCCCTGGGCAGGATCACAGGGCACAGGGACACCAGAGAAAACATAAGCATCACCAGGACTGGCCCATGTGTGCTGTGGCATTCACTCATCCACCTCATCTGACATCTCTGGGAGGGGACACTCACTCCTGGGACATGATCTCCCTTGACTCCTCACAGTTATCATCCCTGGCTCCTCTTGAAGCTGATCCTTTAGGTTCCAGGGGGAGCAGTCCAACAAATGGTATCTAAGTTTGATATATTGGTTAAGGTTACTTAAATATTGGGTTTTGGTTGACTTACTGGTAAAGTTATATAATTAAAAGTAAATAAAATAAAAAAGTAAAAGTATAATATTTGATTGAACTTTATATATTTTAAGCTATGCTCTAATAAAGAATTTTATAACACTACTGATTTTTATACTTATAAAGAAACTTAAAGTTTAGTTTTTTGTGGATGTAACATAAGGCATTAGGTGTAAGTTGGAATTTTTGTGTAATTTATGTTTGTATGTGATCCAAACCAGCAGAGATGGAGCAGGATCCAGGGGTCTGGTAATTTGGATGTGTCTATGAGCCCAGCCACACCCTGTGGTGCCAGCCAAGGTCAGGGGCAGAGCAAAGGACAGAGGAATATTCCTGGAGACCCCACTCCCATCAGGGCCATCCAAAGGCTGGCACAGCTCTGTCAGGCTCTGAGTGAGTCTGGGCCCAGCAAGGACTCCCAGAGGCTTTCCAAAATGTCACAGCAAACACTTGCAAACAGCAGAAGGCCCCAGTGCCCAGCACGTGGCTCCAGCTGGGGCAGGGGAAGGGCAGGGCCAGGTGTCCGTGCTTCCTGACAGTGCCTGGAGGTCACACAGGGAAGGATGTTCCAGCCTGATGCCCAGGGCACACAGCAGCACCACCTCCAGGTGCGCTTTAACCCCTGGCTCTGGGAGGCACTGCTGGCAAAAAGGGGCAGACCTGTGGCTCCCTGCCCTGCAGAGAAGAGGGACAGAGGTGCAGAAGCAGGTAGGAGACCTGTTAGGTGAACCAGAGCCCTGGTCCAGAGTCCTACATGCTTGAAGACCTTTCTTTTGGAGCACCTGCCCCTCAGCTGGGGCAGGGAGCCACAGCCATAGCAAACCTTGCACGTGTTGAGGAGGGACCCTCAGCTCCAGTACTACTTACCTGTCCCTGGAGCAATAAACTAAGACAAAAGAAATTCCACCTCAACACGAGGAAGAACTTCTGCACATTTAGGGTGGCAGAGCACTGGAGCAGTTTCCCAGGGAGGTCCCTGGGTGAATTCTCCCTTTGGAGACGTTCAACCCCCCCTGGACGTGTTCCTGTGTCACTGCTCCAGGTGATCCTGCCTTGGCAGGGGGGTTGGACTGCAGAGGTCCCTTCCAACCCTCTGATTCTGGGAATTCCCCTTCCAGTTCAGACCCACCTTCAATCTGTGCTGGCCCCAGCACTTCTGCTCACCAGGAGGTGGCCAACATCAGCAGCTGATGGTGGAGGATGCAGGAGATCCTGGGGGCATTGGTTGCAGTCCTGCTGCTCCTGGTCTGGTGCAGCTCAGGTGGAAGAGGTGGTGGGCAGTGGTTGTTCCATGCCAGGACTGGTGCCAGCACCTGATTCCATGCAGGTGTCCAGCTGGGGACGTGCC
Organism: Vidua chalybeata; assembly: GCF_026979565.1. Taxonomy (NCBI): domain Eukaryota; kingdom Metazoa; phylum Chordata; class Aves; order Passeriformes; family Viduidae; genus Vidua; species Vidua chalybeata. The sequence continues at coordinate 1,668,268 of NC_071553.1, forward strand.
AGGGTGAAATGGGCTCCCTGTGCTGGGAGCAGGGGCCCATTACTGTGTTGTGCAAAGATGTGGAGAAGCTGGACTCTGTGCCCTGGGGAAAGCCTGGGGTAGAGGTTCAGTGCAGGAGAAGCTGTGGGATCAAGGAGCTGTGGTGCTCCAGCAGCCTCTGTCAGGCTCCCACGGCTGTGCACCCCAGCTCTGAGGGGGTTATCTCCTGTCCCTTGGCAATAGCAACCCAGTCTGCCCCTGCTGTGGCAGCCAAGGAAAAGGGGGACAGGGAGTAGGAAGTGGGGTCCAAACAGGCAAGATCTTGATCATCTCCCATCTTTTGACCCCTGCACCGGGGCTGGTGGAGGAGGGCGATGGTTGGATGCTGCTCATCTGGAGCAGGATAAACATGAAGAACAACATGGCATGGCCCAGAACTCACTAGGCAGCTCAAGCCAGAGGCTTGTTTTGTTTTAGTGCTCTGTTGTCTTTCTCTCCCCCTCTGGGTTTCATGGCTCTTGAGCTGCAGGGCTGGAAAATTATTCATCCAAACCACAGCTCCCACAACACCCTCTGTAAGCATCTGCAGCTCCAGACTCCACTGCAGCACTGGGTGGGAGGTCAGAAATTCATAAATTCATCATCACCAGCTTGGCCTTCTGTCAGGCAGGACATGAAGCACGGAGCAGCGGGCTGTGCCACAGACACACTGGGTGGCTGTCACAGCCGTGGTGTGCTCACTGGGCAGAACCTGCAGGCCAGTTTGTGTGACAAATCCCTGTCCCATGCCCGTCCTGGAGATGAGGAGTGTGGAAAAGGTTTTACAGCGGATCTGTCAGCCAGAGATAAGTTTGAGAAGAGGATCCATGTTTACCCCTGAAAGAATTTTCTAGCAAGGTCATTGACATGGAAACCAAGAAAGAAAGGATAAATCAGAGAAACCTGCAACTGCCTATTCCAATAAGCACTTTGCTTGTCCCTTGTGACCAACGAGGAGCTTTGTAAGAATGCATAAAATGCATGCATGCTAGAATAAAAACAGTTTGAGGCCTTCTGAAAATGGAGTGTGTTGCTTTGTATTGTCTCTGTCTCAACTAGGACAGAGGAGCTCCCACCACAGCTGCTGGAGGAGCTGTGCTTTAGTGCAGATGTCTGCAGGCTCTCCTTGGCTGCTGTGTTAGCCAGGTGTGAGGGCTGAGGCACCACTCACTCTGCACTTATGGAAGCTCTGTGGGCAGCACCATGGATCCCCCACCACGGCTTTAACTTCCCTCCTTATGTCTCAGGGCCAGTGCCCTGGCAGCTCTGTGCCACCAGCTGTGGGTGACAGCCCTGTGCCGTGTCCTGGGGCTGCTGTCTCTGTGCACAGACACACAGGAGATCCAGGGGCACTTCCCCAAGGGACTGTGGAAGGTTCCTGGTGCCCTGCCCATCCACTGAGGAGGATGGACAGTCATGTGCTGTGCCGAGCTCCAGGATGAGAGCAGGTGCCAGCAGAACTCACCCCAGCCCTTGCTTGGTCACTGCCATCAGAGCATGGCCTGGGGTGTGGCCAGGTTGTCCCACGTGGATGGTGTTCTGTTCTTCTCCATGGAAACAATTCTGTCCCATTGTGAGGCCTCCCTCCTCTGCCATCAGCTGTGGAGCCAGACCCAGAGCCCCTCCTCACAGAAGATGGCTTTGAGCAAGCCCAAGCCATGATGACTCTGAGCACCACAGGGTAGTTCTGACTGTGGGAGAGCAGCAGAGAGAGGCTGGGGGTTTCCTGCCCCTCCTCACCCCTGGCAGCTGTCCATTTTGGAGGAGGCAGTCCTGGCTGGGCTGCAGCAGCACCCTGACACGTGGGAGCAAGGGAGGACTTGTCCCTGAAGAACCCTGGGCTCCTGAGGGGTGATGCAGAGCCAAGAGGGACAATGCCCATGCAGGGGAGGCAGCCAGCAGCACAAGAGACTAAACCCCCGGTCAGCCTTCTTCTGTGCCCCTCACAAGGCTCCTGCTAGCCCATGGCGACCTCACTGCCACTGGGACTGGCCCTGCTTTGCATGTAGGGCACTCCACAGATCTTGAAATCCTCTGAGACAATGAACATGAAGAATTTTAACATCATAACCCATGCAGGGACATACAGGTGCAAAGGTTTGTCTGTGTTGAGTACAGAGTGATGCCAAACCTCATCTCTACACACACCTTGGAGATTTGGACCAGGTTTGACTTTACAGCTTGCTTGCTCGATGTTACTGTCCAGTGTGCCCTGGTGTCCTCCCGTGGTGGCCCAGACACACGTGGCAGGTGCTGCTGCCGCAGAGCACAGGCACCTCGTGTGCAGCCAACAGCCCAATGCCACTGATCCTGGCTGTGGAAACATTTCCCTTTTGTGACCCTCATTCCACAGCACCAGTGTGCTTCAGGACTTACTGGTTACATAAAAGTCATAAAGCCATCAGGCTCCCTGTGAGCAAGGGCGAGGGCTTGGCTCCTCCCAAGGCAACATCATAAATCCTTTTGTGCACATGAGAACATCCACTGAGCTTCACAAGGCCTTTTCATGTTGGGAGCATTCACTGATCCTCCTGGAGAGCCCCTGGCATGTTGGCATCTCACCAGGAATAGCAGTGTAACAAGTCATGGATGGTCACTTGTGCAGGCTGAGCGGCGAGTGACGGGCACATCACACGGGTGGGTGACCCTGGCACAAAGATGTAGCGACACGGAAACATTTCCAAGCAGCAACTGCATCCAGAACAATGCAGGTCAGGAGGATTGAGGGTGCCCATGGGCAACTCAGGATGGTCTGGGCTGTGCTGAAGGCAGCACTGCACACACAGCATGTGCAGCGTGGGAGGAAATCGAGCCCTCTATGGGGCCATGGCTCTGCACTACCTGGGTTTCCCCCAGGCCAGGAACGCTGCAGCTTGGAGCTGGGAGCAAGCAGGGAATACCTGGAGGCACAGGGGACTGAGCAGCTCTGCCTGCAGCACAGAAGGTGTCCTGTGTGCAGGGAGACACTGCTCCCTGCCAGCTGTGCCCTGCCCGTGGCCACAGCTGGGCAGTGGTGCAGGGGACACCAGGCAGGACAGCTGGCTGGGGCTGCACAGCACTGCTGGGTGCTGCAGGGTGGGAGCAGGAGGCACGTGGGACTGCAGGTCAAAGAGAAACCTGATTTAGGAGAGGGGAAAAGGATACCCAGCTGCAAAAGAGGCCTCATCCCAGGGCTGGGATGGTTGATGCTGAGGTGCCCTGGCTGTCCCATCCTGGGGTGCAGATCCTTGTTTTGGAAGAAGCAGCTTCTAGTGGAGTCACAGGGGCATGAGGAGGAGTGGCCAACTCAGTCCCCCACCTGGGGCTCTCTGCTCCTCAGAACAGGTCTTGGGAGCCCCTTACCATACCTGTTATATCTCCTCACCCCACCCCAAGGCAGCTGCCACAGGACATGGAATAGTGGGCAGGAGCGTGGGCCACACTGGGACAGGGTCACTGCTCTGAGACTGCACTACAACCCCACCTGCCCGAAGGGGAGAAGAAAGATAAACAGGGTCCCAGATGCAGTTTTTTCTACATGAGGAATATGCTTGTGAAACCATCTTTAACTCTTCCTTCTGTCCTTCACTTGCAGCTCAGTGAACCGGATTGCTTCTTGTGATTTCAGCTTGTGCATGGCCACCCCAGCTTGCAGAGCAGCCATGTCCCTGCATGGACAACCCAGTTCCCAGGGCTGCAGGACTGCTGAGGCTGCCAGCTGCTTACCAGTATGCCAGCTGAACCAGGTGGCTTTGCCCTGTTCCTTGGTGCTGTGTGAACCCAGCAGGTTCACAACTTTGAGCCCAGGCTTCATCTGAAAATGTGTCTGGGTGGGCTGGACATTCACTGCACAAGTGTTGCCTCAGGGGAAGGAGCAGATGAGAGTAACCAGAAGCTGCTGTGCCATGGACTGCAGCATCTGGAGTGCCCAAGGGACACTGCTGTGTCCCATGGCTGGGGACACAGCTGCCCTTTTGGGAACAGCTGCTACGCTGTAGCCTTCACATCAGCTGGAGCCCTCAAAAGCCAAGCCCCCCTTACAAGCACACTCTTTCCTAGAGCTCTTTATTGTTTGTACCTAAGACCGTCCCAGCTGAGACAAGGCAGCTCCCACAGTGCTCTGCCCACAGCACATCTGAGACTTCCACACAGCAGAGCCCACGGGCACTGCAGACCAGTGCTCCACACTCGTGCTGGGCTCAGAGGCACTGCAGAGCCCCACAGTGTGTACTGAAGGGGTAGAGAACCCTCCAGGCACCAGAAATCTCAGGAGATCTCCAGAAGAGAGATCCTGCCCAGCCCCTCACTGTGTGTGCACTGAGAGGCTGCAGTGGTGCGTGGCAGGACGCTGTGCGTGTGTCCAGGACACCCCAAGTCACAGCTGACACCACGCTGGGGACACTGCCCAGGGAGGTCACCGCTCCTGCAGGGCTCCCTCTGTCCCTCAGGAGTCCCACGGTGCCCTCACCAGTGCCCAGCTCTGTACAGGACCCTGCAGGGGGAGGCAGAAGGTGCCAGGAAGGGCCAGGTGCTGTCAGGGCTGGTTCTGAGCAATGATGTCCTGGATGCAGGTGTACAGGAGCACGTACTGGTCCTGCAAGAGAGAAAGGGGGGGCAGAGTCAGGTTTCTGACAGAGACCTCCAGGTCACACATTAACCTTTCAGTTTGCTTTAAAAAACCCTAATTAAGGAACAGTGTCTGGTAACAGAGCAGGATTTGCTCTCCCCAGAGGTCCATGGTGATACTGTGTCACCACAGTCACCCAGAAAGGAAGAATCAAGCCTGTTATACCATGTTTGTTTCCCCTTCCTCATCTCCCCATGATGGGGCTGAGAGGAACATCCCACCCAAGCTGCAGATGAACAATTTCATTTGGCTTCCCCTCCAAGGGCCCCAGTGGCTTTTGGATGTGCTGTGGCCTTTGCATCCAAAACAAGAGCAACTCCAGCGATGCTGCAGGGCATGGAGCTGGAGCCTTGGGGTCTGGCAGTGACCTGGGGCCATGAGGGACGACCTCTGGACCAGGAGTTTCCCTTGGTGTAGTCCCAGTGTACCAGAGTCAGGTGCTGACAGCAGATCAGGGCACAATCTTGCAGGCTCACAGAGGCACACAGAAAAATCTGTGTGGGTTTAGCCCAGCTGCAGTGTTTGTCTCTTTTTAGTATCACCAAACTGATCCATCAGGTCCAAACGTGGGCTCTGAGGTCCCGAGTCCCCTGTGTGTTTGATGTGAGGTTCTGCCCAAATGCCAGGCTGCCCCAAAATGACACCAGGCTACAAACCCAGGACTGAGTAGGCAAGATGTGAGGAAGGTAAATGGGGTTGTACTCGGGGCACAGAGCTGGAGGGCAAGGCCAGCCAGCACATGGTGTGGGTTGGAATCACGTGGCATGGCCAGGGGGGGATTAGGGCTCGCAGAGGGGCCCCAGCAGCATTCCCCAGAGCTCGTTAATGTGCTGGCTGAGCCACAAGTCACGAGGAGCCTCCTCCCTGTGCTGGGGGCTCAGCCTCGACCCGGGAAGGGAATGCCAGGATCACACAATGGCTCAGGCTCCAGGTCACAGAGTGTTTGCAATGAGTCAGGTCTGATTGTGAAATGGGCAGTGACAGCCCAGGGCTGACTGCAGCCCAGGCACACTCAGTGACTGGCCACATGCAAGAGCCCATCCCCTGGGACATGCACCACGCTGGAGCTGGTGGTGCTTAACATCCCACAGTTACCCCTGAATATCCACCAAAGGTTCATCTTCCCCTTTGCTTCCCCCACAAAAATCCCATGCCTCCAGCACAACAGCAGCCGATGACCCTGCCAGACACAAAGGGGTGCTGGCAAGCCCCCAGAGGGGTGGGGGAGGCTGGAGGGCAGCCCTGCTGCTCTGAGGGGAAGCAGCTCCTCTGCTGCCCCCCTTCAGCAGGACAGCAGCGTTTGATGGGCCCTTGCTGTGCCTTTATGGGGGAATTGTGTCCCTGCAGGGCCGGGCACTGCGGGAGCACAAAGCAGCTCCGGAGCGGGGCAGCGGATGCCTTGCCCTGCTCTGGCTCCCACCACGCACATGGTTCACATTAATTAAGAATGTAATTAGCTTCTTGAAGGAGGCTCTGCAGCTGGGAAGCCTTGGAGAGATCTTCCCCAGTTCTGCTGTGCCCCGTGGGGAGTGTTTCCAGGGCTGTGCATCAGCTCACTCAGCAGCTGCAGCAACTGAAGCATGTCCAGAGGCACTGGTGCCACAAGCACCCACCAGGGCTGGCACACCAAGGCTGGGCTGGCACAGAACGGCCCCATCAGACAGTGCTACAGCCCACAGGGCACCTGCTAATGTGGCACTGTGTCCCGCTGTCCCCCTGGCAGGCAGCCCCAGCTGCGACACCAGGCTCTGGGTCTGGGGGATGTAGCAGGAAAGGTGCTGGCCAAGGGGACACCCAGCAGGTGCCGGGTGCCCAGGCTGACAGCCATGGCCAGCAGCCAAGGGGGAGCAGCAGGTTGTGTAGGGTGACACCAGTGCTCCACTCTTCCTCGAGTACAATGGGGAGAGAGCTTTGATTTACTGTGAGTTCACGTGCCATTTAACTGATCTTAACTGAGAACTGAGGAGATGGAAAACTCTTGCCTGGGAAAAGTCAGTGCCAGGAGCATGAAGTAAATCCCTGCTGAGGCTGGACAGGCAGCAGGGAGCACCAGGAGCGGGTAGGGGCATGAAGGACCAGGACCAGGCAGGTCAGCATGAAGACTCTGCTGCACTCTGCCCACCACCCCTTCTCCTTCCCACCTACCAGAGTTGGGGTCATGAGGCAGCAGCTTCTGGCCAGCTGGAGGGTCACGCCATAGATGTCCACAGTTCTCTCAGCTTTCATCTGGTACAACAGGCAATCCAGGGAGATCAGGGTCCCCATCTGGCTCATGTCACCACTGCAGGGGACAAGGGGGGGGTCACTGATGCCAGGCCAAGCTGAGCTGAACCCCTCTGGAGGAGGGCACCAGTCCGAGGAGCCATGTGGGCACTGTGGGACTGTGGGCTCTCTCTCTGTGCAAGTGAGGATATCAGGGCTGCTCCCAGTATCCCTGCAGCTACCCAGGGATGGCCTGGGCACCTCAGCTGGGAATGCCTGCTCCACCCATGCTCCCCTGGCCCAGCCCTGTTCGCCCTGTCTTCTCCCAGCCCCTGGCAGAGCACTGTGACCTCCCAGGCTCAGAATTTCCACTGGCTTCCATGGACCCAGGGCATGGCCCATCTCCAGCAGCCCTGGAGCTTCAGAGGAAAACTCCAGCCTTGTCCAGGATCCTGCTCCAGCAGAAGCACAGCTGGCACTGCAGGAGGGCTGGGCCCCCATGGAATGGGACTGCTGCCACCACCCTGACCCACAGCTGTTGCCCTGATTTTTAAAAGTGTTAAGTTTTCTTTTATAGTTATTTTAAAAGTTTTAAAGTTCTCATAAAACTTCTTTAGCCTTCTAATAATGTTTACATATTTAAGAGTCAGAGTTCCCACACAATTTCATATATAAATAGAATAGTTTACATATTTCTCTGTGGGTAGAGAGAAATGATTGATTGATCTTTGGACCAGTGTGGTTGGAGAGGTGGTAATTCCATCCTCCAATCCACAGTCACCTTTAGAATTCTATAAACACCAGACGTTTGAATAAAACTGGGTCTTTTTCTCTTTTGGACTTACCAAGCTTCTGTGTGCTCATTTCGTGTCCAGTAACGACACACAGGGTATCAGGGCCTGTTCTGACTCTGGCAGTGTTGTTTTCTTTTTTGTACTATTGCATTTGTATTTTTAATATTCCTAGTAATGAACTGTTATTCCTACTCCCACATCTTTGCCTGAGAACCCCTTAATTTCAAAATAATAATAATTTGGAGGGAGGGGGTTTGCATTTTCCATTTCAGGGGAGACTCTTGCCTTCCTTAGCAGACACCTGGCTTCTCAAACCAAGACAGATTTTGGCATGCCAAGGGAGTGCATGGGAGGCTCGTGGGTGCAGGTGCAACCCGGGGTACCTGCAGTGCAGCAGCACAGGAGCCGCTCTCCTGCGGTGGGGCATGCCCCGTCTGACAGCCCCCAGCAGCTCCACCAGGCTCTGCACATCAGGCTGCTTCTTGCTGCTCCAGAGCGAGTACAGGAACCTCTGTACCTGCCTCTCCTTTGCCTTCTTCTCCTGTGGGACACAAAGAGCTGACGTGGATATTGGGGAGGGACGGGTGAGTTTGGATGCAGAGGAGCCCCAGTTCTCCCATCCTTAGGCTCTCTGAGGCTTCCCTGTGCTTTCTGCCTTATTCTGTAAAGCTGTCCAGGCATCTCTGCCGGGGCACTGCCCACCACCCCCTCTGGCAACCTGCTCTCCTTCCCCACAGCACCCTGACTTGCCCCTGGAGAGGGAACTGAGAACTCTGTGGGACTTCAAAAAGGTCAGACAGACCTATCCGCCCCCAGGGCTTCTCCCATGTATCTCCTGCGTCCACTTAGTTCTGGATGTTGCAATCCAGACTCACTCCTGCATTTGTGGACTGCTGGCACTCTGCTCTTGCAGCCTGGAGAAGTCCCACAGACCCTTCAGCCCCTACAGACCCAGCCCCACCCAGGAGGTGGGAGCCAGCACAGCCCCATGGACACACACGTGTTTCAGTTTGAGCTGGGTACATCTCCATCCCGAGACAAGCTTCTCTGGGTCACACTGGATGGTCAGTGTCTTCGTGCAGAGGGAGTCTCCTTCCAGGGGCCAGCACACCTCACCTGGCACCTGTGTGCAACAAGGAATTTGGCTTTCTGTTGATGGTCGTTGTCTGTCTTATCAGTCACCATCTCTGGGGTCTGTGGTGGGGCTGCACCAAGAGCACTCCCAGCATCTCTCCATGTCAGTTCATCCCCCACCTAAAACCTGAGGGAGCTCCAGGAACATCAGCAGGTTCAGCCAGCTCATCTGGGAACCCAGAGCTTCCTGGCAGCTCTGCTCAGAACTCTGAGCTGGAATCTGCTCAGCCAGTGTCCACACCCTGGGTCCCACACAGATGCAGCTTGAAGGGCACCAGCTGAGTCCAGGCAAGGGGGTGACAGAGCCTGTCTCCCATGAAAAGCTGTGGGAGCACCTGGACACAGAAAGGTCCAGCTTTAGCTAAGCTGGCTCTGCACCCAGGACTCAGGAGGCAGTGAAGAGCTGAGAGCTCTGCTAGCTCCAACTCCACTGAACAGATTCCCGCTCTGCCATGGCACAGGTGGGCACAGTGCCTTACCTCCCCCTTCTCCTGCCACGGCAGAAGCGTTAGGATTGTGTGAACATCCTGTTCCCACACCAGGGTCCAGAAGTCCTCCAGGGTCAGCTTGTCGGGGCCCTGGACAGCCAGGTAGTCCCTGCTGGAGCTGCAGCCCTGGGTGGGGAATGAGAATGTCACTCTCCTGCTGGAGAGGGTGCTCTGTTGGCCCAGGTGGTTGCAGGAATGGTCAGGAAGAGAAGAGGGCTCAGCAGGTCAGGAGGCAAGGAGAGAAGAGAAAGCACCGAGGGAGACAGTGAGGGCAGCCCAAACTGGGCAGGGAAGGGAAGGGATGTCCTCAGTCCCTGCAGTCCCCTCTTCACACAGGACCACAGTGACAGGGACCAGGGGAGCAGTGCAGGAGCCAGCCAGGATGGGGACCAGCCCAGGGTGTGGCTGCTGGGGGTGAGACTCACCGGGACACGCCACACCTGCAGCAGTCCTGAGAGAGGGCCCTGCTCCAGCAGGGAGAACTTCACTCTGGAGCGATCATCTGCAAAGCGAGTGAAAGCTGGAGGGATTCAAGGCAGTCTTGAGCTCAAACAGGTTTTGCAGACTGACTGCCACACAAATCCAATCCTTCTTTCACCATTTCTTGGCAAAGACACTCCCTTCTGCAGTGCTCATCTCCAGCCTGTGGATGTTGGCTCCCAAAGGCAGGTCTCTATCCCAAGCTCCTGTAGTGCAGGTCACTCAGTGTCTGAGCCAGTGGAGATCTGCCTCTCTCCAAGGATGGAGACCCTGCAAGTCCCCTGGGCCTCTGTTCCAGGGTTTGACCATCTCCATGGAAATTCACTATTCCTTCTCCTGAGCTGGATTACCCTCCCAAACCACCCCCTTGTCTCTTGCCCCTCCACAGCTCTGAGAGACTCCATGTCTTCCCTGTGCCTTCCCACAGGTAGCTGAAAACAGCAATAAGATCTCCCCTTTTCCTTCTCCAGGCTGAGCAAACCCACCTACCCCAGTCCCAAGCACCACGTGCTCCAACCCAAACACCTTGGTAACCTTCTGGGGGAGTCACCAAAGCCTCAAAATACTTTCCTATGCTCTGGACTACTGGCCCTGGTCCAGCCTGGCTCCACGGGGCAGGAGAAGGAACAGGAGGGAAGAGGATGCAGGGTGTCACAGAACTTACACGGCAGGATGCTGGAAGAGGGCCGTGTCTGCTGGCTGCCTGAAGATGGGGATGCAGAGCTGGCTTCTTCCTTGACAACCTCCAGGAGGGCCTGCCAGGGTGAGAGAGAGTGGAGGAGGCAGTGAGGGAAGGGTCAGGACAGGAGGAACCGGGACCTCCTGAGGACACCTGGGCTCGGCAGAGGGGTCATGGCAGCAGCCTGAGCAGGAGGGCCATGAGAGCAGCTCTGCAGTGGGTGCCAGGGCTGTGCCATGCTGGCAGGAGAGGGCTGCTGCTGCTGTCCAGGCAGGCACCTGGGAGGGAGGGGGTGCTGGACAGACCCTGACCAGTGCAGAATGCATGAGGGAGCTGTGTGCCTGGGCATGCAATGCCGTGGAGAGGGGACACTGCCAGAACACCCAGGAACCCGGGGCATGGGACCCACTCAGGAGGCACTTACAGGATGCCCTCCAGCCCAAGCAGGTTCAATCACTCCCCAGGTGCCCTCAGCACACACAGCCATGGCAGCACTCCCTGCACCTGCCCGGGACAGCTCTCACCTCGTACTCCCTCAGGAAGCCCATGTGGGACTTGGCTGCCTTCTGGGCATAGTGCTGGGCAAAGCTCTTCAGTGGGATGGGGCAGGACCTGGGGAGAGAGCCAGGGCATAAGGATGAGGCTGAGCTCAATGAGCAGCACCCAGGCTGTGTCTGCAGCAGGTGGACAGGGCTGTGAGCAGACCTTCACTCCTCAAATGCCAGGGGTCTCCCAGGCTCCCAGCCCAGCTCTGGCCCGTGACAACCTGCTCTCCCCCAGACAGAGGCAGGTCTCAGGGCTGACACAGCCCAGGGCTCATTCCCAAGAGGCAGCAAGGACAAGGACATCCTCTTCTGCATGAGGGCGGAGACAATCTGACCACAAAGACAAGTGTATGACCTCCAGATGCAGCCCCAAGACAACGAGATATGTGGTCAAATCCATGCCCAGCTGGACTCTGCTCCATCCTCTTGGCCTCCATTAGGAGCACATTCCAAGGTCACCCAGCTGCCATGAGCCTCTCCAGTTTTACATATGTCCAGTTTTACATATCTCTAGGGCGTGTCTGTGGGCTGGGAAGCCAGAGGCTGAGGGAAATGCCTTCCCCAGGACAGCTCTGCACATCTCTGGTGTTGGTGTACCCGGGAGACTGCACTTTGTTCTGTGCTGGGCACCCTGTGCTGCAGGAACAACCCACTCCCAGCAGCAGCTGGGATGGCTGGCTGGGCTTCCTGTCCTTCTGTCCTGCAGCCAAGGCTTGCTGGGAGGGGCTGTGGATCAGGGTGGGCAGAGTGGCAAAGCACAGCAAAGCCTTACCTCTCTGTCCCTGATAAATCCAGCAGAGGTTCCTCCAAGATCTTGTCCAGAATGCAGCTGTGCAGGAAAATGTACTGGGACTGGAAGGCAAAGGCAGACAGCAACACAGACCATCACACTGCAGAGACAGCACGAGAGGGTGGCTATGTCCCTCTCCTGAAGGGCAATCCTGACACCCTGTCCCAGCCCCAAATCTGGAGAGAGGAGACAGACTGGGGAGCATCCCAGACCAACAACATGGTGTGAGTTAAGGACTGTCTGCAAAGGGCCTGATCCTGTTCCTCAGTGCTCCGGGGTGTTTCTGAGCCTCCTGGGAGGTCTCTGAGACTCTGGATGTTGCTGTTGTGGGTCTAGCAGGGCATGAAGCAGCTGAAGACCCCCCCAGCAATTTCCACTCCAGCTGAGCTGCTGCTTTCAGCAGCAGGATGACACAGTGACAGGCTGAGGACCAGCCTGGGGGTGCTGGGACTGGCTGGCCAGCTCATCCAACTGCCAGCCCTGGGAACTTCAATGGAATGAAGAGAGGGGCCAGGGGAAAGAGGGAGCAGGGATCTCACCAGAGTCTGAATCATCAGGTACCGGTTCATCCTCAAGGAGTAAACAACACCGAAAATGTCCACCACCTTCTCGTGCTTCATCTGCTGCAGCAGCCGGTCCAGGGCAATGAAGGTGCCCGTGCGGCCCACGCCAGCACTGAGGGCACAGACAGCCAGGGTTAAACAAGGCCTGACACCACAGCCCTGGCTCCCTCCTGCTGCTGGACACGCTCCCAAAGGCTGCTCCCTGGGCACCGCCCGGGCACTGGCCCAGCAGGGGATGGAGCTGAGGGGCATTCAGGCTGCCCTGGGCTGGTGCTGACCATCTCCCCCTGCCCCACAGCCTGGGGCTGGGGGCAGGCTGCCAGCACTCCTGTACTCCTCAACACCTGAGCAGGAGACTCCACAGAGCAGCTGTGTCTCCTGGGCACTGCCTTCCCTCACTCACAGTTTGTGCACAAGTAGGACCCTCATCCCCCCTGCCCTCTACCATCATCCCCCCCCACACCATCCCATGGGGCAGAGCCTCACCTGCAGTGCACGAGGGTGGGCCCTGCATCCTTGGTGCTCTGGATGTGCTCCTGGACCAGCTCCCGGAAGGTCATGATGGAAGTGGTGGACTCTGGGATGCCGTGGTCGGGCCAGGCTGTGTAGTGCAGGTGGGACACGAAGCGCTCTGCCCGCAGACCCTCCTGCACAGGGATTGCTGATGGGTGTGCAGCCCCCGGGGCAGGCTCACACCCCTGACAGCACCTGGGCACTTGAGGACACCCTGCTCAGCTGCAGGGAACAGCCAACATCAGGTCTGCACTGCCTGGTGGCTTCTGCTCCTCCGTGCTCCCCCACAGCCCCTGCCATGCCGTGGAGGTGGGAGGGAGGACATCTGCCTTTGACTGCCAGGGAATGTGGCCTGGAAACTGCAGGCTGTCCTGGGGCAGGGATGTGGAAACGACAGAGCAAGAGTGGAGAGCAGCATGACACGTGCTGGACACCTCCGTGTCACCCTCACTGCTCCTCAGGGCTTGGGTCTTCTCTGAGCCCCAGAAACAGCAGGGAAAGGTGCCACCACCGCTGAGGAGAAATGCCAGTGCCCACCCCAAACCCCCAAGAGGTCCCCACAGCCCCTGGTGGCTGCACTCACGTGCCACAGCTTGAACTCCCGTACTGTCCACTCCTCAGAGCTGCTCTGCATCAGCAGGTGCACCCTCACCTGCCCATAGGACACCGGGGCAGACTCTGATGGCCAGTAATGATCACAGAGCACCTAGAGCAGGACAGGGTCCCAGTGAGGGACAAGGTGATCTGGCTCCCAGGGAGCATCTACGGAGCAGCAGCTGTAGGGGAGCCAGGACAGGTCTTGGGGAGCAGGCAGGGGTGTTTCCCCTTCCCACTGGGAGCTTTGCACAGCTCTCCCTCACAGCCCCTTCATTTGGATCTCAGCCTCGTCCAGAAAAAAAGGACCTGTGTGGGTCTCATCATCCCTGGAGACTGGAGGAACAGTCCATGTGAGGTGGCTCACCCAGAGGACATGGAAATTTCAGATTCTGCTAAGCTCCCACCCCAAGCTGAGGCTGAGCTGCACAAATCAGCCTCTCTTCCCCCAAACTGTCAGAGAATCTGTCTGTGCTGTGCTCATCCTGGAGCCATATCAGAGCAGGGGTTTTGTGCAGGACACAGACCCAGCCCTGGGCTCAGCTCACACCACCAGGGCTGGGCTGGGCTGGGGGCTGGGGCTGGCACCGACCTACCCGCCCGTTCTCCATGCACACTGTCAGCATGATGATATTGCAGACATTCTGCTCCCACACCAGCCTCCAGAAGTCCTCTATGGTTTTCTTTAGGGGCCCCTGGGTGGCAATGAACTCCTGCTGGGATGTGTAGCCCTGAGCAAGAGGCAGACAAGAGCAAAATGAGTTAGCAGGTTGCCAAGGCAGGAGGGTCCTGCCCTGGGACCAGTCAGTGCCTGGTCTGTTTTTGTGGTAGAAGGAGAAATTCCTGTTGCCCTTAGTCCACATGGGCACAGGTCCCAGGCAGCTGATCTCAGCAGCAGCTGATTTCACAGGAAGCGTGAGCTGCCCAGCTACACTTTCTACTTGTTTGGAATAAAGTGCCCCACACCATTTCCCTCCAAGCAGTTCCTCATTCAGCCTAACCAGAGAAAGACAGATCTGGGTCGTCCCTGTGCTTCCCCTTCCCTGCTGAGGGCAGGGTGAGCATGCAAGGTCTCAGGGTATTTCTTTGCCCTTGGACACACACAGGCCCCCCAGATCCACACAATGGCCCATGCATGCAGCGTGCCCTGCCTGTTACCTGGGAACACCTCCCACATGGGGCATGGAGGCACAGCTCCAGGGTTGTTCAAATGCAGCTGCACAGACCAGAAGGAAAAAGAGCAGGCAGAGAGACAGGGCAGTAAGCTGGGAGGTGATGGAAGAGGACAGTCCACGAGAAGAAAGCAGAGAGACTTCCCACACTCAGCATTTGCCATCTCACAGGCTCCATCAATGCCTGCCACAGGACAACCACACCTCTCCACCTCCCCCCAGCTTCTCGCTGGCCTGTGCCAGCTGTGCCTTCACCAGCACACCTCATGGCCACCAGCCCTCACAGAAAGGGACACTCTGCCTCGAGCCAGGCAGAGCTCCTGTGATGGAGCCCTGTGGCCGTATCTCAGTGGGGAGAGCAAGCGGGCACTCACAGGCATGAAGTTGGCATTGATGTAGTCTGAGTGTGGATCCTCCCCCAGCTGGCTCAGCTTGACCCGAGAGTGATCATCTGAAAGAAACCACACACAGGTGAGCCCCAAGGAGCCCTTTACCAGGACATGGGACATGGGTAACCCAGTGGGAGAAGCCTCAGCAGCTCCTGCAGGGAGGCTCTGTCTTCTGCCAAGCCCCTTCTCCCTGGAGAGGTGAGCACTGCCTGCCAGCTGGGCTAGCAGGGGACTGGCAAACAGAGCTGGGGTCATGAGGCCCACCAGTGAAGCTCATGGACCCCCTTTGGTCTCCTGCTGGGACCCACCCTGAGCTGGGCTCACCCAGCACAGCTGGAGGAGCTGGGCAGGATGGTGGCTCAGCCCTGCCTCAACCATTAAGGCTTGAGTCTCCAGTAAGAAAATGGAAACTGAGGCCCATTTCAAGAGTCCTCCTGCTCCCAGGAAAGGAGCCAGGCACTGACCCTGGCAGGGATGCAAGGTGAGCCTGTCCTTGAACACTGCCCTGTGAGCTCCCACCCTGGAGGCTGGGGGAGAAGGGAGGAGACAGCACTTACAGGGCAACACATGGGCATATCTGTTCTTGGAGACATTTGCTGGCAGCTCAGCCTCCACCTTCGACTGCTCCTTCCCAACTTCCTTCAGCTCCTGTAGGACAGGGGAAAAGATAAGCACAAACATTCCTCTGGAGAGCTCCTGGTCAGCTCAGCTCCCTGCTCGTGGCCAGTGGCTCTGTCTGGAGGGTAAAGAGGATTACCCTCACACAGAGAACTGCTCCACTCCCCTCTCACATGGCCTGTGCACTCTGGTGGCTTTTCCCACCGCCTTTTCCAGCAGCATGGGTTATATTTAAAAGAAAAGCCCAAGAACAAGTACTGGGGGATAAAAGCCTTGGAAATCTACCACAAAGCTCGGAGGATTTTCTGCTGAGCAAACAGAAGTATCTTGTGCTGCATCTGCTTCTGCCCCTGTCCTCACTCAATAAACCAGGAAAGGCTGATCTGAGGAGGGTTTGAAATTGCTGGTAGGAATTTGAAGATGCTGCAGCAGAACAGTCCAGAGGCTGCAGGTGCTGGCAGTGGGAGCCAGGGAAGGCAGCCTGAGGTGAAGCTCACAGCCTGACCCTGGAGGTCTGAGAGTGCTCCTCGACCTTCCCTCGAGGGAAGAGCTGCAGGCTCTTTTCTACCACTGTCAGGGTGGTTCTCATCACCATCCCTCTCCCTCCAGTCAGGGCTGGGGCACTTTGCTCTGTGCTAGTTCAGCTCACGCCACGTGTGCCTTGACCAGAACTTGAACAAAACAGGTTTTGAGCAAAGGAACTGCTTGTGACTTGGTCCATCCAATCTTTGGCTTCCAAGGCTGCTCCACAGGCTGGCTGGATTGCTAGAGATGGGTGACCACCCCTGGAGAGGAGCACTCCATACTGGACACCCAACAGCATGAGCCACCGAGTGCAGAAACCAAGTGTCATCTCTAGGAGGGCTCTCAGCTCACCTCAAACTCCTGGAAAAAAGCGTGGTTAGCACTTGCTGTCTTCATCTCATAGTACTGCTTGAAGTTCTGCAGGGGAACTGGCCGGTGGACGTTTCTGCAGGAAATGAAGTCCAGAGGAAAACTTGCCTTAGTTACTGGGAGGCCTGGCCAGCCTGCCAGGTGCCACTGGGACAGCCCTGCCAGGAGACCTGGATGCACACAGGGATGGTTCAGAGCCACCTCACTGCCCAGGGAAGCAGGTCCAACAGTTTAAATACTGGGGGGGGGGGGGGGATTTCGAGCTGATAAGAATATCCTCCTGCTGCAGAAACTCGCAGAGGAGGTGGAGACAATGCATTGACTTGGAATG
Organism: Vidua chalybeata; assembly: GCF_026979565.1. Lineage (NCBI taxonomy): Eukaryota > Metazoa > Chordata > Aves > Passeriformes > Viduidae > Vidua > Vidua chalybeata. The sequence continues at coordinate 1,685,078 of NC_071553.1, forward strand.
GAGCTGGGCAATAAATACTGAACTTGGGAAAGGGTGATTTATAAAATAACTGAGGAGAGGAGACACTTGGATTTTTCCTGAGTCAAAGCATGAAAAAGGAAGTAGGTAAAGGACAGTGGGAGCTGCAGTGGGGCCATACATAGGACAGACTCCAGCACTCACCTCAAGCTGTAGGTCACCATCTCCTGGGGTGGGCTGCTCTTCTTGGTTCTAGAATCAAAGCACAGGAGCTGTTACTTTTGCCTGCAGTGCAGACATCGATGCCATGAGGTACTGTGTACCACTGGCAGGCACACTGCCTTGCACACCTGTAGGGCTTTGTGACTTAACTGCACATGGGCAGCTCCTCTCTCCCCTCTGCCTTTGGCTTCTGAGCTTGCCAGGCACAATTCCACTAGCCCACCTGCTAGTTTGTCTAAGTCTCTTTTTACACCCTCTCCCTGCTCTCCTCCAGGCTTGGCACTGAAGGTTGGGTATCAACAGGTAAGATATGGCTCATGCTCACCTCTTTGCTTTGAGCTGTTTCCAGTAAACCAAAGCAAAAACAGCTGCAAGTGTCAGAAGAAACCCCACAATGATTCCAGCAATTATTGGCATTGAGAGTGGAGCTGTGTCTGCACTGGATCCAGCAGCTGGAATTAAAAGGAGAGAGTATAGAGAAAAGAATCAGTAAAAAAGTTTTTTATGATGAGGGTTGTGAGGCCCTGGCACAGGGTGCCCAGAGAAGCTGTGGCTGCCCCATCTCTGGATCTGTCCAAGGCCAGGCTGGACCGGGCTTGGAGCAAGCTGGGCTAGTGGAAGGTGTCCCTGCCCATGGCAGGGAGTGGAACTATATGAGCTTTAAGGTCCTTTCCAACCCAAACCATTTTATAATTGTATGATATATGGCTGCATTTATTCTATTTATTATATTTACTATAGCCTGTGAGCTCCTTCTGGCTGCTCATTGCCTCTAACCTACACAGGCAGGTAGGGAAGATGCTATTCTCCAGCTTACCTGAGAACATGGTGAATGTCACAGCAGGGGCTACTGGGTCATATTTGGTGAAGGCAGCAATGCTGAACCTAAAGGCAATGCAGAGTCCTGTGTCAGGGGCAGCCTGAGCTGAGCACAGCAGCCAGAACCCAGCACCCAGCAGGCAGGACCCAAGGGAACAGAACTGCTGCGTGGAAAAAGCTGGTTTTCTGTTATGGGCATGTGTGGAAATGGTCTTCCCTCCCTTTTCTGCCTCTTGGGCAAGTTTGTTCCACTTGGGAAAGCATAAGAAATTGTTCAGCAAGCACAAATGGGAAGCAGCTCTCCTCCAAAGGGTTATCGGCAGAGAATGGTAGTGTCTGGTCTCTTACAGGACACAAGAAATTAAAAACACATCGTTCATGTCAGCTGGTTAGCAGGGTTGACAGGAAAGAGCTGAGCCCTGTTTGACACAGAGGCATTTCAGCTGGAAGGGCTGAGCCCTGCCCAGACCCTTCCTTGCACACACACACACACAAGTGGCTGGTGCATCCTCTTCCCTGTGCAGATCTGCCCCTCATCCCCTCCTGGCAGCAGGCACAACAATGCCCTCAGCTCCCTGCAGAGCTGACTTTCCTTCTGAGCAGGTGACTTGGAAGGGCCCCTTCTTGTGCCCTAAATGCAAGCCAAAGTTTTTAAAGCCAGCACTGGATTTTAGCAGCCAAGGGTTTGTTGACTGTGTGTGGGTCCCCACACCGGGCCAGGGCACAGACTCTGAAAAGTGAGCCTGAAGATGCCATGGCATGAAAGATCAGGTCTTGTGGATAAATAACTCACTGAAAGACAGGAAACAAGAACAGAAATTCTGAGTGGGAATGAGCTGTCAGCTTCTCACCACCCTGATAATCATTAATTCAGCAGCACAGTCTACTGTGGATATTTAGGTCGGATATTTAGGCTGAGTGTTCCATGTACTGAGAATATTTAGGCTGGATATTTAAGAAATTTAGGTCAGATATTTAGGATATTTAGGTCAAGTGCTGTTTGTACTGAGAATATTTATGTTTTTAGGGCAGCCAAACTGAAAGAAAGCTGTGGTGTAAAAGTAAGAAAGCTGTGGTGTAAAAGTACCTTCTAGTCCTGAATAACTGGACAGTTCAGTACATGCCATTGACTCATGTGATGGAATCATGGCAGGTGGACTAATGACAGGGCCCGATGTCCCTGAATGAGCTGCTCCCCGCGGGAGGTCCCTGCTGGGGTGAGAAGTCCAAGTGGGTGTGGCAGGTACAGAGCCCGTGCTTGGCTCGTCAGTGCCTGGTGTGATTGTGGTGCTGTTGAAGTCCCCTCCAGGCTGCTGACAGCCCGTAGTCTGAGATCTCTGTCCTGCTGCTCCCTCTCCATCCCTGCTGATCCCTCTCTATCCCTGCAGAGCGAGGCTGACGGGTGAACCAGCAAGTCCTGCCCTGCCACGCCCGAGGGTGAGCCATGAGCAATACACAACAGACAGATTTGATGGGTGATGGGTCTCCAGGCTTCTGAAACCGTCTGAGATCCCCTGCCAGCCCAGGGACCCGGGATGGACACGACACGGACATGGGATGGGAGTGCACTGTCAGCCATTCTCCTGCCAGGCAGGATAACACAGCACACCAGAACTGCTCTCTGCTCTGATGACCCCAGTCTGGCTGGAATTTCCCAGGCAATGGCTCTCTGGAAACTCCCCGTTTTTCTTTTCCCCTGGGAAAAACAGCCATTTCCCACCCCCTGGCTGTTACCACCGATCTGGGCCAGTGCTGCCCTAACCAGCAGCTGACGAGCCCCTGTTTGGCACAGGTGTGAATATGAAACAACTCAGAATCAGGTAAAGTTTTCCATGTCTGCACATAGGAACAGTAGTGAGAATGGGGAGGGAGGGAAGGAAGGAAAGGAAGGAAAGGAAGGAAAGGAAGGAAAGGAAGGAAAGGAAGGAAAGGAAGGAAGGAAGGAAGGAAGGGCAGGTCCAACCCCAACACCCACTCACTACAAAACGCATGGGCAGATTTCATTCTCCCTTCATTCCCAGTGAAAGGGAAGCTCTCTCATGCACACACTCTCCCATGGATTTTCATTCTCTTTTCCTAATGCTCTCAATGGCTTTATCACCATCAGCCATCCTTGCTGCAAGTTTCTTTATAGTGAAATGGGATAACCTTCCAGACTCTGGGGGATCAGAGAAATGGGATGTGGTCCCCATTTGATGAAACTGTGAGCTGCTAAATTAACAGGACTGACTAAAGATACCTTTCTTTGTTAGCAGTGGAAAACCTGGTTTTCCATCAGCAGTTTTAAAGGTACTCTACAAGAAAATATGTACCTCCATGTTCCTGGATCCCATTCACTGTCAAATAAGACTCTGAACTTATGGCTGTTGGGATCCATGTGTGTGTCTCATGGGGAACTCGGACCTCAGCCTGTTTGCTAACCCCAGCCTCTGGATCTCCCACTGAGTAGGCACCACTGGAACTCTTTCCAAATCAGTTTCATTTTTGCACTGTCTGCACATGGTTCTGAGTCACAAACGAAGGTCCTACAAATTACAGCATCTGTTTTAGTTCCTATCCTGGGGCTGGACATCTGCTCAGCTCCTGAGACAACACACACAGCCCTTGGCAGCCTCAGCTTTCCCTCTCCCTGCCCACTACACTGCCAAATATTCCCTGCACGCCAGCCCTGCCTTCCTCAAATGCTTCTTGGTGGAGAACCCTTGGGGCCCACTGCTGGGGATTTGGGGGTGTGAGGCTGATGTGACAGCCAGGGAGCTGGTGGCATTCTTGCAGGGACACGTGCAGTCCTTTTTCTCCTCCAGCCCCTCCCCCTCAGGAGGGATGCTGACCTCTCTCACCTGTACTGTTCGTTGGCTTTCAGCTTCCCATTGCAGGTTGCCCTGGACTGGCCACACTCCTCTGTTCCCACTGGCACTCTCCAGGTGTCGGGGGAGCTCCTCTGATGGAAGGGGTTGGGAATGAGCACTGCCAGGTAGGAGTCCTCTGTCCCGTAGTAGTGGTCGTACCATGTGCTGGACATGATCTCCTGGGTGGGCCTCAGCACTGGAGGGGAATGTGCAAGGTGACAGTGACAGTCCCAAAGTGACATCCAGGGGTCCTGCTGCCCTCCAGGGAGCCACCACGGGCTGGGACATGCAGGGCCACTTACGTGACTCGTTGGTGGTGGCAATGACACCGTAGTACTCGATCTGGCCGTTCTCCTCACTGAACAGGTCGGGCGAGATGATGACCGTGGAACTGGCCTCCACTGGGAACACGTCTGCACGCAGGGGCGGGGGCAGGGCTGGAAGAGCAACCAGCAAGCACAGCATCTTAGTGTGTCCCCACTCCCAGACCCCCCTTTGCTCAGCCTGTGCCTGGTCCCAGCAGCACAGCCAGAGCCCCAACCCACTGCAGGGCAGTGCAACCACATGGGGCTCACAGGCACCCCGAAGAGCCCCCGGCTCTGACCAGCAACACCAGGTGTTTTCTCCTGGGGTCTCCTGGGGTGTTTTCCCCGTGGCAAGGCTGTGGGAAAGAAGGGCACTCACGCTCCACTGCTGTGCTGCAGAGCAGAGTCACCGCCTGGCTCCTCAGTGCGTTCATGCCCACGGTGCTCACAAGGATTTGGTAGGAGGAGTTTGGCTCCAGCCCCTCCAGACTGGCCTCGCTTGAAGGGATGCTCATGGTAAACCTGGAGGTCGGGGGTCCTTCAGAAAGTCTCTCTGTCACCACCTCATAAGCCTCCACATCTCCAGGAGAGCTCGTCCAGTTCAAGTAAAGGCTCCTTGACTCTGGTAGGCACTGCACATCCTTCACTGGATTTGGCTCTGCAAAGCAGACAGGGCAGGCTCTGGACTCACTGGATCAGAGAAATCCCAACCTCTGCCCCTGTCAGCATCTGCTCCCCAGGCCAGTGAGATGAGCAGAGCTGGACACTTGCAGCCTGGGAACCTGCTGTGCCATGAGCCACAGGACAGTGGGAATGAGCAGGGCCTGAGCTCACACCTTACAGGAGGCATCAGCCAGTGGAGATCTGCAGTCTGCTCTGCTTCACAGGTAGCCAGGAGATCTCTGTGGTGGGGCTAGCTTAGAGAGCCAATGGCTACCAGAGGGTCACCTCGCTGGCCTTCCCTATCTCCCACCACAAGACTTCCCATGCCTCTGTTGACACTCAAGGGTCCATCCAGACTTGAGGCCACCCAGGTGTTTCTCCCTCTTCCAGCCCCGCTCCCTCCCCGTGGCAGTCTGTACCCACCCACGGGCACTGCCAAGGGCTTGGTGCTGCTCCAGTACGGCCCAGCCACGCAGCTCAAGGACACGGAGTAGTTCCTGCCTGGGATCAGCCCCTGGAGGAGGTGCTGGACTTGTCCTCTGCCCAGAGAGTGCCGCCAGGGCAGTGAGCTGTTCTGGGGGTCCCGCAGCCACAGCTGGCAGTCGTCCTGCTGGCCAGAGACACTGTCCCAGGAGATCAGCATCGTGTTGTTCCCTTCAGCCACCGCCGAGAGATTCTGGGGAACTGAGGGGGCTACAACAAAAGCCACACCAGGAAGAGTTACTGGTATGCATGTGCTCTCTTCTAGTCTACAGAGACACAAGTAGGAGATGGGTGACACAAGGAGACTCCACATGTTCACTGGTAACATTCCTGCAGCTGCTGTTTGCCAGAAATGACCTTTAAATTGCAGCTGAAGGACACACAGAGTGAGGAGTGCGAGGAGATGGATTCTTCTTCCTGCTAATTAGCGAGTTGCATTAGAAACCTGCCCAAAGGGCTCTGCACATGACTCCTTGCACCCTGCCAGGGATGGCTGAGCGTGGGAGTAGGGACCGCTGGATTCCCCAAGCAAAGTGCAGGGACTGTGGGGACGAGCACATGAAAAGGCTTATTGTGCTTATCAGCATTTCCACATTCCATAAAACAAAAAAAAGAGCCCATCCTCCCCTTATACCCCATGCCAGCAATTCTCTAAGTGCCTGGAAAAAATGCAGCAGGAATGGTGGGGTGTCCCCCCCAGCTGTGAGGCCTCATGGTTCCCCCAGGCTGTGGGTGTCATCTACCAGAGCAGCACTACTGCCACGGGATCCTGTGCTCTTGTTCAGTCACCCTTGCCTGGAGGAGCCAGACTTCAACCAGTGGGGCCATGGGCTGGAGGCTGCCTCCTGAAACAGCACTGGTGGCTGCCAGGCCCTGCCACAGGCAGCAGGACTGCCCTGCCCCACACTCCCATCCACCAGGGCTTGCCCAGCCCATGATCCCATTGCTACACTGGTACCTCCACCTCATCCCATCCCTGGAAATATTCAAGGTCAGCTTAGACAGGGCTCTGAGCAACCTGATCTAGTTGAAGATGTCCCTGCCACTAGCAGGGGGGTTGGACTAGATGGCTTTTAAAAGGTCCCTTCCAACCCAAACCATTCTCTGACCCTACAGCTCCCAGGCAGCAGTCCAGTCTGCCCCTTCCCACCACAGGTGCTGAGCCCACCCAGATGGGAAGGCTGAGCCTCGTGCAGGATGCAGAATCTCCAGCTCTGACACTTACTTGTCCAGTCACTGATGTTCCCTGCCGAGGCTGCATAGGGCCCTGCCACGGACACCACTTCCAGCAGGTATTTGTGTCCTGGAGCCAGGCCAGAAAAGGTAAATTTGCTGGTGCCTTTCCCAACAGAGACATTGGCTGCCACAATGCCTGACCCCGAATGATAGAGGAGGAGCCTGTAACTGTCTTGTCCTTGGGGTTCAGCTCGCCAGGATGCACTCAGCCTGTTGGGATAGCCCTGGTTCGTCATGTACACGTTACGGGGCGCCAAGGGGTCTGCCAAGACAGGATGGGGGACACGTCAGCAAAGGGCCCCAGGACACCGGGGGTCTCTTGGTAGTGCCATCAGAAGGGATGCACCACACTTATTTCTCTAAGAAAATTAACTATGTATTTTACAGTTTAGATAAATAACTTTTAACAAGATTTAGGATAATTTATATTAAACAACACTTAAACATAGAATGAATAAACTTTAATAACAAAGAATAATAAATTAAATTTTAATAGAATATTAAAGTGATAAAATGGAGATTAAAAGTACTTAAATATAGTGAAACTTTACTTAATCTTATTAACACTCAACTTATTAAGGATTACTATTTATAAACATTTTAACTTATTTTTGTATTATTAACACAAAAGGTATTAAAATCTAGATAAAATAAATAAAATAAATATATATTAGAAGATCTTTTAGATGGACAGCGCACTGAGCCTCCACTGTGTGGCTCCACCCACCAGCCCAGAGGCAGCTCAAAGCTTCTGCAAACTTCTCTGTGCTTGTCTGAGCAGGGACAGCCCTGCCCCCGATGGAGTGAGACATCTGGGGAGGGGTGAGGAGGGAACACACAGCCAGCTAGGGGACAGGGGAAGGTGAACACCCTGCTGCTGCTCCCTCCTCCGTGGCTCTGACCTGGAGCATGACTCTGGAGCTCCAGCTGCCCTCACCCAGGCTGGTGGAGCTGACGATGAGAGTGGGCAGAGCCCTGCTCATTGCCATTGCTTGGGGTCTGCTGTGAAGGTCAGCAGGGCCATGTTCCTGGCCATGAGCTTTCGTGACTGCCCAGCAGGGCACACATCCCCTCACTAAAGGTACTCACACGTCCAGTTGCTGACGTTCCCTGCAGGTGCCCTGAAGGAGCCAGCCACAGATGCCACCTCCAGCAGGTATTTGCTCCCTGGGGCCAGGCCCGTGAAGGTGAAGTTGTGGGTGTCTCTCCCAAGCGAGGCTGTGGCTGCCACAGTGCCCAGTCGTGCACGGTACAGGGTCAGTGTGTATCCATCTGTGCCCCCGGCCGTGGCCCCCCAGGCCGCGCTCAGCCTGTCGGGGTGCCCCGTGCTCAGCAGGCGCGCGGCGGCCGGGGGCAGCGGGCCTGGGGAGCCACCACACCTCGTGTTAGGGACAGGACACCGAGCAGGAGGACACACACACCCGCTGGTGCTCCCCGAGGGAGGATCCCCTCTGACCAATGCCGCCTCATCCTCACTTTTCCACTCCCATCTCACCTCACCTTTAACGATGCTCACCCTTACTGGTCCCTCACATGCCAAGCCCTCCTTATCCAGGTCACGCTCATTCCCACAGCCCAGTGGGAACACCTGCACCCCGCCATGAGCACAGGTGTGTTCCCACACCCAGCTGCTGTGCAGGTGCCCAGACAGCACTGGCAGAGCCACTGCTCTCTGACCAGCCCTAGAATCTTTCTGGGTGGGGAGAGGTTCTGGGTTAGCCCATCTCCAGAGCAAAGACCTGTTCTTCTGGGAGGACTGTGGAGTGGTTTCTTGCACTACACTGATTCATTTCATGAACCTTTATGGTAAGGTGGTTTCTAGCTGAGGGAAAGGACTCAGTGAGCCTCCTGTACACAGGAGCAGTACAGGTGCCCTGTACACGTCTGTGCTCCTGTACACAGGGAGATGGGAATGTCCCAGCATAGGCACATCTGGGCAGCCCTGTTTCATCAGCATGTCCTTGTGCAAACCTACAGCTGAACATGCCAGTGCCAAGCAGCCAGCAGTGTGCCCCTGCACTAACTGCTGCGACACGCAGGAGGTGTGTGCACATCTCCAAAGCCACCAGATCCCCCGTTGTTGCATCCCCGTGAATCTCCCAGCTCTCCTCAGGACAGCCCAGTGGTGTGACATTTCCCAACCCTCTGCAGAGGACACTGCTTCAGGTACTTACATGTCCAGCCACTGATTTTGGGTGCTGCTGCCTGGTACTGCCCAGCTGTGGCAGTGGCTTCCAGGGAGTACTCGTGTCCTGGGGCCAGGCCCGTGAAGGTGAAGTTGTGGGTGTCCCTTCCAAGCGAGGCTGTGGCTGCCACAGTGCCCAGTCGTGCACGGTACAGGGTCAGTGTGTATCCATCTGTGCCCCCGGCCGTGGCCCCCCAGGCCGCGCTCAGCCTGTCGGGGTGCCCCGTGCTCAGCCAGCGCACGGCGGCCGGGGGCAGCGGGCCTGGGGAGGAAACACAAGTCACTGCCAGGAGCCACATCTGGGCTCAGCACAAGGAGATGCTCCACGTCCGTGCCAAGCCTGTGCTGCAGGAGCTGGGTCAGCAGCAGGTGCCACAGCCTGGCTGTGCCTCTGTGGCAGCTGCCTCCTGCCTGGCTGCTGGCTAAGACTGTGGATTGCTGTGGGAGGCTACCAGGGACAGGGCGTGGCACAGGGTCAGGCACAGACTCCTCGTGCTGCATCCAGCAGAGAATAAGCACTGAGTACTTGCAGGGGTGGCAGAGGTTAGCAGGGCAGCTGCACCAGTATGGTCCCTGACTGAACTGGGAAGGGGAGATCTGGTGAAGAACGCTGCAAGGAGAGCATCACACTCACGTGTGCAGTGGGTGAGGTTGGGGGCGCTGGCGTGGAAGGGCCCTGCTGTGGCCCTCACTGCCACGCTGTAGCGGGTGCCGGGGCTCAGGCTCCTCAGGATGTGACTCCTGGCATCCCCGGCCAGCAGCGTGTGCCCGACGGGAGTGCCAGACGCTGTGTCACGGGCATCCACCACGAAGCCTTCCGCCCCTCCACCCAGCACTGCCCAGGACACCACCAGCGCTGAGGCTGAGGGGCTGCTCAGGGTGAGGTTGACAGGGGCCAAGGGATCTGGAAAGCAACAGGGAGACAGTTAGCCCTCCTGCTCAGTGCTGAGAGCTGGCTGCTGTGCCCAGGGTTCCTCCAGGTGGGGTGGGCTGGACCAGAGATCCTCTGGAGAGAAGCCTGGGCACAAAGGGCCAGGCAGGCTTCACATGACTTGGAGCGTATCATCCCTGGGGTGTGCTGCTGGATGTGGCAGAGGAGATAATCAGAGCTTCTGGGGTGGATGGGGGGATTGGCTCTGTGTCAAGGATGGAGTGAGGGCAGTGAGCAGAAAGGTGGGACCATCACACAGAAGCTGTGGGCACAGCTTGGGATGGGGAAGGTGGCGGTGGTGCTCTGGCAGGATCAGGTGGAGGCTCACAGTGGGGCACTGTGCCCAACCCAACCAACCACACTCACATGTCCATTGGGTGACGTTGATGGAAGAGGCTTCTAACGAGCCTTTCACAGCAGTGACCTGCACAGCAAACTTCCTGCCTGCTTCCAGGTGAGTCCAGGTGATGTTCAGGGCATCTGGACTCAAGGTCTGGACCTGAATCCTGCTCTGGGTGCTGAGGCTATACAGAGTTACATGGTAGTGGTCCCTCTTGCCAGGGGGCTTGTTCCAGGATGTGCAAAGCTCTGAGGAGCTGCCTGGGTTGGTAAGGCTCAGGTTTGTGGGTGCAGCAGGAACTGTGAGGAAAAACAAGACACACGAGTCAGAGAGGAAAAGATCCACTTCTGAACATGCAGCCATCTTCGTACACAGAGACTGTGAGAGGCAGGATGTGACCACAGGCCAGCTTCACCAGGAACCAGGCCAGGGTGCCCTCCTCCCTCCCTCCTCTCCTCTCCTCTCATTTCCTCTCCCCAGGGGCCAACACTGATCCCATCACCCGTGGGTGTCAGCTGCTGACCTGTGCAGCCGGTGATGTTCTCGGGGAGGGAGCGGTAGGGTCCAGCCACTGCCCAGATCCTAACAAGGTAGCATGTTCCTGCTTCCAGCTGTGGCACAGTGACATTGGTGCTGTACTTCCCCACTTCCAGGCTCCTTGGCTGTGCAGAAGAGCCCTCCTCGAGCACGCTGAGCAGGTATCCATCCCTCTGGCCAGGAGCAGCCTCCCAGTGCACAGCCAGAGCCCAGGCCATGCTGATGGGGCTGGCAGACAGGGAACGGGGAGGCAGTGGGGCTGCAGGAGAGAAACAGTGTCACTGGGGACAAACCTGGCTGCTCAGAACTGACTCTAGCTTGGGGATGAAGCTGGCAGCTGGAGCACTGTGGGCATCCACACAATGCCTAAGGCTGGCGGGAGCAGGGGAGCTGTGTTCTACCAGTGTAGCCGATGGCAGTCTGAGAGGAGATGCGATGAGGCCCAGCCTGGGAAATGATCTCCACGCGGTACCGGGAGCCTGGCACCAGCCCCTCCAGGTCCAGCTGGGTGACTCCACGGGGGACAGACACATTCCTGATGATGGACAGGGACTCAGCCACTGAGAGCTGCACCAAGTGATCTCTGCCACCTCCGGACTCCACCCAGCTCACGTGCAGCTCCTGGGGTTTCCGGCCAGGCTGCACACTCACGTTAGCCAGGGACAGTGGATCTGGAGGGAAGCAGAGCATGGACACCCATGAGGTGGTGGAGGAACCACCTGGACAAGCCAGGGCACAGCCTGCACCCTACACAGGGCTGAAAGAGAAGTGAGGGCACCTGACCACTGGATCTTCTGCTCTCCTGGGGGACATGCAAGCTGCCTGTGCATGTCCCCAGGGTGCTGCTGGCAGGCAGGTGCTGAGAGCACTCAGCTCCCAATGGGCTGCTCTGCTCCACAGACAGGGAGCAGCAAGCCCATACAGGTCTCTGTGCTTCCTCTCTCACATCCCCCTCCCACCAGTCCCTGGCTGGCCTTCAGATCACCAGTGGTCCAGGCAGAAGGTTCAACTTGACTGGGGAAAGCCTAAGCTGGGGAAAAGGATCTTTTGGGGTCCAGCACACAGCACCTAACCTATGACATGTGCTCTGTCTCCCAGAACAGGGAGCATGCAGGTCTCACTGGAGCCCTCCCTCCACCCAGACAACTTTGTGTCACTGCTAGTCTTGCAAGCAGTGCCAGGATGTCCCATCCCTGCAAGAGACTGAGAATACTTCTGACTCACATGTCCACTCAGTGGCAAAGTGTGACGAGGATCTGTATGGGCCAGCGAGGACAGTCACCTTCAGGAAGTACTGAGTGCCAGGGGACAGCCCCAGGAATGTGAAGTTGTGGGTGTTTGGCCCCACTGAGGTGTTCCTCTGTGCTGCGTGGCTCTTGCTGTAGAGCTGGAGGTGGAACTGGTCCACATCACCAGCAGCCTTGTCCCAGAAGGCCGAGAGCCCCATTGGGCGCCGGGTGTTGGTCAGCGTCACGCCGGCCGGAGCCAGGGGGTCTGAGAGAGGAGAGACAGCCAGGCAGTGAGAGGAGGCTGTGCTGTGCTGTGGGGCTGTCCTGGGCACCCTCCCCTGTCTGTACCTGCTGGGGTTAGGTCAGGAGTCAGCACACCAAACCCAGAGCAGCCAGAGCCCCTGCTCCACAGCAGACATGGGAGCAGGTCCCCACCTTCCCCTGGGTGACATTTGGGAATGTTTTCTGTTCAGTGATGGGTTCCTCCTGCACTGCAGACCCTTTTACTTCCAACATGGCTGAATGTGGCTCCAGCTGACTGCCCATTCTGTCTGTCTATGCAGCCCTGACTCTGATTCCCCACCTCCCCATACATGGGCCACTCTGGTGCTGTCAGCATTCTGCTCTCACGGGCAGGTGGCAGTTGTGACCTGCAGCAGGCTGAGGTAGGACTGTCACACTCACACGTCCAGTCGGTGGCTGATCGCACAGGGGATCTGTAAGGCCCAGCCACAGCAGCCATCTCCAGTGTGTACTGCCGCCCAGGGACCAGGTTCTCCAAGGTGACATTCGTCCAGTCACTCCCCACAGTCACATTCCTGACCTGCTCCTGGGACTTGGTTTCCCAGAGGGTCCCTGTGTAGCCAGTGCTGCCAGAGGAAACTGCTCTCCAGGAGGCTTGCAGAGAGGTGCTGCGGCCCCCATTGCTGAGGGTCAGCTGCTCTGGGGGCAAAGGGTCTAGAAAAGGAAAGGTCCAGAATCACCTGGCAGAAGTGCAGCTCCAAATGTGCTGGGGCAGGAGCCCCTTCCCTGGGAAAAATTGCATCCAGGTGCTTTGACCACTGTCACCCCTGCTGACACCCACACACCAGCCTGGCAGGGACTGGGCCAGCACAGCTCAAATTGGCAGAGAAAAACTTGTTCTAGTGCTGGAGGAGGTGGTGGGTGGTGGAGAGGGTGGGTGAAGGCAGTGACAGACCGAGCAGTGCCACAGGAGGGTGGCTGAGGAGAAGGGCACTGGGCTCAGCTGCGCTTTTCCCTGGTGATTGGGAAACAGCAGGGTCACACACATCCAGCAGCACCTCTGCCTCCTGCTGAGCCTTTTGCCCAGTTACTGGATTAAGCTGTAGAAGATGTGTGCTGTCAGTGCCCTGAGGTGTGACCTCAGGGGAAGGGCAGGATCCAGTGGCACTCACATGTCCAGTTGGAGATGCACCGGGGTGAGGACGTGTAGGGACCAGCCACGGTGCTGACCTCAAAGGTGTACAGGGTCCCAGGGTGGAGGCCCTCGTAGGTGAAGCTCGTGACACCCCTGGGCAAGGAGCTGTTATTCACAGGGTGCTCTGCAAGCCTGAGGACCAGCAGATAGCCCTCCCCTGTGGCCTCCTCCCAGCTGGCCAGCAGGCTGTGGGGGCTACCCTGGCTGGACAGGCTCACGCCAGATGGTGCTCGTGGTTCTGCAAGGGACAAGGACAGCACGACATGGGGCAGTGCATCAGGCAGGAAGATTGCTTTCACAACATATTTTCACAAGATATTTTCTGCTTTACAAATTGCTCTAGGTGGCCCTAGAGCAGGGGTGTTGGACTAGATGATCTCCAGAGGTCCTTTCCAACCCTAACAGTTCTGTGATTCTGTGACACTGCGGTTGTCTCCATCCCACACAGGGGCAGAAGGGGCTGCAGGGAAGCTCTTAGTGCCCCCAGCACCACGGGTTGGGTGGGTACCTCCCCACACTGTGTACAGCTCCAGTTGTCCTTTCCCAGAGTGGCAGCTCTGGGACAGCACCAACTGTGGCTCCACAGGTCACCCAGGAGAGACTGAGCACAGGGAGATGGCCCCTCTGGGGGGGCTGGTGGTGCTTCCCTGCCCACCCATCCAGCTGTGGTGAGGGGAAGGGAGGAAGCAGCCTGCAATGTGCCAAACAGAGTCCAGAAGGCACAAAGCAGCATCTGGTCTTGATCTGTGCCTGACACTTGCTGGCACAAGTCTGCCCAGGACCTCTGAGCCCACCCTCACCAGGAACTGTGGGGAGGCACAATTTCCTGCCCTGACCCACAACCTACTCTTGAGACCAGGTGTCCCAGGTGCCCTGTCCTTGCCTCACCCCCAGCCCCCTCCAGGCAGCAGGAACAGCCCAAGGGCCACACATGGACTTTCTGCTCACCTGTCCAGGCTGCTGTGCTATGTGCTGATGCCCTGTAGGGCCCTGCCACCACCACCACCTGGACAGAGTACTGCTGGCCAGGGCTCAGCCCGTGGAAGGTGACGTGATCGTTGTCCCCACCAACGGAGATGTTCCTCGTCGGAGCACTGTCCTCTCCCTCCCGCAGTGTCACCAGGTAGAAGTCCCTCTGTCCCCCTGGGACACTCCAGCGAGCCTCTAAGGAGTTCTGCTCCTCTGCACTGCTCAGGGTCACATTGTCAGGACTCAGGGGGTCTGGAAGGGAATAGGATTGTGCGAGTCAGGGCTATGGGGTGCTCTGTACCCCTTACTCTCCTGAGCCTCATTCCTGGCAGGGTTACGTCCAGCCTTGGACATCCTTTTGGAGCGAGCCATCTGCACTCCCCAGCACAAGCATTCCTGGACTAACAGAGTCCAGACAAAGCTGGCAGCCTTGCTGGGAAATTCCTAAAAGTCTCCTTCCACTCCATTCACATCCCACCATGAGCTTGCTGATATTCTCAGGAACTGGCCTGGACCAAACTCCTGGCCAGACGCCCCTGGCTCGTGCGTCTGGCATGGGGGAATTTTGTTCAGTGGAGCAGGTCAGAGCTGCAGGCAGCAACAGTGGGGATCAGCCTCACTCCAGAGCAGAAAGAAACCAGCTGGAGCTCTGGAGGCCTTCCAAAACCCCATCTGCAGGGAGCAGGGAGGAGGCTGCAGCTTCCCAGGCTGGCAGGTGGAGCAGGAAGGAGCTGGAGACTTTGACACCTGGTGGCACCCAGATCCTCCCAGCATACACACAACCAGTGTTTGGCCAGTGCCAGGACAAGTCACTGGCCACAGCTGCTCTGAGTCTGCAGCTTGGCACCTCCATCATTTGAGGGCCAACGCTACCTTGGTGTTTAGTGTGAATCTGCTCTGCCCTCTTCATTTCCCTCCTGCTTTTTCTGGAAACGTCTGGGAGAGCAAGTTCAGGACTGGAACTTTTTACTGGGCTATGGACGTGTTGTCACCAGCAAAGTCCCCCTCTTTCAGGGCCATCATCAGCCTGAGGCCAGAGCAGAGAGTGGGCTGGGGGAATGGTGCAATAGTGGGTGCTGGGAGGGCTGCCCTCACTGTTTTGACCTGCCAGAGGCTCCTGTATTCCTTGGCTCTATTTGCACAGCACCCATCATGCTGGGAACATCCACCAGGATGAGGTTATCAGGTGCTACCACACCATATCCTTGACAACAATCAAAGAGCACCAAAAATCCATTTCATAGAATCACAGAACTGTGGAATGGTTTGGACTGAAAAGGACCCTAAAGCTCATTCATTCCCACCCTCTGCCATGGCACCTTCTACTATCCCACCTCTCCAGCCCCGTCCAGCCTGGCCTTGGACACTCCCAGGGATGGGGCAGCCACAGCTTCTCTGGGCAACCTGTGCCAGGGCCTCAGCACCCTCATGGGGAAGAATTTCTTCTTAACATCTAATATAAATCTCTCCTATTTTAGCTCAAAACCACTCACCCCTTGTCCTATCACTGTCTGCTCATGTAAAAAGTCTTTCTTGTTCTTGTATAAGCCACTTCCAGAGGCCTCCAGTTCAAACCAGCTCAGCTGCTGCCCCCTTGGCCCATTTTTTCTGCTGCCCTTGTACAGCCCTGAGGCACATGAGAGACAACCCCAGCAGCACTGAACACCAGTGGGATCTGCTGCCCTTCCATCCTTCTCCTAGGGGAGAGCCCACAGGCTGCTCCCACTGCATCCCAGGGAGAAGCAGGCCAGCACAGGGGATTCACTGGCCCCACTATAGCAGTGCCCCAGAGCTGGGTCCTGGAGCAGCTTTTGGCCAGGTCCAAGCAAAATCACCCTGTGCACCCAAGGAGGCTGCACTTTGGCAGGGGAGGATTCAGAGGCTGGACCAGAGGCAGGGAGAAAGCTGGGGCCACCAAGTGGATACTCACACGTCCAGGCAGTGGCATTGGGTCCCACTGCGGTGTAGGGCCCAGCCGTGGCGCTGAGCCCCAGCCAGTAGTGAGTGCCAGGGTGGAGATGCTGGAAGGTGTAGCTGCTGAGGCCCCTCCTGGCTGACAGGGTCGTGCTGACCCTTTGGGTGAGGAGGTTGCGGAGCTCCAGGTGGAGCCAGGCGGCCCCTGCAGCACCTGCCCAGGAGGCGACGAGGCTGGTGCTGGAACCTGGGCTGAGCCTCAGCTGGGTGGGGATGGAGGGAGCTGAGGCGAAGAGCAGGACACAGCAACTTTAGCACTGGGGCTGGTGGTCCCTGGACCCTCCTCTCTCCCCAGGGGCCCCTGTGCCCATAGCTGCTCTCTATGGCATGGGGGTGAAGGTCTGGTAGGGGTCTACTGAGGGATGTCTTTCCTGTGCCCCCTCCCACACAGGCTGGAGGGCCCTTGATGTCCCTCCACATTGTCATGTTCTTTCAGGCTGCCAGGCAGAGGGGTGGCAGACTGAGTACTTCAGCATTCCTGAAGCTCTCAGCAGCCAAGAGATCCAGGATCCCCAGACTGCCCCTCTGTTGGGAACAGACAAATCCAAGCCATGGGTGCTGCAAGGCAGGCCCAAGGTGCAAAGTTTTCCCCTTGGCCCAGGCACTCGGCTCACAGTGGGGATGTGAAACACTCCAGCTGTTCCCCACCATTCCACAAGCTCCCCATCCCAAGCCTGGACACCTCCTCCCCTTGCCAGCCCGGCACACGTGCCACATCCTTCCTGCCAAACCCTTCCTGCCACCCCTTCCTCCTTGGGCAAGCGCACCCATCACTCCCTACCTGTCCACTGGTGGATGCTGGTGCTGGCCTGGCTGGAGCCAGCCAGCGTGCTGACCCTCAGGGCATACTCGCTGCCGGCCAGGAGCCCGTCGAAGAGGAAGGTGGAGGCGCCGGGCAGGAGGGACACGTTCCTCACCAGGGTCTGGGAGTGGCTGTGCCACAGGCCCAGGCAGTAGCCGTCCCGCCGGCCGGGCCCGTGCGCCCAGGCCGCGCGCAGCGAGGCGGAGCCGCCGCTGCTCAGAGTCAGGTTGCGGACGGGTGAGGGACCTGCATGGGACATGGCACAAACACTGCTGGCTGCTTCTGTGAGAGCCTGACCTGGCAAGCTGCTCACAGGCTGGTGGAACCTGCCTTTGCCTGCGGAGGTGCTGCCAGCCAGCTTCACAGGACCCAGTCACAGAATCCTGGAAGGGTTTGGGCTGGAAGGGATCCTAGAGCTCATCCAGTGCCACCCCCTGCCATGGCAGGGACAGCTTCCACTAGCCCAAGTTGTTCCAAGTCCTCTTCAGCCTGGCCTTGGGCACTTCCAGGGACAGGGCAGCCAAAGTTTCTCTGGGCAACCTATGCCAGGGCTTCACCACCCTCACAGTGAAGAATTTCTTCCTAAGATCTGATCTCAATGTCTCTGCCAGTTTAAAATTCTTCCCTCTTGTTCTGCCACCATCTGCCCATTAAAAAAAAAAAACTATTTCTCTATTTTCAAATCCCTTTTAGGTACTAAAAGGCATTCGAAGGTCACCAGGGAGCCTTTTCCTCTCCAGGCTGAACAACCCCAGCTCTCTCAGCCTGTCTCCAGAGCAGAGGGGCTCCAGCAAGGATTCCCCAAGCACAGCCCCATGTCCTCCCTGACCACTCACCAGCCTCCTACGGGCTGTGTGGGCTGCACCATCCCCTTGGATCAGTCTCAGCAGTTCCTCTGAACTGAGCAGGGAGGCTTGGTCAGGGCCAACCCATAAAGGTGAAGCCATCATCACCTTGAAGCTCGCCTGCTGACAGGTCCTCTGTTCCTGCTGGCCCTGTGGGTCCTGCCACCTGCCTTTCTGTGATAACCAGCTTCTGCTTCTGCCACTGCTGCCTGACACCAGCCCTTCCACTGCCCAATATCCTCCCTCCAGCTCTACTCTCCTTTGCTAGGTTTCCCACCTTCACCTGCACTGATTTACTCAAGGATCTTCTGGAGAGGTGCAGGCAAGGGCTGCCATCCCCACCTGAGCTGTAGAACCACCAGCCCTGTCCCCTTCTCCAGCCCTTGGCACAGAGCAAGGCCTGGGGTGAGCAGTGATTGACAGAGATGTGCCAAAATTGTGAGGCAGATGCTCCTTCCTTGTAGCTATTTCTTGACTTCCAGGCATGACATTTCCCTCAGCTCTCTGCAAGCCAGTCATGGGCTGGTCCATCATTACCTCCATTATTCTAGGAGGAGAAGACACAGCACGAACCCAGCCCATACAAGGTGCAGGGGCAGGACCCTTCCTCCACAAGGAAGAGGGAACGACCCCTTAGACTCGGGGGAGCCAGGAAGGACCCTAGTTCTTGAGAAAGTGAGGAAAAGCCCAACCTCCCACGACCCAGTAGGACTCCAAACAGCACAACAATCACTGGTAGGAGCACTGAGCTCCTGGGGAGGCCTTACTTGTCTGTGCTGTGATGGTCTGGCTGGTGGTGTCCATGCAGGCCAGCGTGGCTGTCACCTCGACCTCGTAGCGTGTGCCAGGAGTCAGCCCATGGAACCAGAAGCTGGTGGTGTTGGGTCCAGCAGACACATTCTGCAGCAGCGTGCCTGACCCCAGGGAGGACAGGGCAAGGAAATATCCCTTGGCACCTCCCTCTGGCTCATCCCAGGACAGAAGGAGGGAGTCTGACCGGTCATGGTCACTCACACTGACATTCAGGAGGGTGCCTGCAGAGGCAAATCCAAAACTCTCAGCAGGGATTGGTGGTGCTGTGTGCCAGCCTGCAAGGCCAGCTCCCAGCCACCCACCCTTGCTGGGATACACCAAGCACTGGCCACCACCCTGACCCCAAGGGCTCTGAACAGCCTTTGGGAAACACAAGAACGTTCAGAAACCTTCATGGACTTGGATCAAAGGAAGCTGTCAAAGAGATGCTCCTAAGCATGGAGCATCTGCTCCACTGGAGAAAGACCAGAAGGCTTCAGCCACCATGGCTTTGTCCAGAGAGTCCTGGTTTAAGGCAGAGAAGTTCCCTGGCTGGGTATAATCCATTGCTCATCACCTTGGTTGGCCTGAGCCCCCCAAAAAGATGTTGAAGGCTCTGGGTCCACCATGGAGAAGCAAGACAGTGGCCAGTTAGGGGGCAGGATGGATATGACAGGGGGACCATTATGCTCCCTGCAATAGTCTCTACCTCTGTGTGGGCTCTGACAGAGGAGGGGCAAAGGCTGCTTTGGGGGGATCCAGACAATGAGTCACCCCCATCCTGCCCAGTTCAGAGGTGACATGGGAAGAGTGGGACACTGCATGCATGGAGGAAATGTGGGACCAGACTGGCCCCAGCCCCTGGTTGTGCTGCAGCAGTGAGGTCAGTGTGCTGGGGCTGCTGCTGTGGCATCGCAATGGAGTGTCTGTGGACAGGGAAGTGGCATACAGGGCTTGGCCTAATTGGTGGGTCAGTGGCTGAAACTGCAAATCAATTCCTGCCCTTAGATCTGCTCAGGAGTCACCTACACAACAGGAACCAAGCAGAGCCTGTCTGTCAGGCCCAAGCTGGTGCTGTGACCAGGGCAGGGTCCATCTCTGCTTCACAATGTCTCCAGCAGATTGATACACAGCCCCATCCTCAGCCTTGCTGTCAGTCACAGAACCATTTATGTTGGAAAAGCCCTTTAAAATCATTGAGTCCAAAGTTCCCCCAGCAGTGCCAAGTCCAGCACTAACCCAAGTCCCCAGGTGCCACATCCATGAGCTTTCTACGGCTCTCAGCCTTTGCAAAATGCCAGAACAGCTCTAGTGCTAATAAGACGTTTGTGAAATAATTAGCACTTAAAATGTATGGTGTGCAATGTGTTATGACAGCTTTACATCGGGTCTGGCACAGTGAGACAGCACGAACCAAGCACAACGACTGCCCCAGAGGCCTGCCATGGGGCGTCCTTTACACAGCCAGGGAGAAGCAGTGCGGGGTGAGCCCTGGGCAGGGACACCATTGGCACTGCTCAGGAGCTCTGTGTGTGTGTCTTTCCCAGAGCTGAAGACTTTCAGAACTATGTGCAACTTCTGTTCCATGCAATGCTGTGGTTTGGAGCCTGCTGGTGAGGGCAAAAGGACCAGAGGACATCAGATGGACATGAATTGGAGCATGTAGTGCCCCTGGGAAAGGCCTTCTCAGTGCCATCCCTGAGAAGTTCAAGTGCATATTTAGGATCAGACAGCTTAGGAAGGGCAACATTTAGCTAACTAAATGTAGCTGGGTGCCCTGGGTGAGGTGTCTCCACCTAGGCCAGCTGCCCTGGGCTACCCTCGCTGTCAGCAGACACCCAGAGAACCAGGCAGAGCTGACCTGAAGGCAACCCACAGGTCACTGTCCTGCCTGGTGTCAGGCTGGGATGGTTTGTTACTGCAAGCTCTTTCTTATCTCCTGAAGGTGTGAGTTCTCAGCCCATGTTTTTCTGCTTCTCTTGAGTTTCCAGTGGCTTCATCACCTTCACCATCTCTCTGTCACCTTCCTCACATCTGCAGCACAAATGTACCTAAAATGGGCCAGAGGCCTGTGACCCCAGCACTGCTCCTGTTCCCACTAACCACATCACAGACAGCACATCCACATCCACCTCATGCCCTGACAGGTGCCTGTGGATCATCCAAGTGATTTCTCACTGGCACAGGCTGATGCCACATGGGCACTGTGCTGCTCCAGGCCTACAGCAGCCGTGGGGCTGCCTTACAGATTCTGATCCTACCCAGGCAACTCCAAGGTTCTGAGCAGGGCACCTATGGCTGCGCTGCCACTGAGCCCAGCTGGTGCTCTGTGGAAGCAGAGAGCTCTGGAGCCTTGTGCCCCCATACAGTTGGTGCTGGAGAAGGATGGGACTGACTCTCCCCCTTCCCTGGGCATGTAGTTAGCCTAAAGCAGAATATTTACAAAGCTACTCTTAACTCCAAGAGTCCTGGTCTAGCACATCTGCTCATCTCGCACTGAGACCATCCTGCCCTCCTCAGCCTAGGACCCTCATTGCTGTGACTCACCTCTTTCACCTCGTGCATCCTGGCCCTCCAGCCCTGCCTGTGCTGTGTGGTTGCATGCCTCGCCCTGGGGGATTGAAAGTGTCAAGTGAGAGAGGGGCAGGATGAGCTAAGCCCAACACCTGGGAGAGGTGCCCTGTGCCAGGCACAGGTCCCACCCTGACATGGCATCTGTGGGCTGTGACTCCTTTCCCTAGGAGGGCCTGGGTCACTTCTCAGACCTCCCTTAGCCAAGGCAGTGAGACAGACTTGGCAGATGCAGCTTGTGGGCTGCCTTGGCCTTTTGCAGGTCCTGGGGCTACAGACTAACACGGGGCCATGCCCACAGGAAAAAAGGCCACCAAACTAGCCAAGGCACAGAAGTTGTGGAGAGAGAAGGAGGGACTGAGCTCTGGACAGGGCCTATCAATCTCATTCCTTCTACAGGCACACCTCCTTCCCACCATCAGGGGAAAGGATGGAGAGACCGCAGACCTCAGTCCAGCTGCCAAACAGGCAGAACAGAATCCCCGGAGCCCCTGGCACCCTCCCCGGCAGCGGCGACACCCGTTCTCTCACAGCCTGCTCCCAGCAGGGTGTGCCCGGCTTTGGACTGGCGTCAGTTCCCCCCACGTTAAAGGAAATGTCTGCTGCCCACTCCCTGTCCTGCAACAAGCCACAGCAGAACCATCATCTTCCTGGCGTTCTTTTCCCTCGGCTCTGCGGGCAGACTCGTTCCGGCTCCCCAGCGATCGCGGCGCTTCTGGCAGAGGAGAGCGAAGCAGCCGGGGACCCCAGGGAACAGCAGCCGGACCACGGCCGGGCAAGGAGCCGCGCAGCCACGGCAACAGGACACGCTGCGCTCCCAGGCAGCGGGCCCAGGGTCCGGGGGCGAGGGGCAGCGGAGGAAGCGCCGCTCGGGATGGCGAACGCCGCTGATGTGGCGCAGCTGCACGGCCAGAGAGAGACACCCGCAGCCCCGAGTCGTTCGCCGGCAGGGCAGCCCCTCGCGGCAGCGAGCTGGCAGCCGAGAGCTGCGGAGCCAAAGCGGGGGCTGGGGAGTCAAGCGCTTACCTCTGCCAGCGTCCCTGGGAGTCGCGGCACGCACAGCACCAGCAGCGGCAGCAGCAGTGACCTCATGGGGGACCTGGTGGCAGCAGATCAGAGGGATGACAGAGTTGGGGGGGGGGACAGTTTCTTAGCAGCGGCTGTCCCCAGCCAGCCCCTTGTCCCACGGCAGCCAGGAGCCGTGTCCCCACATGCTTTCCGAGCGCGGGTGACAAGATAACATCAATGGGGACCGGCCAGCGCGTGGCACCTCGGCCGGGCACGCTGGCCCTGGGCGGGGGCAGAGCTCGCCTCCAGCCCGGGAGAAGCCCAGCGGGGGCGGCTGCCTCTCGCTGGGCGCATTTGCTGTTGTCGCCGCAGGTCCGTGTCCTCTGCGGTGACTCCGCAGCTGGCCCGGAGAGAGCGGCTGCGGGCTGCGGGCAGAGCTGCCGGCTGGAGTGGGAGGCTCGCTGCTGGCCGGGCTCTCGGGGGACTCGCTGCGGCGAGGGCTCTGCCGGGCTGGAGCCCTCTCTGGCATCAGCGGGAGCTCCGGGAGCTGGAGCGGGAGGGGCGGGAGGGGCGGAGACGGGACTGGACTGATGGCGGCTCCGGACTGGGAGGGCGCGCCCGAACCAACCCCAGCGCGGGGAGGGAGGGAAGGAGGGCGCAGCGGTGGGCTGGGGTGCTGGAGGCAGCCGGGGCACGAGTGTGGCCGTGGAGTGCTGTGCACCCTCTGCTCCCTCTGTGCCGCACCTTCGGGCACCCTTCAGCTCTGTGTGCTCTTAATTCCTGCGCAGGTGCGGCTGGGGGAGCGGGGGTTCGGGTTCGCCGAGGGCAGGGATGGGGGTGTTACCGTGCCGTGCCCATGGCACGGCGGCCCGCAGGCTGCGGCGGGGCGAGTGCACACTCTGAGAGGCTCCTGGCGTGGCATCTCGCGGGCACAGAGGTGCCCAAACCACGCTTTGCCCATCTGAGGGGTGGCTGAAGCGAGCTGTGCCCGGGTGGGAGGGCGCTGTACTTCGGGGGGTTGCCCCGGGGACCAGGCTGTGCGCCGGGCTGCGTGCAGGGCGGTGTCTGCGGTGTCTGTGCAATGCGTGGCCGAGTGCCAGCTCTCATTCAGAGCAGAGATGCCATTGGCTTCACATCAGCGCTGGGGATCTGGGACAGTGCTGGAAGAGGTTCAGTGATGCATCAGTCCGGAAGCCTTTGTGGCCGTGGGAGTCTATCCCAGTGGCCAGCACGGCCACCTATGGGGACTATTCAAGCTCTGCTCATTACTCTGAGCCACCGAGCTGTCAGAGTAGGACACATCCCCCACCTGTCTTCTAGAACACCAGAATCCTTCAGCAAATGACTCAGAAGTTTGCAAGGTGGGACCTATGACAGAACAACTCTCAATATCTGGACAAAGACACGGGAAAGCTCCAGCTCTTGCATGCAATTAAGAAGAGAGAGGGACACAGGGGACCTGGTCTGGGATGCATCTCCAACCCCATGTCCATACCCCAACCCTTCTGACAACCCCCAGGCTGATGGAACCAGCTGGAAAAGGGGACAGGGAACATGAATCCCCTTCCCTTTGCATGGGCAGTAAATTTCCCAGGTCCTGGCCAAATGGGACTGGTGCCAGGAGTCCGGGTCCGTGGTCACAGTCACGTCTCTGCAGAGGTCCCTGCCTGGAGTGGGCTGAGGATAAAGGAGCCCTGGCCCTGCAGCTCAGCCCAGCAGTGAGGGCCTGTTTGTCACTTCAGTCAAGGACACAGATCTTCCCCCAGCAGAAAGGTACAGCTCTACCACCAGAGCCTCGTTGTGTCACTCTGTCTCCAGACCTACCCCTCCCCTGCACCCTGAACACAGAGATCAGGGTGGGAGCAGAAGGCAAGGCCTTGGCTCCAGCACAGGCAAGATTTTTAACCTTTAATGCCCACAGCTCCAAGGGCTGAATACCAAAAATGCCATGGCTGCATCTGCTCAAGTGATGGATGCCCCGGGTAACAGCTGTAGCTCTTAGAGATCCCCTGATAAGTATTTGGGACTGAGATCCACCAGCACGTGGGGTGACGAGGCTGACCCATCAACCAGTGCCACAGCCACCTCTGGGGATACCCATCCCTGCTGCTGGACACCGGCCTGATGTGCAGCTAGTCACTCCCCATTTAGTGCAAGGTGAGTGCTCACAGGTACTGGGGGTGAGGTCCTCCAGCCCCTGAGATGGAGTATCTCCCCAGAAATGAGACAGGGGGAGATTTGGGCTTGATTGCTGCCATCTCCAGTGGGCTGGGGACTGTTTTTAAAGGCCCCTTTCCAGAGCTGGGCAGCTGCAGCCGGCTGGGAGGAGGCTGGAGCTCCTCGCTGCAGTGAGGGTTTGCCAGGTTTACCCGGGGGCCCAGGGCAGGATCAAGGATCAGTTACAGCTGGCTGCTCCCCAAACACGTTTGCAAAGGGGCTTTCACTGGATGTCCCCTCGCAGGTCCATTGTGGGGAGCAGGCTGCCAGCACAGATGACCACACTGTGGATGGGGAGTGTGGGATTGTTTGCTGCCGTGAGCAGCCTGGAGGGTCACCTGGAGGGTGGCTGGGATAGAGGCAGTGCAAGCAGTGCTGGGGACTCTGGTGTCCCTGGAGTGTGGCAGGTGATGGGAGAGCTGAATTTGGGGAGCCCCTGGCTGATGAAGCAGGGTCTGGAGGTGAGGATGGAGGGCCTTGCTGGGTTGAGAATTGTGATCCAGGGACGTGGGACAGGAGGCACCCTAGATTTTGAAGGAAAATCCTGGGAAAAGATGTTGCATGCCCCAGTTTCAAAGGCAGTGTCCCCTGCAGTGGTGGCACGGACAGGAGGTTTTCCCTAAAGTCAAGGTGGGGCTCCTGCAGCTTCAAAACATACCAGAGAGCAGTTCCAGGCCAGCAAGAGGACAAACCCAGCCACTGGAGTCCTGGGACACTCCAACTGGGTTGTGCCTGCCTGGCCCAGCTGGAGAGAATCTGAGTCCATGCATGCTTACTGCACCTGCCTGGGCACAGCCTCAGTGCCCCTGCACCAGCCTCTGCAAAGCCAGCCATCTCCACCTCCAAACACATCCTTTGCTGCTGCAGCCCTGCATGGGGGCACAGCTCCCCCACTGAGGCAGTTGCTCTGGACAGTGGCTTGCCCAAGGAGCACAGGGGCTGTTCTACCTGTTCTGGTCTCTGAGCTGGGCAGCCAAGCAGGGATTTCTGGAACACAGTGTTCCCTCTGATCTTGCTGCCATATCGTGCCACTGTCTCACATCTCCCCAACCAGGAGGAGAGGTAACCTCAGTTGGCATGAGGATGGGCTTGAGGGATGACTTGCTGCCCACTAGGATAGGATTGGCCTCTGAGCATGGACCAGGAGACATCCCAGCAGCTTTCGCAGCCTCTGCATGTCCTGGTGGCACAGCAAGCTGTCACCCCCTGCCATGGGGACACGTGTGTATACCAGCCCCGCTTATTTAACCTCAGGTCCCAGTGGCTGTGCTCCCTCAGCTCAGGGAGTTTGGGCTGTGGCTGCAGTGGAAACAGCCCAAAGCACTGCTGGGAGCCAAGCTGAGGCCCCTTCCCTGCCGCTGCAGGGCTCAGCAGCCTCCACATGGGACAGAAGCTGCTCATCCTGTGCCAGCCCTGCCTTCCCCACGGCCACCTTGGTGATGCCGTGCCACCTCAGGTAGGGACAGAGAGAGAGAGAGAGCCCTCCTTCAGCTGGGGTATGGAATCTCCCCTCCAGTACCCCCTGACCGTGAAGCCTTCAGCTGTGCCAAACCTAAGACAACTGCAGAAGTTTCTCCACCCAGCAGCTGGAACCAGGCCTGGAAACTCAGGGGCTGCCGAGTCATCACATTTTCCGCGAAGCAGTGAACGCTACCGCACGGCGCAGGGGGATGGGGACGCCCCGCCGCCGGGGATGGCTGCAGGGCTCGGCCAGGGCTGGGAGGGGACAGGGGCTGTGCAGCCAAGCCACCGCCTCTGGCAAGGGGCAGAGCCTCAGCACGGGACTGCTCATGCCCTGTGCTCCAGGGGCATCACCCAGGAGCAGAGATGGGAAAGGAGACCCCTGACAGCACGCCTATCGCTGTGGTGTCAGGTCTCGCTTATGCTGAGGTGAGGGACAATAGCCACAGTGCAGTGCAAAGGCCCTGCCTGGCAAAGGCTCTGGGCTGTCCTCCCCAGCAGAGCCAACCCCAGCGCAGAGCAGGGCCCACCCACATTGTGCTCCATGCACTGGCCTCCTCCCCAGGTGTCCTGGGCATGGAGCTGGCAGCATTGGGTTTGTCCCTGCTGAGGCATCTCCTAGACTTGAGCATGGTCCTGCACACCTGGAGTTAAGGCCTCCCTGGGAAGCACCTGCTGGATGAGGATGGGCAGGGTGGACAGCAGAGTGCCCGCCTCACCTAAGGGTCCCAGCTGTGTCACAGGGTCTGTGCGAGGTGACAGTGGCAGGTGATGCTCCCAAGGCTGGGCATGGGCAGAGCCTTGCAGGGCCCCTGCCAGGGGACAGCATGTGGCTGAGGACAATCCCACAGGGACTCAACCTGTCACTCAGAAAGCACAGCCATAACCTGGTGCTGTGGGCAATGCTGGCATTGCACAGAGGAGCCTCTGCTGCTGTCTGAACTTGCCCTGATGTCTCTGTGGGAGCGCTGCCATCCCTCCCTGGGCAGGATTCTGTGCATCCAACCTGGCACCGTACAACAACATATGCCCAGGGGCCCCATGATTTGTGGTACTAATGCCACTGGGATTGTGCTGGGAACAGCTCTGGGGCTCCTGTCCTGCATCAACCCTTTGGTCCCTGTCCCTCAGTCCGTCCCAATGCCCACCAGCAGCGTGAACTGCTCCAGGCCACAATTTCTCCCCTCTGCCACTCTGAGGTGCTGAGTGCTGCCCAGGGCTGCAAGGGAGGAACAAGAGGAACAGGCTGCTCCCAGGGCAGAACCTGCAGAGGATGCAGGTGCCAATGGGACCTCTTGTTTTGCAAGGTTCACACGCCATGGTTCGCCAGCCCTAAACCCTAGAGCACTGGGATGCTCCTTCTCCAACCCCTGGCAAGTGTTTAATCATTCCCACATGGAGCCCTGCCAGCGCCGCTGCTGCCTCCTGACCCACGCTTTGATACCTTGGAGCTCTTCCCATTTTGCAGAGGCGGGAGAGCAGGCAGGCAGTGGGGGATGTCACCCCTCTGCAGGGCAGGGCACAGCCACGCTGTCCAGGCTGAGGAACAGCGACGAGTGGCAGGAAAGACTCTGTCACCATCACCTGGGTGATGCTTTTGGCTCCCTGCACCCGCCGCTGCAGCCCTGGCAGCTGAGCCGGGATGCCTGCGGGTGCGAGCCAGGCGCCTTGCAGAGCTGGGAGCGCGGGGCTGCGGTGACTCAGAGCACGCCCAAAGCCGGCAGAGCCGGGCAGACCTGCTCTGCACCCCCGGGGCGTGGGTGCAGCCCCTGGGGCTGAGCAGGCTCCGCTTCCCCTGGCCAGGTAACAGGCACTCACTGGGGAGGGCTGAGAGCAGCCTGGATAGTGCTGGCCCCAGACCTACTGCAAATAGTGCTGGAGCAGCGCCTGGCTCTAAAATCACCCACCCCGTCACCAACAGCCTGTGGAATGCTGTGGGGCTCTGCTCCCACCCTGTGATGCAGTGCCAGCACAGGCTGGCAGCAAGGGTGCCCGATGCTGCAAGGATGCCATGCACACAGAGCCGAGAAGTAGCCATGAGCAGCTCCCAGTGGCCGCTTGTGCCCCGCCACGGTGAGGGGCCCAGGCACGAGATTCCCCCTGCACAGGGACCGTCACCAAGTGCCAGGCTCTGCTCCCAGCACGGCCGTACTCAGAGGCTGCCCATCCCCTGCCGCCCCCCCAGGGCTGTGGCACCAGGTTTGCCCGCACCGTGCCAGGGCGCAGGAGATTCCGGACTCTTTTCCCCACTGCACACATCCTGGCTTCGACCAGGTGTCTGGGAGGAGGGAGGGGGACAAGGAACGGGAGCCGTACCTCACCTGGTGGGTGTCCCTGCCGTGGTCCACAGCCCGTTCCTGCGCGCTGGCGCGTGCGGTGTCAACTTGGCACGCTCACACTCACCCGCTTACTCTGCTTGTGCACGGCACTGACGTTCAAGTCTGGGCTGGACCGGCGGGAAGGCCCGCCTGGGCTCGCCCAGCTCTCAGCTGCAGGATGCTGGGGAGGAGGGATCAGCTGGACAGAGATGTCTCCCGTGGCCCCTTGAGGGCAAGGGTCTGCACCCCAGGGACAGGAGCTGTGTGCCAACCCTGCAGGTTGGGCATGGCTCACTCCTCCCTGCACCTTGCCAGAGATTGTCCCACATGCTGTGGTTTCAGCCAGGTGCTGGGGATTCTTGGTCATGCTGAGCATCCCCTCGTGCTGCTGCTGCAAAGAGGAACAGGGAGAGCCCCAGGACAGTGATGAAGTCAGCACAGGCATCCAGCCCATGCACCAGCCCTGAAGGTGCCTGTGGATTGTGATTGCCAAAGGCTTTCCTGCCTGGAGCCCCATCAGACCAGGCACCATCCTGGAGTGGAGGCATCCTGACCCCTCAGTCCCTCATCAGGGGAGATGGGGAGGAGCTGGTGCATTGGCTCAGCATTCCAAGGGCTTGTCCAGAATGGCATTTATCCTCACCCTGATGAATGGGGGGCAGCTGGTCCCTGGGGACAAGGAGAAGGGTCTTCCCAGGGGGTTTGGAGCAGAGCTGGGAGCAGGTCCCAAGGCGCTCCTACTCCTGTCTTGGTGGATGCAGCAGGAGGAGGTGCAATAGCCATGGCACTGAGTGTGAGGACTCCTGTCTCCTCCAGTCCCAGCTGTGGGCAAGATCTGCACCTCACAGGTCCCATCTCCTTGGTGGAGGCTGGCAGGATGAGCCCAAGCTTAGCCTCTCATGGGAGCAGTGGGTTCCTGCACGCTGTGCAGCCCATGGTGGAGGAGTTCTGCAGCCAACCCTTGCCAGTGCCACAAAGGAGGGTCACACATTTCAGCTGCCACTCAAGGTATTCAGCCTTTCCCCAAAGGGCACCCATCCCCACCTCGGCTGGGCTAAGCTTTCTGCAGACAGGGAGAGGGACAGTAACTGGAAGCCCTGGACACTGCTGCCACACTCCACAGTGATGTGAAAACCCAGCCTCCAAAATAGGAAAGCAGCTCAGTTTGCAAATATCGCCATGCACTGAAAATCCCAAGTCAAAATAAAACCAGCCCTGGCCTCTAGTTCAAAGTTTCCTGTATAAAAACAAACCTGCAGACAGCTGCATTTGCACACAAAAGGTTTTGTTTTCAGGAGGAAGGTTTCTTTTTCAGAGGAGTAAACACAAAGCCTGCCCATCTTTCATGTCACTGGGTAGGAAGGAGATCTGCCTAGCAGCTCAGGTCACAGGCAGGGCATTGTCCCCTCTTAGTGCCCAGCTGCTGTTCCTCTCCCATGTGCCCTGGCCTGTGCCAGTGCCAACACCCATGCCCCAACCAATGCCACCACCACCACCACCACCATATCCAGTGGCAAGCCCGGGACTGAGGCTTTTTACACCCGTTCCTGTAGCTGTGACACCTTTGAGTGTCCCAGGGCATGGGGACAGGCCTTTGCACTGCAGCAGTCCTGGAAGCTGCGGCGTGGCACCCAGCGGTGCTCCTGTCCTTGCAGTGTGGCTGCAGCCTTGGCAGTGCCTGCTTGTGCAGCTCCTCAGCTTCTCCCTGGCATTTCCTGCATCTCCTGAAGCCAAACACAACACGAGTCCATCTTGAAGACTGTCAGCAGTGCCTGCTGCTTTCTGCATCCTGCCCCCAGCACAACCAGCTTGCCTTCTTCACAGGAGGGGCTGGGGGACCCCTTCTGGATTCTTCTCCCCCAGCCGAGCTGCAGGAAGCTCCAAGACCACCCTCCTCAGACTGAGGCACTTTTGGGGCTGGCACAGCCTGGCTGCTCCCCAGGGTGCTGCTGTGGGCAGCCACACATCCCAGCAGTAGCTGCTGCTTGGGACACATCTTGGCCACAGGCACGGCTCCCACAGCCATTGATTGCCAAAGGCTCTGCTGGCTCAAGCTCAGCCTCGCCTGGAGGCTGCTGCACTTCTAGAGCAGGGGTGAGGCGGCCACAGAGGGATGCAGGATCAGCACCCTCCACTGCTGCCTGCTGACAATTTTGTCTGTCCTTTCAGCACAACCTCTGCTGCTTGGCTGTGGTCAGTGGGACCATTCACTAGGTCCTCCAGAGGGACACAGAGCTCAGCCTTGTCTCTCCAGGAGTCCCCAACAAAGTGTCCATTGAATTGGACATCCTGATTTGAGGGTCTGGGGATGTGGAGCATCTGTAAGGCTTGGAGATCTGCCCAGATGCCAAACTTGGAGTGCTGGTCCCTACCCAAAGCACTGGCAGAAGCTATTTTCACATCTGAGCTGGAACACACCTGCCTTGCCTCAGTTTACCACCAGGAAGCACAGATGCTCTGCTGCTGGAGGGGAGGGAGAGCAGACTGGTAACGGTGATGCATCAAGCTTTTCTGAGCCTCCTCATCCCCTCCTGGGCTCTCATTAGCAGCGTGTTTGGCATCTGGGCTGCAAAGGCACGCTGTCCTGCATCACTGCTGTCCTGCATCACTCCTGGGTGGTGGCTGGGTTGGGTTGGGCTGGGTTCGCTGCAGGGCCGAGAGGAACAGCCCCAAGGCTCAGAGTGATCAGCCGAGCTGCCGTTCAGCTTGAGCCGCTTGGCTGGGAGAGCCTAAAACAACAAACATCGCAGAATAAAGGAATGTTTCACTGCTTCTTCTGGTTGAGTGGTTTCCTGTTTTCTAAGGAGCTCTTCCAGCACCTCTGGGGCAGAGGACTTGTCTGCACAGAGCCTGGTCCCAGAGCAGACCCGTGGCTGGGAGGCAAGTTCTGCTGCTTGACATCTGGCAGAGGAAGAGGTTGCAAAAGATCGGCTGCGACCTTTGCCAGAGACCTGCAGCAGGAGTGCTGGAGGTTAGAATTTTTCCTTATTTTTCTCGTTCTCTCAGGGAATTTTGTCCCATCTGTTGCCTAAGAGATGATAACACCGGTACTTAAGAGACAAAAGAAGTGGCCAAGGTGGGGGAAAGGGTACAGCTGGCTACTCTCTGCAGGGTGAGGGTTTCTCCTGGGAAGAGCAGAGATACCCCAAGATTTTGGCTGGGGGGCGAGGGGCTGGGCTCAGCTCCTTGCCCTCTCTCTCACTCTCAAATCCGAGGGGAACGGTGGAGTCGCTGCCACTGCAGGGACAATTCACAGAGTCAAGCCCTGTACTGCTTTGTCAGGAAAATCCACAAACGCCAGAGGTTTATGTCCACAAAGGAGACAGAGGAGTCCTGTAACTTTACTCGAACGAAGGGAGAGTCCACCAAGGCAGACTCCCGCGGGATTTTCTCTCCCCAAGTTTTGGAGGGCACAGACTCCTTTTATCCCAAACTCCCGGCCCCATGTTGCCTCTTACTTTGCCCATTGGCTGAGGTGCTAGGAAGGTACAGCCTTCCCGAACCGCCTACCACATATTGAACCTACTATTTTACCCCCAAAGTTCAAAAGTTCAGGCTTGTGCTGACACTTGTCTGTTTTAGAAGCCAAGCTGTCTGGGCTCTGCAACAGACCTGCTGCCCAAAGTTAGTAGGGACACGAAGACCCATTTCAAAGACGTTAACACCCATACCTTCACCCACCAAATTGTTTGTAAAGACATTAGCTTTCCTCGCAGCTTCTTCCTTACTGTGGGTGAGCCTTTGCGTGTTGAACTGGGACCTTTTTAACACCCGACCTCAGTGGAAAAGGGACCTCACCATCTCCTGGGGCGCCTCAGGGGAAAAACCCAGGACCCAACCCACTCCTGGAGGGCGGCTCTCCCAGCTGCCGCTGCCCAGCCCGCTGTTCTCTGCCCTTGCTCTGGGTTTTTTCGCTACACTTTAACCCAGCAGACCGTGCCTGCTGGACACCCCGCGGCTCTGCTGCGGCTCTGAGTTTCTGCTCTATTTTGTTCGCCACCCGGGTGTGCCCGCCTCTGCCGCTCCAGCCGCGCTCCGAGGCTCCTGCCAGAGCCTGCTCGCCATGCGGAGGGGCACCGGGCCTGCCCCACGGCTGTTTGTGAGGAAATCCCTTCTCCATCTCCCCTGGCCCTGTTTGTGAGGAAATCCCTTCTCCATGTCCCCTGGCCCTGTTTGTGAGGAAATCCCTTCTCCATCTCCCGTGGTCTGTTTGTGAGGAAATCCCTTCTCCATCTCCTGTGGCTCTGTTTGTGAGGAAATCCATTCTCCATCTCCCCTGGCCCTGTTTGTGAGGAAATCCCTTCTCCATCTCCCCTGGCCCTGTTTGTGAGGAAATCCCTTCTCCATCTCCCCCGGCCCTGTTTGTGAGGAAATCCCTTCTCCATCTCCCCTGGCTGTTTGTGAGGAAATCCCTTCTCCATCTCCCCCGGCCCTGTTTGTGAGGAAATCCCTTCTCCATGTCCCCGCCCGCCGTCGCCGCCTGAGGGAGGCGCAGCCGCGCTCGCGGCACAGCGCCCCCTGCCGGCTCGGAGGAATCATCGCACCCGCCCCGCCCGGCCGGGAGCCAGCAGCGCCCCTGGCGGCCGCAGCCAGAACTGCAGCGGAGGGAAAAGGGCCTGAGCCGGGAATGGGAATGGGACTGTGGGAATGGGAATGGGAATGGGAATGGGAATGGGAATGGGAATGGGAATGGGAATGGGAATGGAATGGGATTGGGAATGGGACTGTGGGAATGGGAATGGGAATGGGAATGGAATGGAATGGGATTGGGAATGGGAATGGGAATGGGAATGGGAATGGAACTGTGGGAATGGGAATGGGAACAGGAATGGGAATGGGAATGGGAATGGGACTGTGGGAATGGGAATGGGAATGGGAATGGGAATGGAACTGGGAATGGGAATGGGACTGGGAATGGGAATGGGACTGTGGGAATGGGAATGGGAATGGGAATGGGACTGTGGGACTGGGAATGGGATTGGGAATGGGAATGGGACTGGGAATGGGAATGGGACTGTGGGACTGGGAATGAGATTGGGAATGGGATTGGGAATGGGACTGTGGGACTGTGGAACTGGGAATGGGAATGAGAATGGGATTGGGAATGGGAATGGGATTGGGACTGTGGGAATGGGACTGGGAATGGGAATGGGATTGAGACTGTGGGAATGGGAATGGGACTGGGAATGGGATTGAGACTGGGGCTGGGGCTGGGACTGGGTCTGTGGGTCTGGCTCAGTGGGTCTGTGGTTCTGGGACTGGAGCTGTGGTTCTGTTTGTTGCTGCTGCCAGTGTGATTGTTTGTTTTATACACACTAGTAAAGAACCGTTATACCTTCTCCCATATCTCTGCCTGAAAGCCCCGTAATTCCAAAGTTATCATAATTCAGAGAGAATGAGGCCATATTGTCCATTCCTGCCTCCCCTGGCAGACACCTGTACTTCAGACCAAGACAAGGACACAGCTCTATTCCTTCCCCTCTGGGCCGAAACCATCTGTGGATGTGTGGTTGCACCCAGGCCAGGGACATTGCTTGGGTACACAGCCTGGCTGCTGATTCTTAGAGATTCCCATGGCCTGGCAATCTCGGGCACGGCCAGCAGCCCCTCAGCCCGGGCAGTGACATTCCTGGGCTCAGCGTGATGACGCGGAAAGATTTTAAAACTTAAAGTGAGTTATAAAGTATCTATTTTTGGCGGGGCACATGTGGGATATTTCTATAAAGACGTGCATATCTATTTGTTCTTAGCGTTCTTTTTTATCCTCTAAAATCTTACATATACATTATGTTCTGCAATACATCAATTAATATTCATTTTCTGGCTCCACCTTGTCCTGCTTCATATGTTAATTATCTTATCAGTCCCTTGCGCCTGTGTACTTGTCTCTGGTGGTCCTTGGGGATCACAGGGGGATGAAGTAAGTAGTCTTCATCAAAGTTGACTTTCTCACCTTGTCTTCTTGTACGTGCTAACTGATCCTTTGGTCACAGTCCAAAACATTGAGGTTGATTTGATCTGAGGTTGGTTTGAATTGGGGGTCCAGAGGAGCCCTGTTATCTTGGTAGCTTTGTAACAGCTTTTTCCTGTTTTGATGAACATCATCCTTCCCTTATCACACATCCCCACATTCTTTCATGTTGCTCTCACATGTCTCTCATGTATACCCTTGTCTTCCCTTTCCAAGCAGTTAGCACAGTAAAATGCAGCAAGTATTAAAGAACATTTCATCTAAATGTCTATTTCTAATCAATACCCCTGTAATTCCGCGCCCCACGTCTCAAGTGCACTCCGGCTGGTGCTGTGGGGAGCAGGAGGAGCTCAGTGCTGCAGAGGGCAAGGCAGAGACAAGGGCAGGGCCCCTGGGGCACATCCCTGTTGTCTCCATCTCCCCACTCCCGCTCCAGCCAGCCCGGGCCGTGCTCCCTGCCTGGTGCTGAGCAGAGTCCTGTGCAGTTTCAGCGTTGTTCCAGCCTGAGGGCCATCCCTGCTCCCCCTGAGCCTTTCTGCGGGGTGCACACAGGTAAGGTCACCCTGCCTAGTGGTGCCAGACTTGTGATGCTCGTAACACACGACAGACCTCCGTGTTCATCAGCCAAACAGCCTGGTTTATTGTTCAAGGCTGGTTTTTATAGATAATTCAAAGTTCCCGGCTCTGAACAGCCATTGGTCTAACCTCCACTCCTGCCACACTCTGAACCATTCAAATGCTTGTATTTTAGGAGAGTTGTTATTGGTTGATACCTGTGTCAGTCAGCCCAGAGGCTGGTTTATGGAGCTGGGCTGAGTTTCTTACTTATAACAGGATTAATGTTGAGTAAGAATCAGCCTGTACTGCAACAGGTGCCCACCCAGCCCCTGTCGCTCCTCCTCTGCTCCAGCCCGGAGCCCTCTGCCCAGCTCTCCTGCTTCTTCCCTGCCTGTCACTGAAACTCCCCTCTGCCCCGAGGCTACCAGGGCTGCTGGAACATCCCAGCAGGTCTCCACACAGGTATTTTCTCCATTGACAAGCACACCTTTCCCCTCCTTTACTGCACATTACTAAAAGGGGCCATGGCAGAGTGTGCACTGTGTCAGCCCCTGGGGCCTGGCAGATCCCTGGGGAAGAGGCAGCAGAGAGGGTGCTGGCATACAGGGGGGGTTTCACTGCTTGAATGTGTCCTGGCTTCTCGTGGGAGACAGGATCCATCTGGACCTCCTCAGGCTCCAGCCCTGGATGCTCACATGCTCAGTCATCCCTGATCATGACAAAAACATGAACCAGCCCCTTGCAGGGATGGAACAAGAGGCAGACATGGTCCTGTCAGAGCCCCAGAGCCCGGCAGGGTACAGCCCCCACACATCTCCTGTGCAGGATCCTGCTGCATCAGGGCTCTGTGGGGCCTCCAGCTGGAATCCAGCTCCCCAAAGCTGAGCGACCCCAAAGCTCACTCAGCTGTCCCCTGTTAAAAATGGGACCACACTCCCAGTACTAAAAGTGATTTCAGCATTTATTATAATAAAAGAAAGGCCTAAAGCAGGGGGGCCCGCGGGCTGAGCAGGAGCGCTCCCCTCGAGGACGCTGCGGCGCCGGCGCTGGGTCCTCTGAGCAGCGATGGCCCCGACGTTCCAGGTGGAGCCGCACGGGTTCAATGGGTCAGAAGCTCCTTTTTATCCTGTTTTGTGTCCCTTTGGATTGATTTCTGTTTGGATGCTTCATTTGCATGAAGCTTTAAGGCGCTGGATTGGCCCATTTCAGTTCTGTCCAGGCTGGCTCGTTTCGCTGGGGGCGGTGCACTTTACTTGGGTGTATTATGGGATTTACCATCACCAAACTAACAGTGCATGCTCGACAACTATCAGCTGTTTTACAACCATTTCTAACTTATTTGTAACATCCCCTCTAGTGCTTCTGGGGACAGGCTCAGAGGCACACAGGAGAGGGGCAGGCAGAGCTGCCCAAGGGGCTGTGACAGGAGCTGGAGATGCCCCTGGCAGGAGCAGCGCCCGAGTGGGATGTGATCCACCACAGTGCCATGATTCCAAGCTGGCAGGGGTGGCATGGCAGGGCAGGGGTGGCCTGCCCCAGCCGAGAGCAGAGCTGGCTGCCTTTGCCCCCTTCTCTGCAGCCCTGTGAGCGCTCTGCTGCTGCTTCTCCATCTCTGCCCCACTCACCAGCAGCACGGACTTCTGCTGCCCTGTCCTGCTATCACACACCTGGGCCCCAGCACCAAGGTAGGCTCAGCATTACAGAGGAACCCACTCTGCCCCAAAATGCCCCTCAAAAGCCAGAGGTGAGGGGTAGAAGGATGGTGAACTGCTGCAGCTGCAGCACTGCACAGTGACTGCCCACCAGGCACCACATCTGTGATCTGCCGCTGACCCCTGGGGCTGGGAGAGGCCCAGTGCTTTGCTCAGGGTCACCACAAACACCGCCCTGGTGCCAGCCCTGACCCCGTGCCCCGCTGGCAGGAGCAGGGCAGGCTGCTCAGCAGCCCTGGGGGTGGCACAGCTCCTGTCTGGCAGGGCACAGCTCTCACGGGCAGGAAGCCAAACACTTCTGCTGCATCTGGGGCCTTGGTGACACCAGTTGCTGCCTGCATTTCTCCTAATGTGCTGAAAGCTCCATGGCTCCATCCTTGGACTTGCTGCAGGAAAGGTGTTCTCAGCCCCAGAGCAGCTAGGGACCCCTCTCAGCCCCAACAGCAGAAGAAAAGAAACTAAAAAGCTCACAGTTTCTTTGCTTTTCCTCCAGATCTGAGGTACCTGTGGCTCCAAGCACCATGGCTTCCCCACTGTGAGCAGACAGGAATATTTCTGATGCCTGGACCTGGGACAAAGCAGACCCCATGTGCTGCAAGCTCCCGTGGCTCACACCTACAGCCACAAGACCGAGAGGACTCAGAGGAGTCACAGGAGGAGCATGCATGTCCCAACATGGCAGCTTCCTGAACTTCTGAGGCCAGAAAGCACAATCCAGAGCAACTTTCAAAAGCAGACAGGCCCAGATTCTGTTGTGGCCAGGAGCTGGAGGAGCAGTATTGGGCAGATCCATCCTCTGCATTGCTGCCCTCTGGCTGCCTCTGCCGAGCCACGGCCACTCTCCTCCAGCTGCAGAGATGGGACCTGCCGTGGCTGTCGGGGGCTCTGCCTCCTGCCATGCAAGAATCATCACAGAATTGTTCAGGCTGGAAAAGCCTTCTAAGACCACCAAGTTCAACCACTGCCCCAGCACTGCCCTGTCACCACTAGGCCATGTCCCCAAGTGCCATGAGAGAAACGACGCTCACTTTTTTAAAATTTCGTAAGGCTTATTAAACTTTAACAAAAAAAATACAACAAAAGGACTAAATGAGGAAAAATTACAGCGCTGGGAGCCCCCGTGACTACCAGCCACGTGCTCATCTGCAAGATGGATTTATCTCCAGCCCCTCCTAGAGTGCTGTCAGTGACCCTCCCTTGCTGCCCAGGGGTGCAGATCACTTCCTTACACCTCGGTTGGAGCTCAGGTGTTGCCACAGTAACGAGCCAACCCTCCCAAATGCCCCGAGTACCGAGGCCATCCCATGATAACAATGAGGGGAGGACACATTCCAGTAACACAACTCTGCGTGTACAAAACTTCTCTTAACACACACACAACGTTCACCCCTCATTGTGAGAGCCAAGCATCTCACTGCTCATCTCTAACAGCCACGTTTACCTGCCTTTGTCTCCACCCTGAGCAGCCTGTGCCAGTGTCTGACTGCACTTTCAGTGAAGATATTTTCCCTAAAATATAAGCTGCTGGCACATCCTCCGTGGCCCTTTGGCCCCAGGCAGCTGCATCCCAGACCCATCCTGTGCTGGGTAGGACACAGGCAGCATCATGTGCAGTCTGTCTCCAGCAGGGTTAAGATCTTAACCCCTGAGCAGTGATTCACTTGTTGTTATTGTTGTTGTTAGTAATGAAGGGATGGGATTATTTTTGGGTTAGGAATGATTTTTTGTTTAGATAAATATTAGTCTCAGAGGTTGTGAGATTTTAAAGGAGTAAGTATTTGGTTATAGTTTAAAGTAGTTTCACAAGTTTCTTGTTAGAGGGTAATATATAACTTTTTAAACTAATAGATAGTTGCTACAGGGTTTATTTGTTTTTTTCTAACTTATCACTTTTACTTACCTTTACTGTATTGTGGATATTTTTATTTAATGGGCTTCTAACTCACGTATACACATATGCTTTTATTATAACCTTTAATAAACTTTTAAAAGTTTATTAACTTTTAAGTTTAGTAACTTATAACAAATCAAATCCTTCAGTATCTGTAGAAGTTTCTATTTTTGCAACTCCCACAACTTGCCACAGGCTGGACTCACTACACCTATTTCTGCAGCAGACATTGGCTGAGTATGGGCGGTTTTATTCACCTTTCTAGCTGTTAGCAAATGCTCGAAGAGGATCTGTGCCTGTCAAGTCTTAAATTCTTCTTGCTAGGGTCGGGATTAAATGTGTGAGATGGTATTTTTTATTGGGACTCAGATGTTTATTAGTTTTTATCTCTGTCACAGTCTCACAAACCCTGAGTCCTACAGCACTTCACTTAACAAACTAAAAATGGAGCCCTGTCTCTCTCTCTACAAGGCCTTTAAGGATAAACTGTCCAATTAAGAAATGACACCTAAATTATTTTTATTTGAATAATAACTAACTAATAACTAATTACTAATTACTAGTAATTGATAATTGTTTAATAATTAATTACTAATAACAAATTTACTAATAACTAACTACCTGTGGCCTGCAATGTGGACTTTTTGTTCTAATTACACAATACTACTTAAACTTGTGAAGAAGAAGGACCAGCCTCTGCCTTAAAACTTCCATGTTGCTTTATATATCTTGCTAATATATCTTATAGATTCTACTACTTGAAGCTCTAAGTTTTCCACCCTGTGATGTTACACACTTCTATTCAAACTCCACCCCCACAATCCCAGCTCTATAATTCCATTTTGGAAGCTTCTCCACGGCCTCAGGTCAATGCAGCGTTCTCTTGGGGGTCAGTGCCTGCCAGCACAGAAAGTCTGAAATTCTCAGCAGCCAGGTTCCAACATGTGCCTTACCACAAACACTCGCTGGGGCTGCGGGAGCAGCCCAGGCTGCGGGAGGGCAGCGCTGTTCCCCGTGCCCGCGGAGCGTGGGCGCAGCTTCTCGTGCGGCAGAAGGGGGGTGACGGCTCTCTAACCGCTTCCTTTCTCTCCGGGGCTCTGTCTCCTGCCCCTCCTGCCCGGCTCGTTTCCTGTTACTGATAATGGCACTGCTGAGAGGTCACCAAGCTCGGTGTCCGCCCCAGGGAGCAGCCCAGGGGCTGGGGCAGCAGGGCGAGCCCAGCACGGTGCCCAGGTCCCGCTGCTGCAGCGTGCCAAGGCACCCAGGATAGGAATAACATGATGAGTCTTGAGGATTTTCAGGCCTTTTTGTGCCTTTTTCGCTGAGAGCTGCTTTGCCCTGTGTGCTGGGAGGACAGAGGCGCTGAGGGGTGTTCTGTTCCTGGGACCCTCCTTTTTGGAGGCAGTTCTGTGTCCTGGAGCCTCCCGAGGGGATGTGTGTGTGCCTCCTGGCCAGCCCACAGGTGTCCAAGCAAGGCTCTCTCCCCAAGGCAAACCGAAGCACACAGCATTTTCCTGACAGCATTTCTAAAAGCACAGCTCTATTGGAGGCACCCAGGAAAGCACAGGACAAGCCCAGGTGACACATGGATGAGACAGGTGCTGCCACAGGTGCTGGGGCTGCGTCCCCAGCAGCCTGTCCTGGTAACCAAGTCATTCTGTGGCCCTTGCTGGCCCTCTGTGGCTTCTCCACTGCCATTTGTTGGCTAGAGTGTCAAAGTCTCAGCACCTTGGAGGACTGGTTCCAAGTGTTGGCTTAGATCCCCTTTACCCTCATGCCCTGGGGACACGATTTAGTGGTGAACATGGCACTGGTCAGTTAATGGTTGGACTTAATGATCTTAGAGGGCTTTTTCAACCTTAATGTTTCTGTTATTTCCTGATTCTCTACACCTGGCTTAGGAACAGTCCTCCACTGTAAAATGATCAGGGCGAGCTTCTTCCCACATGAGGAGAGGAACAAACCAAGCTGATATAAAGCACTTTCACTCTGAAGATCACCTTTCCCAGGGCAACTGTTCCTGTGCCAAGGCACCTTCTTTAGTCCACAGCAGCACCAGCTCTGCATCAGTGTTAGCCCAGCCCAGTGGTGCTGGTGCAGCCCAGCTCTGCTTTTCTGTTGGCAATTTTGGAGGAAGGCTCAGCTTGTTTGCAGGAGATACTGGAGAGTGTCTAATTCCAGAAACCAAACATGGTTCTACTCAGCAGTCACAGGACCATAGAATATGCTGAGTTGGAAGGGATCCATCCGGGTTACCAAGTCCAACCCCTGGCCCTGCACAGACACCCCAACAATCCCACCCTGTGCCTGAGAGCTTTGTCCAAACGCTCCTGGAGCTCAGACAGGTTTGGAGCTGTGACCACTTCCCAGGAGAGCCCATTCCAGTGCTCAACCACCCTTTGGGTTAAAAACTTTTTCCTTTAATTATTTAAACCTCCTGTGACACAGATCCAGCTGTTTCCTCTGGTCCTGTAACTGTTCACAGAGAACAGAGCCTGGAGCTGCCCCTTATGAGGATGCTGAAGAGCTCAGCGAGGTCTCCCCTCAGTCTCCTCTTCTCTAGGCTGAACAAACCGAGTGATTCAAAGCAAACAATCCAGAGTTAAGCAGGAAATCCAGGTCCTAAACTCTTCTTCTGCTTCTCCTTGAGGAGAGGGCAGAAGCGCAGGGGCTGGCAGCGTCAGCGGCAATGCCTTGGCAAAGCGAACCAGCAATTGCTTAATTGCTCCCAGCTCCAGCCAGGCAGCAGCAGGAGCAAACTCTGCACAGACCGGCACCGACCACCGGGGAAAGGTCACACATCCGCCGCCTCCGACTCGCCGGGATCAGCTCCATCGCGGGGGGATGCCCCAGGGCCCGGGCTCGCAGGCAGCGCTGCGCTGAGCTCGGAGCTCCCGCAGCTCTGCCCGGAGGATGCTCCTGCCGGGGCTGTCCTTGGGAACGTGCTCCCGTGGAGGACGCAGGAACAGCGAGACGCCGCTCTCCGGAGAAGCCATCTGCGGGGCTGCTCCCCGCGGCTGCCGGGCGCTGCCTGGCCCCAGGCCGGCGGGCGGGTGACGGGCCCAGGCGAGGTGCCGAACGCTCGCTGCCCCACGGCCGGCTCTGCGGGATGCTCGGCACGGCTGCACCGCCCTGCTGTGCCCTGCCGGCAGCCCATCGGGCAGCTTGCAGAGCGTCTGCTCGGTCCCCAGGCAGCTGCTTCACCTTCAAGCCTGCGAGCGATGCTCAGGCAGCGGAGGAGATGGGCTAATTCCAGCAGCCTGCAGGACGTCCTGACTGCCAGCCGTGTCAACGGAAGCAGAGCCATCCCTTCCTGAGTGCCGGACCCAGAGGTGACGGGGCTGGTGGGACAAAGCCGTGGGAGTGAAAGTGCTGGGCAGTGTCCGTGCTCTGGGTGCCAGCTCAGTGCCTGCCCAGGCTGAGGTGACTTTGAGGCTGCAGTGCTGTGTGGAGAGGGTGAGGAGAGGTGCTGGGGTGTGGATCAGGGCAGGGAGGCTGGCTGAGGGAGCCCATGCTCAGGAGGCTGCAGGGCAGAAATGGGCATAAGGATTGGCTGGTCATTAGTGGGAAAACAGGTCCCAGTGTGGAGCTGGAAGGTGCTCTTTGCACAGAGGCAGCTGGCTATGAAATCATGGCCAGAGGTGCAAGATGACCCCATGGAAGTGGAGCTTTAAAACACAAGTGAACAAACAGCAAGTACCAGTCAGGGATAAATCCAGATCTTCCTTTCCAGAGCACCAACTCCATAGGGACCCCATATATTGCTGAAAGTAAAGCCACACCTATAAGAAATCTTCAAGGTCCCTGAGACTGTGTCACAGACCTCTCTAGTCCTTACATCCCAGCAGATAATCCTAATGCAGAGATGTTCACGGACAGAGGACACAGGGGATCCCATGTCTGGCACATCCCTGGTTGGGCCAGGGTGAATGGCTGGTGTGGTAACAGCTGGCACTCTTCTCTCCATGTGCATCCCTCCATCACCAACCCTCCCAGCACCACTCTGGGCATCACCATCACCCCTGCCACCCCACTGCCACCAAGGTCAGAGCAGAAAGGAATGCTGGGGGACACGGGATGTTCCTGTTCTGGGACCTCACCAGTCCTTCCCCACCTGGGGAGGAAGGCAGGAAGGTGAGGGGCACAGCAGTGACCTGCCTGGAGCCATTTCCTTCAGTGTTGCTTCCTCCCATCCCCTCCTGGGTTTTGGCCCTGGAGACTGTCAGGTTCCTTTTCGCTCACACCACATTGCAGTGGCTGTCCTGGTGTCCTGGTCCTGTCCTTACAGCAAATTGACTCTGGGTTGGGATCTGCCCCCAGCCTGGACACCATCTCCCCTCAAAGCCAAGTCTGCCCTGGCCCCAGCAGTCCCTGCTTATAGGATCCAGCAGCTCTGCTCCCCAGGCCAGGCTGATGCAGCTGCTGCAGAACTGGGGATGTGACATGGGACAAGCAGGGCTGCA
Source organism: Vidua chalybeata (assembly GCF_026979565.1). Lineage (NCBI taxonomy): Eukaryota > Metazoa > Chordata > Aves > Passeriformes > Viduidae > Vidua > Vidua chalybeata. The sequence continues at coordinate 1,727,825 of NC_071553.1, forward strand.
CACAAAAGGCACTGTCCTGGCCAGAGCACCTCCCAGCTCTCTGCTCCCCACTGCAGCCCTCTGTGAGCCCAGCCAGGCTCCCTCAGGAGGGGCCAGCTGGCAGCATCCTGTCCCAAACAGGGGCTCAGAGGTGGCCAGAAGTGATTGCCCAAAGGTGCATTCAGGGGGAGGGAGGGCACGGCTGGGCTTCCCTGCTCGAGGTCTCTGCCCAGGTCACGGATGGGCAGCAATGAGTGACCAGGGACATCTGCAGGTGTGGGCGTGCACCCACCCTGTGCCCTGCGGGCGGGCAGGAGGGGCACAGCTCAGTCCCAGGAGGGCAGCAGACGTGGGTGGGTACAACAAGGTCCAGGGGACAGCTTGCTGCCCAGGTGGTACTGAGAACTGAAAAATGCCCTGGGGCAAGCAGTGTGTTCTGACTCCCTCTGCTCCTGGTCTCCCTCACATCCAGTCTCTTTCTACCAGCTCATGCCTCATTTTCCACCAGCACCTTCATTTTTGTGCTGTGGGTCTCCACAGGTCTGTGTCCCCTCCATGCTCTCCCTTCAAATGCACCTCCTCAGCAAGCTGGTGCGTTGGCAGAGGGGAGGAAGAGCAGCCACGCTGGCAGGTGGGAGCACGCTGGGCTCCACTTGTGCACCATCAGAGGTGTGTAAGGGTCAGGGCATCTCAGCAGTGCAAACTTTCCTGCTCCTAGGAGCCTGGGCCATGGCACATCTCCACACAACATCCCTACTGCGTTCCTCCTCTCCTGGGTGAGTGGCTATGGCCAAGACAGTCCCTTCAGTCTCCAACGAAGTTTTCTGCATAAGGAGCAGCCCAAGGGGCGGGGTGTGGTTCTAGAGGCTACATCCTGGGTGTCCTGCTTAGCTGCAGCTGGCACAGGCAGGTGTGTGGCTGGCAGAGCCAAGCCAGCAGCACGGGGAGCTCTGTGAGCAGCACAGGGGAGGTGCTGCAAGGATTTCCTGAGGACTTCCCTAAGCATGAGGACCTTGGAGTTGTGGTGTTTCAGAGGCAGAGGATGCACTGCATCCCAGCATCGCAGCTTCCCCTTTTTACTCTGAGTGGGGTCCTTTGTCATGGCCAAATTCGAGTGGAACCATTTTGCAAAGGAAGTGCATCAGCATCTTCCCTGCAGCATCCAGGGCCATTTCATGACCAAGGCAGAACCTGGCAGGAGGAATGTCTTGGTTTGAAAAGCCAGGTGTCTGCTAAGGAAGGCAGGAGCCTCCCTTGAAATTGAAAATGTCCCTCCCTACAAGTTATTATAATTTTGAAATTAAGGGGCTCTCAGGCAAAGATATGGGAATAACAATTCTTTACTAGGGAAATTAAAAATATAAATTTTAATAGTAGAAAAAAAAAACACTGCCAGAGTCAGAGCCTGCCCTGGCAGGCTGTGGGTCAGGGTGGTGGCAGCAGTGCCATTCCATGGGGGCTCAGCCCTCCTGCAGTGCCAGCTGTGCTTCTGCTGGAGCAGGATCCTGGACAAGGCTGGAGTTTTCCTCTGGAGCTCCAGAGCTGCTGGGGATGGGCCTGGGCTCCCTCTGGGAATGCAGTGGGGCAGAAAGCTGCTCCTCTGGGAATGCAGTGGGGCAGAAAGCTGCTCCTCTGGGAATGCAGTGGGGCAGAAAGCTGCTCCTCTGGGAATGCAGTGTGCAAAGGCTGCTGTGCTGTTCCAAGGGCAGATTGGATCCAGGTAGGAATGCTTGGCTCCTCCCCTGGGCGGAGCCTCTCCCCATGGGATGATGGAATTTTCTCAGCCATGCAGGGACACTCAGTGGCCATGAACAGCAGAGATCTCCTGGAGGAAGGATTGGCTGTAGGAGAGATAAAGAAAACTGCCCAATGAACAGCAGAGAACTGCCCCAGCTCTGACAGATGGAATAGAATGCACACTCCATTTCCAACTTAAGACACTCTCCTCAGGAACTCCTTAAGCTCCAAGACACCCAGATGGGACAGTTGCTCTCCACACTGAGAGCACAGGCACAGTCCCAGCCTCAGGAAATGTCTGCATGTCTGACAGCCTCTTACTCCAGCAAGAACCTGGTTTCTTTACCCTGGATCCTTCTGGAAGTTTCTGCAGATCTTGTTAAGTCCCGCAGTGCTGGTCATCCCAGGAATTGCTGAGCTCTGGCAGGGAAGGGGAAAGGAAGGGCAGTGTGTGGTGGGGCTGCCTCCAGGCCTTACAGATGTGTTCTTTCATCCCACACAGGGCACAGAGCAATTCCTCAGTCTATCCTCCAGGCACTGTAGGATCTGCAGGTAAGACACAGGTGCTGGTGGCCCTTTCTCCAGGATAAGGCTGTTCTGCTGCTGGCCAAGCCCAGCACTTTGCTCTGGAGCTTGGGCCCTCGGATGTCCTAGCCCTCGGGTGCACTGGGTGGCACTGGCCGGGTCTGGCAGCGCTGCCCAGGGAAGCTGTTGTTCTGGCACACCTGCAAACACACAGGTGTGCACAGACACACTGCTCTCTGGCAAGGTGACAGCACAGTCACCTCAGTGAGCTGGGCTGGGGTGGCTCTGGCCAGAGCAGCCCTCGGAGCAGACACGGGAAAGGTGTTTGGGGTCCCTGGGGCTGTTGGGGTGCAGCGGGAGCTGCTGCAGTGCAGCGGGTGGGGGTGAGGAGGAAGGAAGTGTGCAGAGCCCGGGCACGAGCAAACAGGAAGAGCAGTAGGGATGTGTCAGGGAGGGTGTGCAGTGCCCCACGGGCAGACCTGACCTACCTGAGCCAGGCCCCAGGGACCTTCATCCCCAGATACAGCCCCGCCCTTCCCTGCTGGGGAGGGGGAGCCCACCTGTCCTACCCTGAGGTACCCAGGGGTGCTCGTGGGTGCAGAGGGGTGTCCCCACGTGGGCAGGGGTTGGGGGATGGTGAGGCAGCACAAGGAACACACGGGCAGGCAATGAGGGTGGGAGGCACTGAGCGAGCCCTGGCACATTCCAGGGGGATGGGAACAGCCAGGGCACAGCCTGGGCAAGAGGACAGCAGGCATGGGAGGATTCATCCTGGCTTCCTGTGGGGCCAGTGGGGTGTGATGCCCCCAGAGCAGCCCCACTGCACCATGTCAAGCAACTGCCTCACGCCTCCTGCCATGGCTGCCTCTCGCCCATCCCTCCGTGCCCCATGGGTGGCACCAGTGCTGGCCATGGCGTGTCACAGAGGGCATCGAGCACACCCCAGCAGCCCCATCGGAGCTGCCTCTGGAGACACCCCGGGGTTCTGGGGAGGCCAGGCCGTGCCCGTGGCGGGCTGGCCGGTGGGGAGCAGGGCTGGGCGTGCAGGCAGAGCCGAGCTGCGGAGATGTGGCCGGTATGTGTGTGGGCGGCAGCCGGGGTGGGGGAGAAGGAGGGAGAGGAAGCAGCAGAGGCAGCAGCTCCTTTGATAAGCAGCTTCCTGAACACTTTCAAACCGTGGTGTCAGGCCGACGCGCGCGGTGCCCGCGGGCCCATGCCGGGACCGACGAGCCCTCGGCACAGGGCAGCAGGTAGGCAGCTCCCAGGCCAGCCACGCTGGACAGGAGAGCCCCCGGGCAGCGCCCGTGCCAGGGGCGGTGGGCACGTGCGTGTGGATGGCAGCGCCAGGCAGGCTGGGATGCTGGGCAGGCCATGGGAGCGCTGTCCCTGTGGGAGCTGGCAGCTGAGGCACTTCCCTGGGCATCTCCCAGGTATTTCCTGGCCAGACTGGGATGGGAGCCTGGGCTGTCTCTGGTCAGCAGCTGCTCTTGTCCTGCCTGGACTGAGGACACCCTGCATGGGGCATGGGGATGGTGCGAGTGGCAGTGGTGGCGTTGCCGCTCCCAGAAATGCCGCTGGGCAGCAGGGAATCCTGGGGAGCAGCTCCTGCCCTAGCTGTGCTCCCAACCACCATGTGGCCACCAGCTCTCCACAGGAGCTCCCTGAGCAGATGGGCTGCCTGGGATCCCACTCTTTGCCCACCAAGAGCTCTGACTCTGCATCACTGCCTGTCTCTGTGGGCCTGTCTCCTCCTCATGGAGGAAACAGGGGATGAGAAGGAGGCTCAGGATCGCAGGGTGCTGCCTGCACTATGAGGAGCTGTGCCCAGAGGTGAGTCAGCATCACCTGCATCTCCCCAGCTCTGCCAGGGGCTGACCTGTGGCTGGTGATGGAGGATGTCTGGCACCTTCCCCAGCTGGGCTGCCCCATGGCCTTTTGCTCAACCACCCAGATAAAGCAGTTTCCTCTTCACACTTGCTGTGACCTGCAGGATGGAGGAGGCTGTCCCAGGGCCATGAAGTTGTTGAGAGTGTCTGGTCTGTGTGTCCTGCAGCAGGAGATGGCCAGACTCCCTGCAGTGGCTACAGCCACCCCGTGTCACCTGCTGAGCACCACTGTGCTCAGACATTGCAGCTCTCGCTGTTCCCCACCACGTCCCCAGGATGAAGCAGGGGGACGTGATGGGCAAGGGCTGGGAACACAGACCATGTGCTTCCATGGAGGTGGAGAGCACCTGGGGCTCCCCCAAACCAGACTGTGCCCTGCCACCACAGGGTGGGTGTCCTCCCGTCAGGGGAAGCAGGTGGCCCTTGGTGCCATGCCCAGGGTCACCAGTGTGGGCTGCAGTGCTGCAGGCATCCCCAAGGGTGACTGTGCTAGGAGCTGTGCAGGATATCTGCCTGCATACAGGGGCTGGGGGTCCTGCTTCCAGGACAACTGAGCACTTAAAATCTGTCCCTTGCTTGCAGACCATCTGTGGGGGCTCCATCCAGCCTTGTGGTGTCTCTCAGATCTGACTTTTCTTTTCCAGCTGCTTCTCCTCGGATGGCTCCATGATCTCCCAGGAGCTGAGAGCCCCCTGTGTGGCCCTGCTGTGCTTCAGGACGAGGGCTCTGTGGTTGCTGCAGCATGGTCCAAGCCTGCTTGGTGTGCTCCAGAGTTCATAGGGGCAGCCTGGCAGCCCCGGCAGCTGCAGCAGACATGGACAAGCAGGATAAGCCCAGTCCCTCTGCCAAGAAGCACGTGCGACTCCAGGAGAGGTGAGTGTGCCTCGGGGTGCCCCTGGCACTGCTCATCCCCAGGGCTCCCCTAACATTCCTGCCTGCCAGCACGTGCAGGTGCCAGGTCTGAGTGTGGAGGCAGCCCTGGCCCCCACCCAGCCCAGGATAGATCCCGACACCTTCAGTCCTTCAGGGGCTTCCCAGCAGAAAGGCAAAATGTTCAGCTAGTTCCTTGTTCCTCCCCATCTGCAGGGGTCTCCATCTGGCTTTTGCTCAGTGTGGGGGGGTTCTACCTGGTGATGCTGTGGGGTGGGCTGTCCTTCTGTCCCAGGGTGGCAGTAGGTCAGCCAGGGACCCCTGTGCCTTGCAGGAGGGGCTCCAATGTGTCACTCGTGCTGGATATGAGCTCTCTAGGGAACGTGGAGCCCATCCAGCCTGTCTGCACGCCACGGGACATCACACTGAAGTTTCTGAGGACGTCCAGCCACGTGCTGAGGAAACAGGAGCTCCAGCAGCATGCCCAGAGCCTGGCACAGCTCCAGGAGGAGTTTTCGGTGCGATGATGACGATTTTCCTCCTCCCTCCTTACAGGAGGGGTGGCAGGGGCTGGCAGTGGTGGGACTGATGGGGTGAACATCGGGCTCTGAGCCCTGCTGTGCCCCACAGCCCCAGTGGGAGGGCAGGGGGTGTGGGCAAACAGAGGGGAGGGGTGCCCATGTCCCACCTGCTCCTTGCTGCACACGTGTCCTGTTGGGGTCCCTGGAAAACCCTGTCCTGCCATCCCATGCCATGCTCTTCTCCCAGCACTGCCTCTCTGGAAGGAGTCCCACCACAACTGGAGTAAAGACAGGACCCATCCCAGGAGCTGGCAGCTCTGGTGATGCCCCCGGGTCAGCTCTGCCCTGCTGGGCACCCAGGTCTGCCACCACCAGGGGACATAAGTGGCAGCAATGGGCTTTTCCTCATGGCTGTTTTCTCCCCCTGCAGAAAATCCCACCCAACTTCGTGAGTCCGGAGGAGCTGGAAATCCCTGGACGTGCTTTCAAGGACAGATACAAAACCATTCTCCCCAGTACGTGCCACTGCATCCCTTTGCCTGTGTTTGCCTGTGGGTGAGGGATGTCTCAGAGCAGCCCTGGCACTGGGGTGGGCACCCCTGGGTGCTGTTGCTGCTCCTTCTGCCCGTGTCGCAGGAGCTGGGTGTCGTGTTCCAGGGGGGTACACGGTGCTGGGGGGTACATGGGGAGCTCTCCCTGGGCTGTCCTACCCAGGTGTGCAGCACTCGTGGGGCCTTCCATGTCCCAAGGGCATGGTCCTAAGAGTGTAAAGGCTGAGGGTGTTCTGGAGGGACTCAGCTGGGCTCTAGTCAGGTTCTCTGGGATGTCCTGGGGGAGTTACCCCACCTGCTCACTACGGCGCCTGCAGGTTTGGGCTGTGCCCTGCCCGGGGAGTGAGGCTGAAGTGGGACAAGAACAGACCTGAGGGAGGGTGCACACAGCTCTGGGTATGGCACGGAGCAGGAGGACTCAGCATCCAGCCCCTGAGGTTGAGGCAGGGAGGAGGGGCAGAATCAGTCCCTTGGGTAAGGCCTGTGACATCTTTCAGATCCTGAGAGCCGGGTCTGCCTCAGGAGGGCTGGCAGCCAGGAGGAAGACAGCTACATCAATGCCAACTACATCACAGTGAGTGTCCCCCCAGTGCTCACAGGGCATCAGGCTGCAGGTGCCACACTGGGCCACACATGCTGGGGCACCCTCACCTGCTCTCCTGTGGCTGCCCTGGGAAGCAGACTTAACTTGCCACCCCTGTTGGAGCGGGAGGGATGTGGCTCCATCTGCACAGGGCAGATTCGCTGTTCCCGTGGTGGGAGAGTCTCTCTCAGCTCCTGGGCACATTGAGCACCCCAAAAGGCTCTCTCGCAGTGGCTTCTCCATCTCCTCCTCACACACTGGCCCATTGTCTGGCAAAGCCATGGGAGGCAGGCTGTGTCAGCAGGTTATGGCAGCTCAGAGATCCTCAAACCTCACACATCCTGGGATTTCCTCTCTGCTCAGGCAGCTTCCTGCAATTTCCCAGGAAGGGAGCTAATGAAGATGGGGTGTGGCTTATTTTTGGCATGTGGTGGGGTTCCTTTCCAGAGACTGAGAAATCCCCAGACCCTAGGGTGTTACTTAGACAACTTGGTTTTGATTCCATCCCTGTGCAAACCCTTCCAGGCTGCAGTCTCTGCCAGAATGGGGTCCCGTGTGAGCCAGGTGCCAGCTTTGCTCGGTGGGCAGGCTTCGTGCTGAGCAACTGATCTCACTGCAGCACCCTGCCCTTGGGGCTGCCCAGGGCCGTGGGTGCTGTGAGTGCCTGGCAGTGAGGGAAAGCAGCGCTTGGAAAAGCAGCCCACAGAAAGTGCTGTCTGGGGTGACAGACAAACCCCTGGGAGGTGGAGCTGGAGGGCACTCAGGAGCATTTTTTTTCTGATGGTGCTTGTGGCTCAGATCCACAGCAGCAGCCAGCACCCAGCAGGGAGGGTCAAAGCTCCTTTGAGACAGAAACACTGTGCCCAGAGCTGCTGGGAGCTCCAGGGGCAGTTGGACCACGGGCAGCAGAGGAGCTGTGTCTTCCTGAGGCAGCCTGGCAGCTGCACATCAGGTGACACTGGCACTCTGTCCCTACACCCCGGGGTGTGGGACACCCGGGGGATGCTGGGTTTTTCTTTACAAGGTCTTTTAAGGCCAAACTATTTAATTAAGAAATGACACCTAAATTATTTTCACTTTTAACTCAATAACTCAAATAATTACTCAAAGTCTGCAATGCGGGCTTTTTTCTCTAATTACAAAACACTACTAAAACTTATGAAGAAGAAGGTGAAGAAGAAGGACTAGTAACTGCTTTAAAATCTCTATTTTAGTTCTATATATATTATTGTATTCTAAAACTCTATACTCTAAGTTTTCTACTCAGTGATATTACACACTTCTAACTAAAGTACACACTCCTAATCCTAGTGCTATCAATCAATTCTGGAAGCCCTCTCTATGGCCCCAGGTCAATCACAGTGTTCCCCTGGGGGTCAGAGTCTGTCAGCACAGAAAGTTTAAAACTCTCAGCGTCCAGAACTCCAACATCTCCCCCTCTTTTTGCATCCCCTCTGTCTCACCCGACTGCTGGCAATGCACAAGCACTGCCTGTCCCTGTGGCACACACACCTGCACACAGGTGTGCACACTGAGGTGTGTACACCTCTTCAAAGGTGTAGCGGTGCAGGAATTTGTGGGCACATCAGAAAACTTGCAACCCAGCCTGTCTGGGCATGCCTGGGAGGCACAGGAATTTGGGAGGGCTCTCAAACCCAAAGGTGTTTGATCACATCAGCTCCACCTGGGATTGATGCTCTTCCTGCTGATGATGTTCCATGAAATGTTTTTGAGCATGGCTGTGGGGAGAAGGTGGAATTCCCAGGGTTGACACCCCCAGGTCTCCTGAATGGAAAATCACATTTCCTAGGAAAAATAAATCATTTCAAGGCATGAAAATAGGGCCCTGCAAAATTTTCCTGAAAACATTCCTGTCTCTTAGCTGGGCCAGTGCAACTTCTTGTGAGACCAAACCATTAAGAGAGTGCTGGGAAGGCCTGGATTTTCTATATCTTTGGCAATTTTATACCAGGAGAAGTCTGGAGGCAGAGGATGCCTGGAGCTGTGACACAGGGATTCCTGCTTGTCCTTGTGGAAATGCCCACAGTGAGGAGTGCAGCTCCTTGTGTGAGCTTTGCCTCGCCGAGGCATCCATCACGCTGGCTATTGTCACACTGATAGTGAACTTGGGTGTGCAAGGCCAGCTGCATGGACTTGCTCCTGGATGATGGGACTGGTGGCATGGGGAGGATGCTGGTGGCTCCTCAGCAGACCTATAAAAGCATTTTAAGGACAGGTTTAGTAGGAAACAGCATGTGTGGCTCAGCCTCTAAACCGTGGAGGAGAAAAGCGTGGCGAGGGCTGGAGTGAGCTGGGGACAGCCCCCAGTGGCCTCAGGGTGGCCCGGTCCCCTGACGGGCGTGTGCTCGGCAGGGCTACGCGGGGCAGCCCCGGGAGTACATCGCCACGCAGGGACCCATGCTGAACACCGTGACCGACTTCTGGCAGATGGTGTGGCAGGAGGAGGCTCCTCTCATCGTCATGATCACCGAGCTCCAGGAGCGCAAGGAGGTACCACCGAGCCTGCCCAGGCCCAGGGGCACGGGGCGGTGGGGTGCTGCTGACAGTGGAGGGTTGTGTGAGGCCAAATGTGGGGCTGTGCACCCACTTGTTGTGCTTTCGTCTCAGAGGGTCCCTGATGAATCACAAGTGGAGGAGGAGATCCCCAGGGCTGCAGGCTTGGCCCTGTCTGGCAATATTCCTCCTCACATGGCGGTGTGCTCCAGGCACGCTTTACCAGCTGGATAATGGGATAAAGGGTTTAGGGCAACCCCCAGGGATGGGGCAGAAGCAGTGGGCAGCAGTGCCCCTCTGCCCCCCAGAGATCTCCCCTAGGCTGAGAGCTCTCAGCCAGGGGATCCAGCCCAGGGGAGAGCTCTGGGGAGCCAGAGGGGCACTGCTGCCCACTGCTTCTGGGATGGGAGCCAACAGCACCTGCCTGGGGGAACTGAGAACTGGAAACTCTTTCCTGGCCATATCCTTGCTCCCTTCTCTCCCAGCTGACAGCCTCCCTGTGACCTGGGTCCTGCTGCATCTGGAAGCTCCCTGGGCTGAGCAGGGATATGCACGCCTGGGGCCTGGAAGCCAGGGCAGGGCATGGGAGAGGGTGCAGGGCAGCAGGTGCAGGGATAGGGATCTATCCTTTCTTTGCTTTCCCTCTGTATCACTCTGCATCCACCTTCCCTGCTCCCCTACCACCCCCAAGGTGCTGCCCCCTCCCAAGAGCACCGACTCAAGCACAGTTCAAACATCCAGTGGGTGCCTTGAGAATCTCCACAGCCACAAACCTGCCTTGTTCTCCAGAAATGTGTCCACTACTGGCCCGAGAAGGAGGGCACCTATGGCCCCTTCACCATCCACGTGCAGGGGGTGAGCGAGTCTGTGGAGTACGTGGTGCGGGACCTCTCCATCCAGGTGGGTCTGAGCCTCGTCCTGGGGTCACAGAGGGAGCATGCTGGGGCCCAGCAGTGCCCCTGACACCCCTGGGATCTCTAGTGAGATGGCAATGCTCCGTGACAGGAAAGAGGAGGGTTCATGATTCTCAGGAGCCCCTGCCAGAGGAGGGGTGTGCAGAGCCTGGAGAGGCTGGGAGGGAGCAGGAGCCAGCCCTGGGGTACAGAGGAGAAGGGGTCAGCTGGGCAGAGCAGCACCAGCCCTGTGTTTTTGCACTGTGTCATTGGGCTCTGCCTCATGGTCTCTCTGTGTCACCCTGGCTGACATCAGCCTGAAGGATCTGGCTTGCTTTACCTGGACTCTGGTGGCAGCATTGGAACACTCTGCATCTGTTCTCATCCTCTGGGATGGGACACATCCATTGTCTCTGGCCCAGGGGTCTCTCCCCCATGTCTGGCAGAGGCTCAAAGAGGGATTCAGGAGGAGAGTGGCTGAGATGGGTACGGGCTGCTTGAGCTCTGCTTGAGCTGAACTCCGCGTTTCATTTGGCCCATGCCCTCACATCCCCATTTCTCTTTGCTCTGTGCTGGAAAAGCTTGGGAAGGAAAGCCGCAAGGTCAAACACATCCTCTTCCCTTCCTGGCCGGACCAGCAGACACCTGAGTCAGCCAAGCCCCTGCTGCACCTGGTGTCCAAGGTGGAGGAGGCTCTGCAGACTGCAGCCAGCCCAGGGCCCATCGTGGTGCACTGCAGGTAAGAGCTTGCACCTCACCTGAGCCCTGTCTGTGCTTCTCCTGGGGGTCAATCGCACGTGAGTCCCCATGCACAGGTCCCACAGAGGTGCAGGAATGCACAGCCACCCTCCAGCAGAGTTGCCAATCAGCAGCTCCTGTCCTGGCAGCGGGATGGTGGCATTAGAGTGGCATATCCTGCACTGGGGTCCAGCAGGGAGGGAGCAGGAGGGGTCTGCATTTGCTAGCCGGCCCCCAGCCCCACCAGACACCCACAGCTCCAGCTCTGCAATATCCTGCTTGAGCAGGGAGATGGAACCAGGTGACCCCGTGGTTGGTCCCTTTGAACCTGACCTGTTCTGTAATTCCATGATTCCTGCTCCCTGTGCCACTGAGCACGGCCTGTGGCTTGGATGTGGAGCCTTGTTTCAGGACAACCCTCCTGCAGGAGGTGGCCTCTGCCTATTCTCTCCTTGCTGAGTGAATCTGGGGACAGTGGAGCAGAGCACTGGGTTGTCCCTAGGGAACGTGCAGCATGCACTGCTGCAGGCTGAGTGCAAAGCTGGTGCTGGGGTTAGAGCCCAGCTGGGAGAGGAGGGGGCTGCAGAGCCCCCTGCACTGCACAAGGATGGGCACAGACTGGCTTTGTGCTTCCAGAGCAGCCTCAGCCAGGCTGTGCCACACGGCAAGAACTCCTTGCCGTGGCAGAGTGACCCCAGCCCACGGCTTTTGTTGCCTGGCTCAGAACCTTGGTCTGGCAGCTGGGGCCAGGACCCCAGCATCCCTCTAGGAAGAAATCACAGCAAACCAATCCAGGAGTGCACCCAGCTCAGCAATGCAAGTGCAGGCAGTGGGTGCTGTGGGTGCTCACACAGCTGTGTCTGCCCTGCAGCGCGGGCATCGGCCGTACCGGCTGCTTCATCGCCACCAGGATCGGGTGCCAGCAGCTGCAGGACAAGGGGGAGGTGGATATCCTGGGAATCGTGTGCCATCTGCGCATAGACAGGTGGGTACGCAGAGAGGGTGGCTCCTTGGAGGGTCCTGCTGGGTGCCAAGCCTGAGAGCAGGGCCTGGGAGGGATGTGGCAGAGACATGGGGATGGGCATGGGGACTATTTCTGATGGAAACCAGAAGGATGGCTGGAGGATGTAGGTATGTGGTTAGCAAACAGCTCCCAGTGCCAGGCTGGTTCTGCAGTCAGAGCTTTTGTAGCTCTGCCATGAGGGAGAGGAGAGGGGCTATGAACCTGGCAGCCATCTGCTCCTCCCTTCTAGCTCCCTAAATCCAGAAACATTCCACCTGGCCACTTTTCAAGAAGTACAGGTGAAAATTAGCACCAAATCAGCTGCTAATGTCATTTTGAACAGCCCAGCAATGCTTCTGAGCCCCTCTCTTCTTTGGGCTGCTCTGGTGCCTGTTTCCGAGGCATCTTGACATGGCTGGTGAGGCGGGAATATTTGTGCCCTGGGGGCAGAGAGCTGGGAGCAGGGTTCTGTGTTTGGTGAAGTGTCAGTGGGCCCTGCCTTTCCCTTGCAGAGGTGGGATGATCCAGACGAGCGAGCAGTACCAGTTCCTCCATCACACGCTAGCTCTCTTCGCTTCCCAGCTGCCAGAGGGGGCAGGCCGCTAGTGCAGGGCTCCCACCGGGCTTGTGGCTCCCTGCTCTGACCTCTCCTGCACCAGCCTCGGAGACACCTTCACCTAAACCTCTCCTGATGCTGCCAGGCCACAGAGCAGCAGCATGAACATCCCTCGGGATGAGTACAGCTGAGCCAACCCACGGTGACTGTGGCTTTGGACCCTGGGGATGAGCAAGGTGAGGTGGTGCACTGGGTGCGCGAGGTGGCCACTGCTGCAGGCTCCAGGCAGATTTCACCCATAGAAAGCAGCTTTGGCTTTTGAGAGGTGCAAGATCCTGAATCAGAAGAGCAAGCTGTGCAGAGGAACTGCAGCTGGCAGATACTGGGAGCATGGTTTCCCTTTCAGCTGCAGACAAATGTCCATCCTGTTAGACACAGCACTGATGGAACTACCCTGAAATAAACAGAGTGTCTGTCCTGGCTGTGCATCCTTTGTGTGCAGGGCTGGGCTTGTTCCAAATATGCACCACTAAACTCTTCTTACTAAAGACACACCTTGATGGCTTCATGCACGGTCAGCTAACAGCGTTCCACAGCTTGCTTTCCTCTCCACCTTTAGCCAACACCTTCTCAACATTCTTAAAGCAGAATCATAGAATTATTAAGGTTGGAAAAGACCTCCAAGATCATCGAGTCCAACCTCTGATCAGACCCCACTGTGTCCACTAAACTGCATCATGAATTGCCATAAGTATTTGTTTCTTGAACACCTCCAGGGATGATGGGTCTACCACCTCCCTGGGCAGCCTGTGCCAGTGCCTGACCGCCCTTTCAGGGAAGAAATTTTCCCCAGTATCCAACCCAGACATCCCCTCTCTCTAGCAGGGGAGATTCCCAAGTGCAGTTTGCAAGTGATATGTTCCCAATTGCCTTTTGTTACATGAGGGTGGGGATTTTGAATTCTTGGGTTTTTTTTCTTTTTTTCTGAAATCAGAACAAAATAATATTTGGGTTTTATTAGGTTGTCTGTTTAACTGATAAATCCAGGGGGGAAAAATAGAAGACGGAAAAAACATTTTGTCATAAAGCATGGAGATGGAAATACTCTGTGAAGGATTTTGAACTATGAAGGTATTCAAAGCTGCCCTTGCCCATGGGCATTGGACACCCACTTGGGCAGTGAGGGCTGGGAAGGAGATGGGATCTGCCCAGTCTGTGCCCACCCATGTCCTAGGCCCTGACATGACCCAGTGTGAGATCCAGGGAAAAAAGGCTCAATCTTCCTGCTGAATGAGTGTGAGCTTGCCTGGGCTCCCTGAGCTTCCCCAGCTCGGGGCTGTGTGCATCACCTACCCCTTCACCACTCCATGGGTCCCCAAAATGCAGCTGAATTGCTGCCCAATGGTCTTCCCTGTCCACATCCCTCCCTTGGCACCAGGAACAAATCTGCTTCCTGGCCCAGCAGCAGGAAAAGGAGCAGATCTCAAGTAACATTCTTTCTACTGCATTTCCATCACCCTGGCAGAGAAATCCCCCACTCCTAGTGCCAGGTCAGCCCTTCCTTATGCCCCAGCCTGCCCAGCTGGGTGCTTTGGTAGAGAATTGTGTTCTTTGTGGGACTCCTGTGTGATGCTTGGGTACTTGGAGAGGCTGTGGAGCTTCTGCAAGCTCCCTGCAGGTCGGTGCATGGCTCAGGACTTTGTCTTTTCAGGTAATTTGGTGTAACACTGTTGCCTTTAATGGTGTCTATGAGACACCCATAGAGGTTTCAGTTGTGAGACAGACTTTATTCAGCACCCCCTTCCTCAAGTCTTTCCTCACCCACTGCCATCAGGCAGGAGAAGTTGAAGACTTGCAAACTGCACCTGGACAGTTTTCCTGCACTCCCTGGACAGCAGGACATACACCATTTTCCTCATGCTTTCAGCTTGCTGTCCAGAGGAGAGCTCTTAGGGCAGGCTCAGGCCAAGGGCTGCACGAGGGTCTCCCAAGGCATGCAGAAGCAGCACCAGGATCACAGCTGGGCCAGGCGTGTTGTCACCTCCTCCCAGATTCCCCATCAGGTGCTGGAGTTTTTCCAGCTCAGCTGTCTGATGCAGATTATGATCAGTTAAGCAGGTTTCCTGCCTTTTGATCTGAGTTTCTACCAGCTCCATCTGTTCCACACTCACCTGGCCCCTGTGTGAGTTCTCTCCATCCTCTGTGCACCGACCCCCTGAGCAGTGCTGGGGGCTGTGCTGAGCCATCGCCTGTGTTATTGCCAAGCCTTTCCTGGGCTCAGCCCATGTCAGGGTGCAGCAGGGTTTGTGCAGGCACAGTTTGTGGTAGGTGGGATGGGGCTGTGGCCACAGCCTCATCCCAATGGGTCCAGCTGTGAGAAGCAGGTGAGCAGCACTGGCAGCAATGAGCCATGGAGTGCCCAGGTGTGCTGAGCAATCGCACAGGGAACAGAGGGCACACAGTGCAATGCATGAACCATGAGGGTGTAAAAGGCTGGGCTGAAGAGCAAGAAGGGCTGATGCTTGAAGCCTTGATTCTTAAAGTGGTGTGGTGTTACTCTGTATGGGTTGATGCTTTCTGATATTGTATGGTGCCACTATGTGTATTGTGGCTGTCCCAACTGTGACAGGTTTGATCTGCTCTGGCTGTGTCCTGAGAAACTGCCTCACCCAGTCTATAAAGAGCACAGGGTGCTAGCAGATGAAAGGAATCTCTCCAAAATCTTGTGCTTCCCCATGCCCTGGACTAGCATTAAGCCCCTGAGCTTGGGTCAGCACAGCCAAGATTGCTGCTGTTCCTCATTCCCCCACTGAAACCCCAGGTATGGTCCCAGCTGTCCTTATCCTTCCCATGGTGTTCCTGTGTTCCACAGGAGGTACAGCCCAGCCAGGCAGAGCTGGGGGCCCTGAGCTGCACCATCCTGAGAACCACATCCTCAGGAGACCAGCTCCTGCCCAGGGCTCAGGAAAAGTCCTTCTTCCACAGAATCATAAAGCAGTTTGGGTTGCAAGGCCATCTATTCCCAACCCCTTCCACTATCCCAGGTTGCTCCAAGTCCAACCTGGTCCTGGGCACTTGCAGGCATGGGCAGCCACAGCTTCTGTGTGCAGCCTGTGCCAGGGCCTCACCACCCTTTTGTAAAACATTTCTTTCTTACATCTAAGAAAGCATATTAAGTACAAAGTTACGAGATCCTGTTCTATCCACATGACTGTCATTTTGGCCTGGGGTTTTCCAGGCTGGTAATCCATTCCTGCCCCTTGCAACAACTCACTGAGATGGGAAGAACAAAACATGGTGGCCACGTGGCACACATCACTGTTGTGGCACACACCAGCTTTGGTGGTGGCAAGTAGACCCAGAATGCTCCAAATTCACTTGCAGCTGGTGGAAAGCTTCAATGCCATCAAACACAGCACTGCTTCAGCAGGTCCTTGGAAAGGCAGAGCATGTGCCAAAATCCAGCATTTTGAGTAATTAGTAATAGCTTTGCTCTCAGGTGAGTGATGGTAACCACACGCTCCAACAGCACCTGTGGACTCCAAGTAATCAGTGACCAAGCCATCACCTGGAAAGGGGCCGTTTCAGGGCATGCTTTGACATTTCCAGGCAGCACTGAGGTACCAGGGTCTCAAGAAGGCCCCATGGGAGCACCTGCAGCAGGTGGGACCCCACAGAGGATGAGCCCCACAGCAGCACCCACCCACCCAGAGCCAGAGGGAGGGTTGACCTGGGAGCTGGGAGCACCAGGAACACCGAGGCACATGGCAGTGACAGCTCTTTGTGCTGGTCCTTGGTAAGCCAGGGTTAAAATCAGCCAGGGGAGCACGAGGAAAAGCCTCCCCTTACCCACATGGGCTGGCACAGCCCTGACCTCTGTTTCCTTAAGGAATTTGGTTGAGCAACCACATCAAAGCCTCCAGGGAATGTCAAACATGCTCTGGAGAGGTCTGGGGGGGTCTCAGGTCTGGAGAGGCCCTGGGGTGGTGCCAGCTCTTGCACAGGACTCTGCCCAGTCCCCAACTCTTGGCATGGACACCATGGGGGACAGTGCTGCAAGGGTGCAGCCACAGGGACCAGATCTGCTGTGTGCACCCCTGCATGTGCCACCGGACCCTCTGCAGGGAGTAGAGCTGGGGACCCTGGTTCAAACCAGTGGGAAACAGCCAAATGTCCCCAAACCTGTCAGGGCTGACTCCCCTTGATGGGAATAAGGGAAATAGAGTGGGTAGAGTGGGGACAGTGCATGAAAATGATATTTTCTGCTGATTTGTTCATGTCTCTCCCAGCGTGGGGATGGTCAACAACTGAGCTGTGGTCCCTGCTGTGAGGGGTGAGTTTGGTTTGAGCACTGGATGGGCAGTGTCTGTGGCAGGACTGCAGGAACATCTCTAACAGCTTCAGTGCTGCAGGAATGCTGGGGGGAAGCTCCAAACTGGTGTAGGGACATTCTTTGGGCTGGAATGTTTATTAAAAATCTGGTTTCCCCCTGTATTCGTGGGGCCCCACCTCGAATGCTGGGTAGAGTTTTGGGCCCCTCATGAAAAGAAAGACACCTCAAGTGCTGGAGCATGTCCAGAGAAGGGAATGGAGCTGGGGAAGGGTCTGGAGCACCAGGAGAAGCTGGGAAAGGGGCTCAGCCTGGAGAACAGGAGGCTCAGGGGGGACCTTCTGGCTCTGCACAACTCCTGACAGGAGGGGACAGCCTGGGGAGGGGGGTCGGGCTCTGCTGCCAGGGAACAGGGACAGGAGGAGAGGGAATGGCTTCAAGTTGCACTGGGGGCAGTTTAGATTGGATATTAGGAAAGATTTCTTCACTAAAAGGGTGGCCAGGCCCTGGCACAGGCTGCCCAGGGCAGTGGTGGAGTTACCATCCCTGCAGGATAGTGACTTGGGACATGGTTCAGTGGTGACCATGGCAGTGCTGGGATAATGCTTGGACTCGGTGATATTAGAGGTCTTTTCCCATCTGAACAATCCTCTGATTCTATGAAAAAAAAAATCTTCAAGCAGAAATTACATGCAAGATTTGGGGGATGAAGAATTTTTCACTGATATGAGGAATTCTGAAGGGGTGATTACAGAAAACAATGATATTTCTGCTTCCTCAGCCCTCCCTTTGGGAGCACAGGGATCCTGAGCAGGCTGAAGCAGCTTGGAAAGCAAAATGCTTTCTGTCTCCAAAAATAAAGTCAGCTTCCCCGTGACTTATAGCACATGAGGGAAACTTCCCTGCCATTAATTGTCGGGGGCTGTGAGGTGAGTTGAACCCCAACCCAGTTTCCCTGTTTCCTATGCACACCCATTTGTCTCAGGCAGCCCCAGCAGTGGATTCAGCACTTTGTCTCTCACAAGAGCACCAGCAACCCCTACACGTGGGCTCTCCCCAGCAACTGCTGCAATAAAGGACCTGCTGTGTTAGTCCTTGCTTTAGACCTGGCTCAAATCCCACGTGGCTGCAATGAGCCCTGTTGGTGTGGCACAGCCCCTGGCCTGAGCGCTCAGCACGGCGTGGGGGAGCACAGCAGAGCCGGCACACACCTGGGGGCAGCTCTGCACCCACCAGCCCAGCAGAGCTGAGCAGGGCCAAAGCAAGAGGGTTTTGAGGCTGCAGGGCCCACCCTGATGGCTGAAGGCTGCTGTGGCAGCAGGCTGGGTAGAGGTCTCACAGGAGCATCCTTCGAGGGAGCTGTGCCTTTGGCTTGTGTCTCGTTCTCCAGGTGGGAATTGTCAGCTCCTGTGGCATTGCTCGGGGCTCCTGGCACCCCCTACACCCCAGTGCCACCCTGGCTGCTGGGCCCCAGCCCTCCTGCACACCCCACACCCTGCACTGATCACACCCTGCACCCTCAAGTACCCCAGGACCTCTGCAACCCCTGCACCCCTGCACCCTGCATCTCCCCACCCCCAGCACTGCCCACGCTGCCTGCACCCCTCAAACACCTGCACTCCCAGCACCCTCAGCATCCTTGCAGCCTGCACCTGAACCATCCCTGCACCCCCTGCAGCCTGCACCTGAACCATCCCTGCCCCCTGCACCCCTGCAGTCTGCACCTGAACCATCTCTGCTCCCTACACCTGAACCACCCCTGCACTTGAACCATCCCTGCACCTGAACCATCCCTGCACCCCTGCAGCCTGCACCTGAACCATCACACTGACATCACCTGGGGAAACTGAGGCCTGAGGCCAAGCACCAGCTCAAAGCCACCAAACCAGTGACTGGCCCCTGACTGAAGGAAACAGCAGGTGGATGAGGTCCTCTCTGTGCCCACGGAGCTCCCATCGCAGCAGGGTGCACCTCCCTCAGGGCTGGACCTCCAGGTCCCCCCTCACCCACCCATGTTCCCGGGGCCTCAGGAGCCAGGGTCCCTGCTGGGGCCTCGCCACCCCTGGTGTCACCTTGCCACGCCCTCCTTTGGGTGCCGCTGCCACCAGCCCTGGGCAAGGGGCACCCATGGCCAGGGGCAGCTCCTGCCTTGGCTGCTGGCCAGGTGGCTGTACCTAGGACAGGTGACACCAGGGGGACAGTGGAATGGGCTACAGGAGGGCAGAGGGGCAGCCCCACGGGCTGGCTCAGTCCTGCTGTGTGTGCCAGGGCTCCCAGTGGCACTCCCAGGTGTGTGGGGGGCTGGTACAGGTGCAGGATTGGGGTGTGCCCCGTGGCACTGGTGCCAGCTGTGGCAGGGCACTGCCAGGGCTGCAGGGAATGCACCTGCCAGTGCTGGGTGCAGGTGACCAGCACGGGGGGCACTGAGGCACACGGGTGATGGAGGTGGGGTGCTGGGTGCAGGTGACCAGCACGGGGGGCACTGAGGCACACGGGTGATGGAGGTGGGGTGCTGGGTGCAGGTGACCAGCACGGGGGGCACTGAGGCACACGGGTGATGGAGGTGGGGTGCTGGGTGCAGGTGACCAGCACGGGGGGCACTGAGGCACACGGGTGATGGAGGTGGGGTGCTGGGTGCAGGTGACCAGCACGGGGGGCACTGAGGCACACGGGTGATGGAGGTGGGGTGCTGGGTGCAGGTGACCAGCACGGGGGGCACTGAGGCACACGGGTGATGGAGGTGGGGTGCTGGGTGCTGGGTGAAGAGGTGCTGGGAGCACAGGAGTGCGGGCTGGGGGGATATTGGGGGTGCAGGGGGCACGGGGGGAAGGCTGCAGGGGAATTGGGGTACAGGAGTGTCGGGGTGCCGGGGTGGGGTCGGCGGGAGGTGCAGGGCTGTGGGGTGCGGCGGTACGAGGGTGCATCCCCCCTCCCTCAGGCCGTACTGCGATCTGAGGAGCCCTGGGTTACCGAGGGTCGGGGATGCCGGCAGTGACCAGGGCAGGGCTATGGGATATTCCGGGCTGTCCGGTCTGTCGGTCTGTCCGGTCTGTCGGTCTGTCCGGCCTGTCCGGCCTGTCGGGCTCTCCGGCCTGTCCGTGCTGTCCCGGGGACGCGGCCGAGCGGAGCGCGGTGCAGCGGCTCCTCCGGGCCGGCAGGGGGCGCGGCAGCGGGGCGGGGGAGGCGGCGCGCGGGCCCCACCCGGTGCGGCAGCAGGGCCCGCGGCGCGCGGACAATACCGGCGGCGGCTCGGCCTCCATCGGCACCGCTCGGCCCTGCCCGGCTCCACCCCGACTGGCCCCGCCCCGACTCGGCCTCGCTCGGCTCCGCTCGGCCCCGCTCGGCCCTGCCCTGCCCTGCCCGGCCCGGCCGCGCTCGGCTCGGCTCGGCCCCGCTCGGCCCGGCCCGGCCCGGCTCCGCTCGGCTCGACTCGGCCTCGCTCAGCGCGGCCCGGCCCGGCCGGCACCATGCTGGCGCTCTTCAACAAGCTGCTGGACTGGTTCCGGGCGCTGTTCTGGAAGGAGGAGATGGAGCTGACCCTGGTGGGGCTGCAGTACTCGGGCAAGACCACCTTCGTCAACGTTATCGCGGTGAGCCCGGGGACGCCCCGCATCGCCCCATCCCCGAGGGGTCACGTGCCCACCCAGGGCTTCACCCTTGGAATCCCCATTGTACCCCCACTGTACCCCCATTGTACCCCCATTGCACCCCCATTGTACCCCCATTGCATCCCCATTGCACCCCACTGCATCCCCATTGCATCCCGATTGTACCCCCATTGTACCCCCACTGCATCCCCACTGCATCCTATTGCACCCCATTGCATCCCCGCACCTTCTACGCCCCCATTGCATCCCCACTGCATGTCCCCATTGCACCCCTGGGTATTTCTCAGAACGTCTCCGCCCTGTCCTGCCCTAGCCTGAAAATGCCTTTGGGGAGGGGGTGCAGGCTGGGAGTGCGGGTTTCAGCAGTGGGGTACAGTGTGGGATGTGGGATGCAGCAGTGGGGTGCAGTGTGGGGTGCAATGTGGGCTGCAGGCTGGGGGTGCGGGGTTCAGCAATGGGGTTCAGTGTGGGGTGCAGTGTGGGGTGCAGGCCCGGGGCGGCCCAGGCAAACCGCAGCGTTTGCTCCCCGCATCCCCGGAGCCGAGGCGGGTGCTCGGGGCCTCAGCCGGAGCAGGCCCCGGGGCAGGCTCCGGCTCGGCCCTGCCCTCCGGGCCGGAGCCGCGGCCGTGCTCCGCGATCAGCAGGCGGTGCCGGTGCTCTCGGCCGGTAGCACCGGCGCTTTGTCATCGTCCGTGCCGCCGGGACGCGCCGGTGGCGCCTCGTGACGACCCTGCCGGGCTCGGTGCCACCGGGGCTCCTTGCCTGGGGGCCGGTGCGGAGGTGTTTGCCTGGCGGCCTTCCTCGGGCCGCGTCCGCCAGCAGCAGCGTGCTGTGGGTGCCGGCGGCTCCCGCAGCAGCAGCCCGGCGGGGCAGGGCAGCGCCACCCGCCTCGGGCCCTCCAAGCCCGGCCTCTCCCCGGCTGCGCTGCCTCCTCCGGCTCCCTGCATCCAGCAGGGGATCAGGAGCTGCGTGTCCTGGCTCCCGAAGCCCAGGGCGTGGCTTCACCCGTGGGGATGCTCGGCAGTCTCCCCTCTGGCTTTTCGGGTTGTTCTCGCCCTCTCAGCAGTGATGGTGCAAGGCGGGAGGATCCCGAAGGGGTGGGTTTGGGCTGTTGTCCCCCGGGGGTTTCATGGAGGGAGGTGGATGCAGATCCGCCCTGGTTCTCTCCCTGCCCCCTGGTTGCTCGGAAGTCCGTGCCTGCCATGGCTCCAAAGCAGAGCGAGTTGTTGGTGCTTGCTCAGGGTGCTGGAAGCTGCTGGGCTGTCAGAGGGGATTTTCAGCTCATATGGAGGCTCCCTCGCACTGCTCTTTGGGACGTGCTGAGGGATGAAAATGTCTTTCCTGAAGTGTCTAGGAGCAGAGAGAGGACACCCCAAAATGCTTTTCGTCCTGGAGATGATGGCACTCCTGCTCTCAAGCTGTTTTGCTGGAAGTCACTTCTCAGTGCTCCAATCTCCTGCTGGTTCCCCCCATAAACCAACACCAGCGTCTGGGGACAGGGAGCATTTTGGCGCTGGGGCAGTGACCCTGAGCACCAATCCTATTTTTGGGGGACCTCTCCCTGCCACTTGCGTGTTTAATAGTCAATTTTTGCAGTCCCATGCCAGGGTGGGACGTGGTGGTGCCACATGTGAGCTGCTCCTGCTCTTGATCTGCTGGGTGCTGCTGCCTGTTAACAGCACCCAGGCTACCTTAAAATGGCAAAGTAATTTAGTGTCGGTTTTATTCACCCACTTAAGCTGTGAAGGGTGATGGAGCTTTATCCCAGACCTGCTGCACTGTTCTGCCTGCACAGAGCTGGAAAGCCCAAGGGTTGGTGTTCTCCTCCTCTCCCAGCCACATCTGGGGCAGACAGGGCTCAGTGTGAGCTTTGTGGGATTTACTTCAGTGAGTAAATACTTTGTACCTGGCACTTTAACTGTGAGCAAGACCCCACTGGCAAGACCCATGCACTGGGACTCTCTCTGCTTAGCCAGGATTGCTGGTGTAGGGAAAAGGGACTTTGAGGAATTACAGCAGCTCTTGAGGTGGCTGAAGTTGGCACCATGGCCTGCTGGTCTGTCAGGTCTGTTGTGGGGTGTTTGAGACCCTCACATGGCAGTCAGGCTCAGGGTGCTAAGTTTGGCCTCTCAAGTTATTTGGAAAGTTCAAGTTTGTGGCAGATGCACACAAAAAGGGGCATCAACCTTTGAGAAGACATCCTGGAAAGAAGTACTTGTTGGGCACAGTGAAAGAGAAGCGTGGTACAGGAAATGCCAACTCGACAGGAACTGTCTGAGAAGGTCTGGAGGCGCCTGGCTTTAGGGTGTTGCAATGGGGTTGTTGGAAGGGGAAATAACTGTGATTTGGGCTTTGTGGGGGGGATAAAACCTGAACTGAAGAAGTATGGGATTTAGGTGTTGGAGAGATGTAGCAAGGAGCTTTTCTGGGACTGGAGCTGCTCTGGGGGGGTTGGAACTGTCCTTTACTTGCAGGATTTGTAGCTGCACCTGACTGAAAAGTGGACTCTGGTTCCCTGGAAGGTGGGTGGCTCCCTCCAGCAGCCAGGCTGTGCTTGTACAAGGCAAGGACTTTGCAGAAGGCAGCTATGATCAGGGTGACTCCTCCTGGGTCACCTGCCTGGGGTGGGAACTTTGATTTTTCAGGACTTATTTTTTCTTTTCCTAGCTGTTGATAGCTGAGGCCTGAAGTCTTTCCTGCAAGAAGTGGAAACTGTAGATACACCTGGTCTTGATTTAACCTGAAGCTCGTGGGCTTTTAGCTGCCTTTTCTCCAGTCTGGTGGTGCCATGGATGACTCAAGGGTGTTGAGAGCTCCTCAGCAGGTGCTGGGGCCCAAAACCTGTCAGTGCAGGCCATGGTTAGAACAAGACAGCATTGCTGCTTTTTAACACCACATGCTTTCTACCTGTGCTAGAGCCTTCCAAGAGAGTGAAGGCACAAGTGCCGGGGTGTTGGACATGGGGTGGGGGCTCTGGAGCACCATCCTGTGCTCCAGCCCTGCCTGGAAAGTGATTCAGACCAGTGCTGCAAGAGGAAACATGGAGCTCCTGGAGCAAGTTCAGTGGAGGCTGTGAAGATGCTGACAGGACTGGAGCATCTCTCTTGTGAGGACAGGCTGAGGGAGCTGAGGCTGTTGAGCCAAACAGACAAAAAGAGGTGGCTGAGAGGCACCCTCATCAGTGTCTGCAGGGAGGGATCAGAGGATGCACCAGGCTCTGCTCCCTGGGGCCCAGCAATGGAACAAGAGGAATGGGCAGGAGCTGATGCTCAGGAAGCTCCCCCTGGACATGAAGAAGAACTTCTTTCTGTGCAGTGACTGTGCTCTGAACAGGCTGCCCAGAGAGCATGTGGAGTCCCCCTCCCTGGAGACATTCCAGAGCTGTCCGGGAATAATGCTGTGCCATGTGCTCTGGGGTGATCCTGGTCGAGCAGGGAGGTTGGATCAGGTGACCCACTGTGGTCCTTCCAACCTGACCCATCCTGTGAAGCCACATCAGCCTGGTGTTTGGCACCGGGTAGGATGGTGGATGGTGGGGCAGGTAGCCAGCTCTCCAACAGCACTGCCAGGGAAGGCATGGCCTGGGAGTAGCTCAGAGGACTGCAGAGCTCAGCACCTGCTCCCACCCATCGTCAGAGAGACACTGACCCCTTGGCCAGCCAGCTGACCATCTGGGCAGGATGTGCCCTGGATGAGCCTGGGAGGGAAGGTGCAGCTCCAGGTGTGCAAAGTCCCCAGGGTTTGCTGGGGAGGTAGAGCAGAGAGGTGCTGAGGAAGGAGCAGGGAGATGTTGTTCTGATGCATTTGCGCCGCTCTCTCTTGACACCCACCTCTCCCAGAACTCTGGGTGTGCCCCCTGAGTGGGGTCTGGCAGGGCCAGCGTGGGTGGGAGGTGGCCATGCATTCTTATGCTGCCTCATGGTCATTCTGTCTCCACATGCAGCACCTGGGCCCTCCACAGGTGTGTCTTTGCACCTTAGCTGCATAGTGCAGAAGATGTCATGTTTTCTTGGGGAGGGGAGGGTTTCCTCCATATTCCTGGAAGAGGAGGAGAATCTGGTTGAGGCATGGTCTTGTCTTGCTGCTGGAAGCTCTGTCAACATGAGCCAAGAAAAATGGACAGTGTGGCTTTCCTGAGATGGGATCCCAGAGTGATTTGGGTTTGAATGGACCTATAAAGATCACCTTGTCCAACACCCTTACCATTGACAGGCACCTTCCACTAGCCTGGTTTGCTCCAAGCCCCATCCAGCCTCACCTTGAACATTCCCAGGGATGGGGCAGCCACAGCTTCTCTGGGTAACCTGTGCCAGAGCCTCACCTCTCACATCATAAAACATTTATTTTTTGTATATTTTATGTGTAAGTTTCCCTCCATGTTGGAGCTTGGGCAGGGTTTGGCAGGGACTCAAGTGCCACATGGCAGGAGGTGCCTGCAGGAGTGCCAGGCTGGGCAGTTTTGGGGATGGTCCAGGCAGTGGTGGGAGACACCCAAGCCGAGGTGCTTTGGGCTCCTGCCGCTGTCCCACAGAGGGCCATATTCTGGTGCAGACACAACTGCAGAGACCCAGGGCTGGGCTTCCAGCACTGCCATCTCTGCCCTCTGGGGAGCAGGGCTGCAGAACAGCCAGCAGTGATGTATCTAGAGCAGGTCACATCAGTTCAGTGTCATCCTGTGCTGGGACAGGGTGACAGCCACCTGGCTGCAGTGAGGAGGAAGGCTTGGCCAGTTCAGCCCTGCATGCTGCCCACCAGAGCAGGGGGAGGCTGAGGTGCCTTCTCTGCATGTGCCAGCGAGCCGAGGTCCCAGGGCCTGTCTGAGCCAGGGCTGATGGCTGAAGTGGCAGGTGATGTGGTGCCCATGTGCACGTGTCAGGATGGGGCTCAGCATGAGCTGGGGGCACCGCTTGCCCTGGCAAAAGTTGAATTCTGACCTCTTCCAGTGACCCAAGTGGAAAGTGCTGAGGCAAGGCACCAAGGCAGAGTGGTTTGAGCAGAGCAGTGGGTGACCCTGGCAAAACCAGCAGTGAACTGGAGTATGTAAAGACCTGATCTGCCGTTTGTGGCCACAAAATCCATCTTGCCTGCAACAATTTTTGTGCTTTCTGGTGGAATTGGGTTGGACTCAATGATCTTGAAGGTCTCTTCCAACCTAGTCATTCTGTGAATTCTGTTCTTAAGCAATTGGTGTGGCTTGGCATCATCTTCAGGGTGAGCGTGGATGTTATGTCCATTACCTAACCAAAATTTGGGGGAAGAGTGTGTCCAGTGAAGCTTTTGCTTGTCTCCATCTGGGTGCTCACTGCTTTCCTGGCAGTGGAGCTGTGGATGGCTGGACCCTGCAGGGAGTTGAAAATATGTTGAAGACACCAGTGTCAGTGGTAGCTGGAGAGGGAAGAGAAAACTCTGTGTTTCCACCACTGAGAATTGCTTTCAGCTGATGCAGGACGAGCTGATAGAGGAGGAGCACGTGCAAGATGCTTCTGTGGGTGCTGGGACAGCAGGGAGCAGTGTGAGCCATCATGGAGCTCAGTGCCTTGCATGCCCTGCTCAGCCTCTTTTGGACAGCTCAAGTAGTTTTGTTTTGGCCCCTTGGCCGTGGACAGCCTGGAGGCAGGTGCTGCAGTGGGACAGGAGTTTGGGGCAGGGAGCAAGGCTGTGGTCACTTACACAGACAGGCTCTGTCCCAGCCGTGGAGGAAAGAAGAGGTGACTCCTGGCTCCTGCAGATCACCCCTTCCTGGAAGAAGCTTCTGTCACATGGGAACCTTATCTTGTGTGGCTTTTGCACAGCCAGCAGATCCCATGATGTGGTCTGGAATCCCTGAGGGAAGTGCCTGCAGCTTCCAAGAGTCCTCAGCAATTGCTCTCTGTGCCCACCCATCAAAGCCTGAGAATTCCATCTGTTCATAAAGCTCAGTTGTGTGTTGAACCTCAGTCCATAGGAGATGTCCCCTGTGGATCCCTGCCTGCTTCCCCTCCTCTCCCCATGCCCTTCCTCACAGTGTTTTCTGGGT
Organism: Vidua chalybeata; assembly: GCF_026979565.1. Lineage (NCBI taxonomy): Eukaryota > Metazoa > Chordata > Aves > Passeriformes > Viduidae > Vidua > Vidua chalybeata. The sequence continues at coordinate 1,754,135 of NC_071553.1, forward strand.
GCAGCGTGGCCTGAACCCCCCTTGGCTGCTGGCTTTTGCTGCTGAATGCAAAAGGGATGTGAAAAAGGGAAGCAGGGTGTATTGCAGAGCCTTTGGAAGAGGTCAGGAAAACCTTGGGGACTTGCTGATGTGGTGCATCTGGAGGAGCCACAGGCTCAACCAGGCACAAAAATCTGCTTATGACAAAATAGCATAAACTGACTTCCTGTTTTGAGGTTTGTGTTAACTAAAAGTAAAGCCCTCAAGAAACTGAGGATTTTAAGTTAGTAAAGACTTGCTAGGATGAGTTCGGCCATGGTTGGTGGTTGCTGCAGGTTTCTGGCACTGATGGCTGAAATCCCCAAGGCTGCACTTTCCTGGTTGTCAAACATTCTGCCCTACTGTCTCCTCAGCATTCCGCAGCATGGTCTCCCCCCAGGATGCATTTATGGACCATAAGCCTGGGTTGAGTGCCAGGGAAGCTGCTGGAGGTGAAGGGCTGTGCCAGCTCCTGTCTCCTGCCCCGGAGCTGCCACATCACTGCTGGGACTGCCCATAATGTCCCCCTGTGCTGCTCCACCTGGGCCCTTCCTGCAGCATGGGGATTTGAGCAGCACACTGGAACGTGGGGTGGGCTTTGCCAGACTGTTAGAGATGAGCAGTGAGATGCTTGGCTCTCACAATGAGGGGTGAACATTGTGTGTGTGTTAAGAGAAGTTTTGTACACGCAGAGTTGTGTTACTGGAATGTGTCCTCCCCTCGTTGTTATCATGGGATGGCCTCGGTACTCGGGGCATTTGGGAGGGTTGGCTCGTTACTGTGGCAACACCTGAGCTCCAACAGAGGTGTAAGGAAGTGATCTGCACCCCTGGGCAGCAAGGGAGGGTCACTGACAGCACTCTAGGAGGGGCTGCAGATGTAAAAAGGGGAGCATCCATCTTGCAGATGAGCACGTGGCTGGTAGTCACAAGGTCTCCCAGTGATGTAATTTTTCCTTATTTAGTCCTTTTGTTGTATTTTTGTTAAAGTTTAATAAACCTTTAGCATTTTAAAAGTGAGGGTCGTTTCTCACAAGACCCCTTGGTGTGGTGCTGAGCTCCTGGGCTCGTGAGCCAGCAGCAACAGGGGGATGGCTCCTGCTGACTGCTCCAAAAGCCTGACCCATTCCACAGCAGGGCTGGGCTGCTGCAGCCCCGCAGGGATCTCGTGCATCTGATGCATAAACTCAACAGACACTGGAGCTGCACTGGGAGCAGCTCTGGGGGCAGGAGGGGGGGCCCTTTGTGATCCCCAAGTCACCCAGCAGAGGCAGGATGCAGAACTGGGGTACCAGTGCAGACAGCTCTCGATTGAAAGCAGAAGTCAGTCTGGTTTCAGCTCGGCCATAAATGATCCAAAGCACGAAACATGCTGGTGCCCCCAGGACTTGCAGCTGGAAAGGAGCTGGAGCAGGAGGTGGCTCCCTGGGTGGAGAGCCCAGCCTGGAACCCCGGGAGTCCTTCCAGGGCTGCCTCATCAGAGGTCACTGCAGAGGAGCAAGGCCTCAGCCTCCTCCCACAAAGGGCTTGAGAGGGCTGGCATGGGCAAGCCCCCAGCCCACTGGGACAACAGTGAGTCCAGGGCTGAGGGTGGCAGCTCGCTGCAGGGTTGGGGACTGCGTTGGGACACCCAGGGCACCTGTGCCCATTGCAGCAGCCAGTGTCATGGTTTAGGAATGGTATTCCCCACTTTGGTACTCCCGCTGGTGTTAGGTGTTGGCTGCCTCTGCTTCCCCTTCCCCCTCCAACTGGAAGCACAAAGGGCAAAGATGATGGGTTGAGATAAGAACAATTTACTAGAAACAGCAAGGAGATAAGACAGCAAGCAACACTACTAATAACAAAAGTGTACAAAGAGAGGGTGATTTACATGCAAAATGCTTGCCAAGCCTGGCACAATGACACAATGGCTTCCCTCTGCCCACCAGGCTTTCTCCCAGCTGGAAAAGAGCAGCATTCCCATAGTCCTGGTGGCACCTCGGGCTCTGTGCTCCTGGCATGGACCTGCAGGAGGGTTGCACCATGCCCAGGGCAGGGCTGGCAGAGCCTTTGGGGTTATCCCAGGCTGTCAGCCTTGCTGCCCTGCCAGGGCAGGCTGGCCCCATTCCTCTACCTCCTAACGTTGTCTCACCTTGTTCCCTGCAGTCAGGACAGTTCAATGAAGACATGATCCCCACAGTGGGTTTCAACATGAGGAAGATCACCAAAGGGAATGTTACCATAAAGGTAAGATGTAGTTGTTACTGCTGGTGAGAGCTCTTGGGATGAAAGGTGAAGGTGAGGGAGATTGGTATCTCTTCTGCTGGAGGTGGAAGAATTCCAGGGATCCCAGCTGCAGCTCACAGAATAGAAGCAATAGCAGCATTAAGGGTGGAAAATCCCTTTAAGATCGAGTCTAACCAGGAGTGCCATGTTCACCACTAAACCATGTCTTCAAGTGCCACATCCAGGTGTTTTGTTAACATTTCCAGGGATTGTGATTCCACCACCTGGAAGTGAAAGATTTGCCCTGTTAGGGTCCTGCAGGTACCCACCTGAAGAGAAGGGCTGGAGGAGATCCAGACTTGTGCAATGAGAGTCAGTCTGGGCTGCAAAGCTGGAGGTTTCCTTGTATCTCTGGCTTGCTGGTAGGAACTTATGGATGTGGTCACCTTGCTGAGGGTGGTAGTGCTGGGAAAAACAGGTCATGGCTTGCAGTGGTGGTCTCTGCCTTGGGAGCAAAGGAAGAGGAGGGTTCTACCTGTTCTGGATTTTTCAAGGGCCCAGGGTTATACTGGGAAATAGCTGTTGGACAGGCTTGAAAAGCTGGCTGGGAGATCTCTGGCTGCTGCAGGAACACTTTTGAGAGTGTGCAGAATGTTCTTAAATGGGATATGCCTCAGGGAAATGGCAGGAGGTGTGATGGGCACGGGGAGGAGCACCCTTGGGCCAGGGGTTTCTCCATGCCATCAGAGGCACACCACAGTAGGATTCAGCATCCTCCAGCTCCCCTTCCTGAGGTTTCTCCCTTCTTTATCAAGTCAGGAGCCTCCTCATGAGATTTGAGCTGAAGAGGAGAGGATGGAGGTGGGAGGTGTCCACATGGGGGAGGAGCAGTGTGGGGCAGGAGTGTGGGGTGCTGGGCACGGTGCCAGGGTAACTCTGCCATCTCCCTGTCACAGCTCTGGGACATCGGGGGGCAGCCACGGTTCCGCAGCATGTGGGAGCGATACTGCCGTGGAGTGAGTGCCATCGTGTGAGTATCCCAGAGCCCTGCTGTCACCCCCTGCTGCTGCTGCTGCTGCTGAGCCTTGCAGGGGCTGGGGGCATCACCCCACCCCGGGGTGCTGGGGTGCCTTTGCTGCCCGAGCTGGACACCCGTGGCAGGAGTTGGAATCGCTGAATCAGCATGGAGTCACGAGGGTTGGAAAAGGCCTCTGAGATCATGAAGTCCAACCATTAACACAACACCACCATATTCACCACTAGACTATGTTCCCAGATGGTTTTTGAATGCCTCCAGGGATGGTGACTCTACCACTGCCCTGAGCAGCCTGTGCCAGGGCCTGGCCACCCTTTTAGGGAAGAAATTTTCCCTAATACCAACCTAAACCTCTCCTGGTCCAACTTGAGGCCATTTCTTCTGGTCCTGTTGCTTGTTTCCTGGGAGGAGAGCCTGACCCCCACCTGGCTCCACCCTCCTGTCGTGGAATTGGAGAGACTGAGAAGGTCTTCCCTGAGCCTCCTTATTTCCAGATACTTCCCTTGGGGACTGATGTCTATGTGGGCTTTAAGCAAAGGACAGCCAGGTGCCTCCAGCTGTGCCAGACCCTCCTCTTCCCTTCCAGCATCCCTCAGTCCAGCTCTGTTGCTCAGATCTCACCCCTCCAGGCTCCCATGCATCCTCTGTGCTGGCTGCTCACCGCAGGGGCTGAGCAAACCCAGTCATGGGGCTCAGCCCTTCCCAGAGGAGAGGCTGGTTTCCAGGTCAGGATGTTTATGTGCTGCCAGATAAATCTTGTGCTGAGAGCAGGAGTCTCACCTCCTCCTGAGTCAGCAAATCTGAGTGTCCCTGGGTGTCCCCTGCTTGCAAACAGTGCAGGAAAAGCTATCCCAGGGAGTCCAGGCTTGGGATGAGCATGGCAAGGCACTCATGGGAAGCAGCTTGCCTGTTCCAAAGGACAAATACTGATCTTGGGAACACTATACTGGGATTACTTAAACCCAGTCAGAAAATGAGATTTATGGGATCTTTCCCAAGTAACCATACCCTGAGATTTGGAGGGCTGCTTTCTGCGCTGCCCTTCCCAACTCTAAGCCTTGGCAGATGAGGAGGAGCATGGTACTGCTTGTTCTGCACGTTGGGACAGTGCTGTCTGCTCCTGCCCTTGCAGACTGTCACCATGCTGGGACATGGCCTTGGACCTGCAGGAGTGGTTTTTTTGCACTTTTTATTACAATGAGCTTTGCTGGAAATGGTAACATCTCAGTCTTTTCACTCCTTTTGCTGCCTCCTTCCGTAATGTTGTCATTTTGGCCCATGTGGTTGTCAAGAAGCAGAAGGACCTGTGAGCATCCAGTCTGCCCTTGTCACATGGAGCTGTGTCAGGTCCCTTTCCCTTTGCCCTCAGCTCCCCCCCATGCCCAACATGCCAAGGGCTGGGGCAGTCCCTGGGGGTGTTTTTCCCTCTCGGCACAACGTTCCCATTTTCCTGTGTTAAGCACTTTAGTAGTTAGCAGCTCTTTTCCTATTTTTAAATAACTCCCCAAAGCCTGATGAGCTGGTCTTTCTCACTCCTTCTCTCCCAGCTTCTTGATCTTTGAAATCAAGGCTGCTTTGATCAGTTCCTCACCCAAGTTTTGGCTTCACTGACATCATTTGCAGGATAATAGTTGGCCTTTAAGAACAAAACCCTTTCCCAAATCTCCCCTTCTGCTCAGAGAAGCATTGGTGGCCATCTGCTTCACATCCACGTGCTCCATGACCCCTCCCAAGGTTACCCCAATGATGGGATGAGGAGGTCCTTCCCCTTCTTGGGTCATTGTCACCTCTGCATCCTCAGCTTCTCCTTGTCCTCAGCCTTCTCTGCTTGTCCTGAGTGTTTACATGGGGGCTGCCACGTGTGTGTTGTTGGAGAGAATGTGTGTCCTGCAGCTTCTCCTGCCTGGCCTTCCCTCACCCAGCCTGTGGCTGCTGTCAGCAGGGGGGCAGCTGCAGAGACAAGGATGAGGTGCTCCCCCACTCCCCTGGGAGACATGAGGGGCTCTCAGCTCCACAGCCATCCTTGGGAAGAGGCATCCTGGCGGAAGGATCCTGTTACCAACCACCTCCACGTGCTGGCCCAGTTTCCAGTGGGGGCAGTGAGCTGCTGTGGGAGGAGGTTTGGGGGTGGCACAGACCTCAGCACAGCACGAGGCCGTGGAGACCTGGGCACCTGTGCTCAGGGTTGTCCCTTCCCTTGCAGGTACATGGTGGATGCTGCTGACCAGGAGAAGATAGAGGCCTCGAAGAACGAACTGCACAACCTGCTTGACAAGCCACAGCTCCAGGGCATCCCGGTGAGCTGGTGCCTCAGTCGTGGTCCCCAGGGTGGGCACTGCCAGGGCTTGCAGAGCAGATTCAGGGAGGAGCTCCCCTTCCTTGCAGGCATCACTTCCCTGCTGCACTCCTGAGGGAGCCAGCTGGGACAATGACCCTTCCTAGGTCAGAACTGGGCCAAGCAACACAGAGGGACCTTTGGGGCAGAGAGCACAGATCAGGTCCCATGGGTGAAATCTGTCCTCGCATGGATTTGCACCTGATTTGTGGTGTGACAGGAAGTGCTGTCTCCTGTGAGAGGAGCTGCTGGGCTGTGACATGTGCAGGAGGTGGGACATGTCACAGGTTTGCTGTTCCTGTCAGGTGGGCTGTGCACCAGCCATCCCAAATCAGCATCCTTTGAAAGGAGCTAACTGAAGATCTTGCCACAGATCCCAAATGTCCAGTGCCAGCTAAATTAAGCTCCTGACATACCAGGCTGCAGTTGCAGGCCTCTGAAGGCTCTCTTCTTTGAACAAGCCTCCTGACTGGGACTGGGGTGGGGAGATGCTCATCCTGTGCTGCTGCAGAGCCCAGCCCATCCAAGCAGCCACAGCGTCGGCACCACCCCTGTCAGGTGACAGTCACAGTGTCCCCTGCTCCGGAAGGACAAACCAGTCCTGCTGGGAGAGACTGGTGATGGTACAAACAGCTGATCCTGGTTTGGGCTGCCTGCCTGCAGAGTGTGCTCTGCCCAGCATGTAGAGCTTGCTCCTGCTGGATAAAGTCAGTGTTAGCCATTTCATTTGACTTTTGCTCAGAGACAATGAGAGGCTCCTGGGAGAATGTCCTGGGTGGCACAGCAGATGCTGGTGCCCTTCAGAGGGGACATGCTGTGGGGCCATCTCCACACTGGGAGCAGGGAGTGCACAGGAGATGCTGTGTACAGCTAATTAAGGCAGTTAATTGAAGTGCTCTGCCTCCTGGGTGCTGCTGGAGGGGGTTTCTCTGTTTGGGACATCCTAGCAGAGTAGCCAGGGCTCTCTGGTGTCACAGGCAGGCTCTGCTTCTAAGTGGCAGAAGCAGGTTCCAGCCTGGTCTGGTGGCTGGGTGCTTCAGGTGTCCCCTGTCCTGCCCTGCAGGTCCTCGTCCTGGGGAACAAGCGGGACCTGCCCGGTGCCTTGGATGAGAAGGAGCTCATTGAGAAGATGTAAGTGTGCCAGTGCCCCCCTGGGCACAGGGGGTGTGACACAGTGTGACCCCCGGGCACAGGGGGTGTGACACAGTGTGACCCCTGGGCACAGGGGCTGTGACACAGTGTGACCCCTGGGGCACAGGGGGTGTGACACAGTGTGACCCCTGGGCACAGGGGCTGTGACACAGTGTGACCCCTGGGGCACAGGGGGTGTGACACAGTGTGACCCCTGGGCACAGGGGCTGTGACACAGTGTGACCCCTGGGCACAGGGGGTGTGACACAGTGTGACCCCTGGGCACAGGGGTGTGACACAGTGTGACCCCCGGGCACAGGGGGTGTGACACAGTGTGACCCCTGGGGACAAGAAGTGTGACACAGTGTGACCCCTGGGCACAGGGGTGTGACACAGTGTGACCCCTGGGCACAGGGGCTGTGACACAGTGTGACCCCTGGGGCACAGGGGCTGTGACACAGTGTGACCCCTGGGGCACAGGGGGTGTGACACAGTGTGACCCCTGGGGCACAGGGGTGTGACACAGTGTGACCCCTGGGCACAGGGAGTGTGACACAGTGTGACCCCTGGGCACAGGGGTGTGACACAGTGTGACCCCTGGGGCACAGGGGGTGTGACACAGTGTGACCCCCGGGCACAGGGGGTGTGACACAGTGTGACCCCTGGGGACAAGAAGTGTGACACAGTGTGACCCCTGGGGCACAGGGGGTGTGACACAGTGTGACCCCTGGGGCACAGGGGGTGTGTGACACAGTCCCTGTTCTGCTGTGTCCCCACCAGCACCTGTCTGACGTGGCACTGTGGGCCTGGGGTGGGCTGGCAGAGTCGAGTGGCTGAGGATGTCCAAGGTGACACCTTGTGGAGACACAGAGGAGCTGGAACCACCAGTGCCAGGGCTGGGTCCCACGTGCCACATGGTGGCGTGGGGGCCCGGCACAGCGTGGCACTGGCTGCTGGAGCTGGTCTCTCCCAGATACCTCACTGGGCTCCTCCACATGGGGAATCTGGGATGCTGCACTGACTGACAGCATTTCCTCCCCTTCAGCCACCTCTCAGAGCACCTCTGGACCGTGGGCACCTATGCAGCTCCCATGCTGCTAGCCCTCTGCTGCTCCCAAAACCTCCCTGCCTCATCTGGCTGCAGGGCTGGGGGAACCTATGGAATTTGGTGGCCAGGGTGTCCATGGGATCGGGTCCCTCCTGCTCTGTCACATAGTCCCCAGCCCAGACCAGCCCTGCCCCTCAGGCATGGAGCCATGGTGCCCTCGCCTGACCCACACACAGCTCCTGGAGAGCCTGGGGAGCTGCTGCCCCTCCACTGTGCCCTGTCTCAGAGACAGAGTCCAAAGAGACCCTTCAGGGGCTGCCCAGGGGTGTCTCCCATGGCCACCCCACACAGCTCAGAGTCTGCAGGCAGCACTTGCTCCCTCCCCACAGGAACCTCTCTGCCATCCAGGACCGAGAGATCTGTTGCTATTCCATCTCCTGCAAAGAAAAGGACAACATTGGTGAGTGCTGTGGGCTGGGGCCGTGGGGGGCATGGGGAGCAGCCCGTGCCCACGTGTTTGGCCGGGTACAGGGGGAAGTGACAGCCAGAGACAGAGGCTGTAAGTGTCCCCTTGCCTCTGCAGACATCACCCTACAGTGGCTTATCCAGCACTCGAAGTCCAGGCGAAGCTGAGGTCCCGCGGGCCTGGCTCGGATTGGGAAGATGCCATTGTCCAAGCCCATGCCCCTCTCTCCTGCTCTGTCCCTCCAGCTCTCTCTCTAGATGGGTATTTTTAGGGGACCCCAGACTCTGCTGACATTGGGGCAGAGTCCTTGTTTTTATTGTAAAGAAGATGTCTGACTGCCCTCCTCTCCCCCTTTCCTCTCCTCCCCCTCTCTTCCTCCATTTTGGCACTGTTCTGTTGTTGTCTGTGTATACAGTATATATATATGTATATATATTTTAATTTTTTAATTTAAGGGATAGTGCTGTTATTAAATTGGGCCCTGTGAGCGGTAGGAAAGCTGGGGCTCCCCAAGGTCAGCCAAGGGTCAGCATTGGGAGGAAGAGGAGGGTGGTAGCAGAAGGCAGCCCTTGGGGATGGGGCTGTGCCAGCTGCAGGCAGGTCCCCTGGGGCTCCCTTTCCCTTCTCTGGGTGTCCTGCTGCTGCCTCTAGGCAGAGACCACCCTGGGGGTGTTGGGGGTGCCCACCTTGCCCTGCCTGCCTCAGCTTGGGGAGGGGGGGCATGTCAATGCCACCTGCAGGCTCCTCACCCCTCCAGGGAACAGGGATTAGCCACAAGCTACTGCCATCAGCCTCCCCCTCCCGCCTCCACTTCCCTAACTCTTCTCTGGGGTTCAGTGCCACTTGTCCCCCTGCCCTGTGTGTCCCCTGCTCTTGTGCCTGGGCCAAATCCTGCCCACTGCCCAGCCTGGCTGCTCGGGGGATGACCGGGGGCACTGGTGCCAGTGCTGGGGGCCCAGCAATGCCAGCAGCCCCTGGGGGAGCCGGGGGCTGGCACCTGCCTCCCACCTGTCCCGGGGCTGCCTCATCCCCATGTAACCTCTCGGGACAGCTGTGCTGGCTCCCCACGTGCCAAGTGGCATCACCTGTGCCCGGCTGGGGCTGCTGGCTCTGCCCTTGCCAGGGACATCCCTTGGGATGCCAGAGAGGGAGGGACACATGGAGGCACCTGGAGACACACTCAGAACATCCGTGCACCCTCAGTGCTGCTGACCAGACCCATGGGTTATGCTCTGTGCCCCATGCCCTGCTCCCCATGCCCTGCACCACATTCCTGCTCCCCATGCCCTGCTCCCCATGCTACCCCTGCTCTGCTGCCCTGGCTGGGAGGCACGGGAGCTGTGGGGCAGGGGGCAGCAGGGCCTGTGGGGACAATGGTCAGGTCTGTGTGTGCACAGGGGGGACTATGGAAGTCCTGTGGGGTGACAAAGGCTGTGGCTGTCTGTGCCATGTCTGTGCCATGGGCTGGAGCTCTGAGGTGCAGCCTGGGGCCTGGCCAGGTTGTTTGGGGCCAGTCTGGGGGACTGGGCTGGCACTGGAGGGTGGGTGTGCAGAGGAGGCAGCTGCCGGTCCCAGCGCAGGGCTGGGGCACAGGGTGGAGATGGCCGGGGGGGCTGCAGCCTCTCAGCCTCTTCCCCCTCAGCTCCAGGGCATCAGGCCAGGAATTTACCTTCTGTTCTTGTTTTTGCAGAATTGCACAAAGAGAGGTTTCTTTTTGTTGGTTTTTTTTTTTTTTTTAATTTAACGACTTGTAAAGTGTTGTCTCCCCCCCCACCCCCCCCCTTTTTTTTTTGTAAGAGATATTTTGACTCAGATTTGACCTCTGTTGGGAAATGATTCTTGTAACTGTACAATTTTTTTGCCTCCTAATGATAAATTAACAATTTTGCGTTGTGGGTGTGGTTGTTGCCACTTTACTTCCTCACCATCTCTGCCACCCATCCTTGGGGACCCTGCCTGGGAGGGAGGTCCCTGTCCCCTGGGTGGCACTGGGCACCTGTGTGGCCATGCTCACCCAAGAGGTGCTGGAGGCACCTCTGATGCTTTCAGATGCCTTTGTTTCCTTGGCCTGGGTGCCAAGACCAGCTCGGACACTCCATCCGTGGCCATCATTGCTGCTGGACCTTCCTCTGCCCCTGCTGTGTGCCAGAACTGCTGCAGAGCCCTGCTGGGTTTGGGGGGCCTGCAGTGCTCCTGCCCCCTCTCCCTGCTCCCTCCTGGGGGCTGTGCCCACTGCTGCAGGGCTCCTGTGTCCTTTGGGGGTGGCTTTCCCCGTGTCCCTGGGAGCTGGTGGCCATCGCTGCGGGGGTCCCTCCATGCCATGTCCCCGGGGGTGGCCCCTGCCCTGCTCTTGTCAGCTGCCCAGCAGCAGGGTGGGAGCAGGGCCGGGCTCAGCCCAGCCCGTGGGGTGCTGCCACTGCCCATGGTGACAGTGCTGCCTGCACCCCCTGCCCCTCCCCACGCCTGCAGCCCCGCGGGGCCGCAGCACAAGCCTGGCTTTGTTTGCCCTTGGCCCAGGCTCAGGACGGAGCGCTGTGGACCAGGCACATGAGAGATGCCCTCCCCCACCACCCCACAGCCACCAAAGCCCCCCAGGGACCCCGCTCACCCCCGGGCACACGGGACTGAAGGTATGGCCCGGGCTCTGAGCCCCCCTGCATCCCTGTGCTGAGACGAGACCCCTCTTCTCCCAAACTGTGGGGCCCAGCACGGGCTTGGCGGGAGGAGGATGAAAGGAAAAACCCAGTTTTGTGCTCTCGAAAGAAAACTGGGGCTTTTGTTTCCCTGGAAACGGCTCTGCGAAAGCGAAGCGCGCGCGGAGCCCGGTGGGTGTTGCGCACAAAGCCCGCAGTGAGCCCCTCGCTTTCGGTGCCCCTGGCAACCGTCTCCCTCGCTCTGGCACTTCGGGGCTGGGGCGGCTGCCAGCACTCGGGACAAGGAGCTCTAACAGCTCTGCTGGATGGGCTGCCGTGGCCAGGCTGCCCTCGGGCAGATCCGTCCTGCCTGCTCCTTGACCCCCCTGCTCCCTGACCTCCCCTGCCCTGCCGGGGCCATGTGGGCTCGAAACCCTGATGCCCTGAAGCCCCGTCCTCCTGGGACAGTTCTGTCCCTGCAGTGGGCGCGTGGATGAGGGCCAGGAGCCCTGTGGGGCAGTTTGGGAGAGACGCTCTCACCCCAAGGGGTGCTGGGGGTGGTGGTCCCACATCTTCCCGCAGCACTGCACAGCAGCAGGGTGCAGCAGCAGCACCTTGGTTGTGCACAGTGCACATGGGCAACCAGCAGGCCGGGGGCTACCTCAGCCCTGTGCTGGGCTGGCTGGACTTTACTGAGTCCAGTTCAAGTCCTACAAATCACCCCAAACCCAACACTTCGGAGGGCACCCTCTCACAGGCACCGCTCAGTGTCACCCCAGAGGGAGGGAGCAAAGGGGCTGGGGGCCTTCCCCCATTTCCCCTTGCTGCTGCCCGCTCTGGCACAGCTGCTTCCCTGCCCTCCTGCCTCCCAGCTGCCCATGCCCACCCCAGAGCCCCCCAGGTTTAGGGAAGAGCCATTTCCAAGGGGCTCCCAGGGCTCCCAGGGCTCAGCCCAGCAGCTGCAAGCACGGTGTGCTCTAGGTTACTGGTTTATTGAGCTCATACAGGGCACGGCTTGAATCCGTGGGATACGGCCAGTTGGAGCTTTTCCTCTTGTGGAGGGGCTGGCAGGAGGGGAGGGGACAGGAAGAGGGCAGTTTGTGTTTGCTGTGTCCTCTGTGAGCCATCATGGTCAGCCTCTGTAGTTTCAGGTAAGACCTTTCCGGCACAACGCCATCTCCAGAGCAGCAGCCCCAGGGAGCCCGGCCGGGCAGCCGGGACAGGAGGGTGCCGCTGTCCTCGCTGACCTTTGGGCGGAGGCAAGAGGGTCACCAGTGTAGCCACGGGGACTGGCATTTCAAGCCCCACCTGCCCAATGCTGGGTTTGAAGCCCACGGCGCAGCCCCCTGAGCTGTCTCTTTCTGCTTGTTCCACGTCCAGACACGAGTACTAATGGCAGAACAATGTTCGGTCTTGGGAGGAGGTGGTGAAATGATCGCTACGGCTCCCCAGTGGCACTTAGCACGGGGTGCCAAGGGCCAGGAGGGGCGGGGGAGTCTCCCGGGGCTTGTCGAAGAAGATGGAGGAGGACATCTCGGTTTTGAGCTTGCTGTCAGCGCTGCTCTCGCTGGAAGTGGTGTCGGGGCCGCAGCCCTCGCAGCAGCAGCAGCAGCAGTCCATGAAGGCCTGGCCCAGGGGACGACAGAGACACAAGAGCAGCACGGGCGTCACCGAGCACTTAAAGAACAGGAAGAACTGGTTGATGAGGTTGAGCAGATCCAAGGTCTGCTTAGACATGTCGGGGGACATGTAGGCCACCACGATGTTGCAGACGTTCTCGGGGGTGGTGCAGAGCCCGTAGATGATGGTCAGCGCGATGATGGTGCAGTTGAGGTGACCCTCGCTCTGGCCGTGCTTGGCGCCCCGGCACTCGCTCTTCTTGTCGGTGCCGTGGATGCGCCGCGTCACCAGCTGGCAGCTGACGGTGAACAGCACGGGCAGGCAGAAGTAGCAGCCGAAGTACCACCACATGCGGGCGTTCTGGTAGGTGAGCACCAGGGAGTAGATGGACTCGGGCAGGTTGGACGAGGGCTTCATGGTGCAGTACTCGGTCGCCACGCCGGACACGTGCGACGTGTCCCGCGCCAGCTGCCAGAGCAGGATCTCGGGCACCGACAGTGTCATGGAGCCCACCCAGATGACGGCCAGCTTGGCAATGATGGACTGGCACTGCTCGATGGGCCGGGTGCTGGCCTGGGGGCTGGTGGCTGCGTGGAACCTGTCGATGCCTAGAGCACAGAGGCTGAAGGTGGTGACTCCCAGTGACGATACCTGGTGAGGGAGGAGGCAGAACAGGTGGGCCCTGCTGCAGGGACATCACAGGGGGCTTGGTTCTACCAGGCTTGTGGCAAACTCCACCCCTCCTCCAAAGGCTGTAAGGAGGTCACAGCCTGTGGCTGCATCCCAGGGTTTAGAGTCACTTTTCTGTGACTCCTGAAAGGACAAAAATGTCCCCTGACCCTCTAGTCCCTGCCCAGCTCCCTTTTCTGCAGAAGGGAGAAGTTTAGCTGGATGTCTGTGTGTCCATCCAGCCAAGGTGGGAACAGCAGGATTGTCCTTCAGGCTCTTCCTCTATTCTGGGTGGCTCTTGCAGAGGACAAGCAGGGACCATCACACCCACCAGCACCTTCCCAGGGTTCCCAAGGCCTGCCTGGACAGGCCAAGTGAGTTGAAGGCACTCTTGTCCCAAATCAGCTTGGGGCAATTTCCGCTGCATTGAGAACAGCAAGAAAAACATCCCCTTTGCCAAAGGAGGAGGCCAAAGGAGGGAGAGGATTCGCTGTGGCTCTGGGAGGACTGGCCAGGACCAACCAGCATTCCCAGTCCTAGCCCCAGAGCTGGGAGCCAAGTCCCACAGCCCTTGGCCAAGATGATGGCAGAGTCACATGCTGGTGTCCCAGTGCTGTGGCCATTCCTGGCCTCACGAAGCCATCAAACATCAAACCCTGTGCTGAAAGACCTTCCCAGCACTCAGGAAACCTCCCAGGGCTCCACGTGGTGCATGGGGAACAGCCTGGAACACTGCCCCCCCGGCCCCCCCAGCCTTTTCCTTGGCCCTGGGCTGGTCACTGCAGCAGCTGATGGCCAGAATGGTGCCAGCACTCAGCAGCATCTCCCCAGACACAGAATCAGGACACCAGCCCAGCACCAGCATCCTGCACCCAGCACCACCTCCCAGCATGTCCCAGCTCCTCTGCCCAAAGCCCAGAGCCAGCCTGGGCACCCAGCAGCCTGCTCTGCCCCACAGCCAGCACCCAGCACACTGCACCTGCTCCCTGGCTGGCACCTGCAGCTCTTGGTGCTGCTGTGCTGCTGCCTCCTTCCCCTACACCCTTCCAAGGGCTCTTCCATCTCTCCTGATGCCCTTGGTCCAGTGGAGCACCCATCTCCAGTGCCCTGGCAGGGATGGCACTGGTGGCATCAGCCAGTGCAGCACATCCCTGCACACGGCCTGTCCCCAGGAGCCCCCGTAACCAGCTTTGCTCCCAAAGCCTGGCTCTGTGCCACAGCACGGAGGATACATCTGCTTCCCACAGCGTGGCCTGAGCCACAGCCCCACCAGACACGAACCCCTGGCCTGCGGAGAGGTTCCCCTCTCACAGCTGACTCTTTGCCGGGGATTTGGCTCTGGCCTGGCTGTGTCCCAGCTGAAGCCCTGGAGCCGCTTTCTGCCCATGCTTTGAGGGGCAGGAGGGCTGTGCAGGGCTGGTGCTGGGGGGCAGAGCAGGAGGGACACCAGGACCGTGCTTCCCAGCCTGTGACACGCTCGTCCTTCTGCAGCACCAACATCCCACCATTCCTGTCCCTTCCTGACTCCTCTGGGACCAAGCTGTCCCAGGGCACCCTGGTGCTGCTGACTCCCTGAGCCTGGTGGTGCCACCCCCAGGGTTCTCTCATGGGGACAGGGAGCCCATGAGCAGCAGATATCCCTCAGATCCTCCTCAAGACAGCATCTATTTTGGGAAGATCACCCTTCCCTGGGACACTGAGCCAGCCTGGGCAAATTCCTGCTCCTCTCCGAGTCCACCCAGATGCAGTGTTGGAAGCCTGAGGTGGAGGACAGGGATGGGGCAAACACTCCAGTTAGTGAGAGGATGGGGTGGGACACCTCTGGAAAGGAGCAATGCCTGCTGGGCAGGGGAGCAGGGGGGCTGCAGGGCTCCCCCAGCAAACACCCCATCCCTGTGCTGGGCTGTGCTGTGCAGGTTTGGGGCTGTGCTCCATGGGACACCCTGGTCCCTCACCCTGCATCCAGAGGACCTAGGGGCATTGCTGGAGCTTGCAGGGCTGTGCCCAGCCAGGGACCCTTGCACAAGTGCAGACCCTGGGGCACAGACAGGTGACTGCCACAGGTGACTGCCACAGGTGACTGCCACAGGTGACTGTTCTGGGGCCAGCAGGGCACGGAGCAGCTGGGAACACCTGGAGCACTGGGGTGGGTGCTCAGTGTGAGGGCCAGGTTCTGAACCCTGGCTGTCTGACCAAGCCTGAGAGGTTCTTCAGTCACTGTCCCTGAGCTCTTCCAGGTGTTTGCACCCTTTGATAAACGGGGCATTGACCACAGAGAACAGGCAGGCTTGGTCCGTCTGTCCCACCAGGGCACGGAGGGGCACAGCTGGACCCCAAGGTTCCCTTGAGGATGGGAGATGAGCACATGGAGGGTTGGTTTCCAGCACAGGAGCAGCATCAGCCCAAATCCTGCCCTCTGGGGCAGTTTTGCTCATTCTGCCATCCCCTGCCTGGCTCTCCCTGAGTGTGGCCAACCTGTCACACCTGAGGTTTGAGGACAAACAGAGATCTCAGGCTTCCAGACCTAATTCCTGGGCTGTCCCATTCCAGTGCTGACCAGCACTGTCCACCTGCAGCCCCCTGCCCCTGGACCATCCTCAGCAGCCCACAGTGGCCACTTTCTGGGCCAGCACACTGCAGGGCTGAGCCCCCAGGCTTTGGGGTGGGACAGGAACAGACAAAAGGAGGGATTCTGCTGACAGAAGTCCCTCTGCTGCCTGGATGAGGGTCTAATGGGCTTTTCCCAGCCCTGGCAGCATGGGTGCTGGCTGCAGAGCCTGAGCAATGCCTGGGACAGAGGGAAGGTCACTATGGGGACTGGCCCTCAACTCCTTGCTGTGCCCCACTGGGGGTCTCTGGCACACAGTCCTTGTGCCAGGCCACCGGCGCCACGGACTGCCCCGGAGCAAGAGGGCAGAGGGGAGCTGGGTCCTGGATCCCTGCGGGACCCGTGCAGCCCCTTACCTCCATGAAGGGCACGATGCGACAGGACATGTCCCCCAGCAGCCTCTTCTTGGTGATCTCGTTGAAGATGACCACAGGCAGGCAGAAGAAGAGGATGAGGAAGTCCCAAAAAGCCAGGCTGGCCAGGATGGAGTTCCAGGCACTCTTCATGTAGTAGTTGTGCCACACGATGCACATCACGGAGAGGTTCCCGATGATCCCCACGGTGAAGACGACGAGGGACAGGAACATCACGGCGTAGGCGCTGTAGGAGCTCTCTGTCACCGGGTACAGGGGGTTGTGGATCTGCAGCCGCTTGTCGGACACGGTGGTGAGGTTGGCTCGGGGCTCTGCCCTGTCCCGCTCCGTGGGGACCCCCGGCTGCTGTTCCGAGGGGTCGGTGCTGGATGGCAGCAGGGCCCTGGTGGGGTGCAGGCTGGCAGAGCTGAGGGGCCGCGGGAACTCCACCCGCACCCCGGGCACGTACTGCTGCACCGACTTGGAGTCCTCCTCCGCGCCCCGGCGCAGCCTCTGCCTCCCCGCCGGCACCTCGGGGCTGTCCGCAGCCGGGCCGTGCCGAGTCCTGCCCGTGCCAGCCCTGCCCCGCGTCCCCGGGGCCAGCAGCAGCAGCAGCAGCAGCAGCAGCAGCGGCGGCGGTGGCGATGGCATCGTGCCCCGCGGCGGTCCCGCACGCTGCGGTGCGGTTGTCGGAGCGGCGCAGCCCCCGCGGCTCCGGGCACGGCCGCTCGCTCCGGCTCCGGCCGCGCCTCTGGGCGCCAGGGCAGCGCTGGGCAGGATAAAGCGGTGGCGGGAGGGGAGCCGAGCCCTCTGCTGGTCACCCACCGCCCGGAGGATGGGACAGCGGCCAGACTGGGCAGGTCCACGGCCCCCAACACCCCCAGCGTTCACCTCAACACCCCCAAACAGCCCCTCAACATCCCCCCGGCATCCCACAACATCCCCAAAACATCGTCAAACCTCTCCCCAGCATCCCCACAAATTCCCCAGTTTCCCCAAACATTCCCCAATATCCCCCCAGCATCCCCAAGCATCCCCAAAAAAAATTCTCCAATGTCCCCAAACATCCCTTCTACATCCCCCCCTAGAATAACCCATCCCAGAATACCCAGTATCCCCCAACACCCCCAGCTTCCCTCATCATCCCAAATATTCTCCAGGATTCTCAAACACTCCACAACAGCCCCAAGCATCCCCCAAGATCCCCTGAGAACAAGCCAGGTGAGGGGTGCCCAAAGCCTGGCACAGGCCCTGGCCTGCCAAGCTCAGCTTTTCCCATGGCAGATATTCCACTCTCTCCCTGGAGCAGGGGACACTCAGAGGACCTGAGGGCCAGCACTGGGCCTGCTGTGGCAGGTCTGGCACTGGGCATGATGTGGCACATTCCCAGCACACTCAGACTGGCCTCAGGACACCCTGAAATGGAAAAAAAAAACCCAGGGGAAGGGGGCTAACTGGGCCGCCCTTGGCAGGAGGAAGGACTGGGATTCCAGGAGATGCTTCTTCAGAAATGTGGGGTCAGACCTGCTGGCCCAGGCCACCAAAGGTTTATTGCTATTTATCCTACAGGCTTCCCCTCAGCAGTTTGAACACAACCCTAAGCCTAACCCTAACCTTAACCCTAACCCTAACACTAACCCTAACCCAAACCCTAATCCTAACCCTAATCCTACCCCTAACCCTAATCCTAACCATAAACCCTAATCCTAACCATAAACCCTAACCCTAACCATAAACCCTAAGCCTAAGCCTAACCCTAAGCCTAAGCCTAAGCCTAAGCCTAAGCCTAACCCTAAGCCTAACTCTAGCCCTAACCCCAACCAGAACTGGGTGCCTGATCTCTGTATCTGGGACTCCTCCCCAGTCCCAGCCTCTCTCCTGCACCCACTGTCTGTCCCTGTTTCCTCAAATCCACCTCGTCTCCTCTGTCCCAGTGCTCTGCTCCCCTACCTGTTATCCCTCCCTGCTCTGTCACCTCATTCTCAGCCTCTGGGACGGGAGGGCCATGGGGTCCTGCCCTTTGGGGTCCTGCCCTTTGGGGTCCTGCCCTTTGGGGAGCTGCCCTCTGGGGACATGCCCTGTGTCATGCAGGCAGCCTGTGGTGGTGGATATCTGCCAGGCTTGGAGCTGCAGGAGTGTGTCCCTGTCCTGCCCAGGGCAGTGGCAAAGGCCAGGACACCTCAACCCTGGCAGCCAGCAAACCCCAACTTCTCCCTTCCTGGAACCCCCCTGCTGGTGGAACCCTGGTTAGTGACAATTCCAGACTTTCTGTGCTGGCAGGCACTGACCCCCAAGAGAACACTGCATTGACCTGAGGCCATGGAGAAGCTTCCAAAATGGAATTATAGACCTGGAATTGTGGGGGTGGAGTTTGAATAGAAGTGTGTAATATCACAGGGTGGAAAACTCAGAGTTTAAGGCTTTAGAATATAGTAATATCTATAAAGCAAGATGAACGTTTTAGGGCAGAGGCTGGTCCTTCTTCTTCACCTTCTTCTCCATGGGTTTGGGTGGTTTTGTGTAATTGGATAAAAAGTCCACATTGCGGGGCACCAGTGGTTGGTTATTGGGTTAAAATAAAAATAATTTAGGTGTCATTTCTTAATTGGACAGTTTATCCTTAAAGGCCTTGTAGAGAGAGAGAGACAAGGCTCCATTTTTAGTTTGTTGAAGTGCTGTAGAACTCAGGGTCTGTGAGACTGTGACATAGATGAGAACTGATAAACATCTGAGTCCCAACAAGAAACACCATCTCACACATTTAATCCTGACCCTGGCAAAAAGAAGATAAAAACTCAACCCCCTTGCCACGTCTGTCCAGCACTGCCCACCGCTGCTTGAGCCAGAAGGGACCCCGAGCACAGGGGATACGAGCTCCTGCCGTGTCCTGGGAGCTGGGACAGACAATGGCACCGAAGGCAGAGCAGGGAATGAGCCCTGGGACCCAGAGGTGCTCCCTGAGGGGAGTGTGTGCCCCAGCCGGGCAGAACAGCTCTGACAGGGGCTCCAGGGGGGAGCACAGGGCGTTGCTGGATAAACTGCCCACCTTTTAAGGATAAACTGTCCAACTAAGAAATTACACCTAAATTAGTTTTATTTTAACCCAATAACCAACCACCTGTGCCCGCAATGTGGACTTTTGTATCCAATTACAAAATACCTGTGGGTTATGGTGGGTTGTGGGACATTGCT
Source organism: Vidua chalybeata (assembly GCF_026979565.1). NCBI lineage: Eukaryota > Metazoa > Chordata > Aves > Passeriformes > Viduidae > Vidua > Vidua chalybeata. The sequence continues at coordinate 1,773,448 of NC_071553.1, forward strand.
GACAGGGGTTTTGGTGGTGGGATGGCCCCTTGCTCTACTCAAAGTCACATTGTGCTCAGCTGGCACTCGGTGCTGGGCCACCACAGCTGGGCTGACACAAACTCTGGGGTTGGAGGGGGCAGAAGGAGTGAGTGCTCCCAAATCACTGAAGCACAAGCCCCTCATCACTCCTGCACTGGAGCTGTTCCTCAGGGCGTGTGACAGCGAGGGTCAGCCAGGGCCACAGAGCCCGGCTGGGCTCAGCTGTGCCCGAGGTCTCTCCCTTCTCACGATGCCTCAGGTTCTGGATTTTCTATGTTTCAGATTCTGTGCTGCTTTAGTGTGTGGGTCTGGGCTTCACATGAGGGGATGGTGAGATCTGTTCACAGAGTAGGGAGACAAAACAATTCCTTCTCCAGCTGGGGACCAAGGACAAATGATCCAAATCTCAGGCCCAAGAGCACAAACAACGTGGGCTGGAGAGAGACAAACAAACAGGATGGGAGTGCATGGGCTAAAGCTGGAATTGGAAAATGAACTCCAGTGTGCAAATGGAGCAGGACTTTAAAAAGTGAGAGACCCCCTGGCCAGTTGTGCATTTTGTGACCATTTTGGGTTCACCTGGGGTGTAGCCCTGGCTGGGCTCTTGTGCTGCCCAAGGTGGATCCATTGAGGCCTCCTAATAAATCCCTGCTTTATTCTTTAGCTCTGTCCAGCCTCTGCTCTGGGTCAGCCTTCACAAGGCATCACTCACTGCTTCTGCAGCCACGTGCTGCTCTCTGACTCTCAACAATGCGAGTTTTGAGCACTATTTGGAAATTTTCATGACAAAAGGAGGATTTTGGCTCCTGCTGGGTTCTACAGGGGCAGAGTGGCAATGCCTGAGTGAGGGAGGCACTGCAGCCTTGGAGGGATCACTGGCCTGATGCTGGAAGAGCCTGGGTGCAACAGGGGAAGAACAGCTCAGCCTGAGCTCCCTGACAGGACCTGCCAGGACTCCTGTGTGCTTTGGGTGCTCTGGCTGCAAGGACTCCAGGGAATCTGTAAAAGTTCACGTGACAACCTCAGGGCTCATGACTGCTCTGCCCTTGGTCCACTGCCCTAAACCTGAAATGAGCCCAGTATCTTCCCTAGAGCAGAAAAAATGCCCCAAACCCCTGAACTCTGTCCAGTTTGAACGGGGCACAGCGCTGTGCCCGGGTGTGGGGGTGCCAGCAGAGTCAGGGCGTGGGCAGCTCGGCCAGCCAAGCACCAAGTGGGTTAACTGAAGGATGAAGAACTTGAACTTGCTGCTCAGCAAAGCCCCAGTGCTGACCCCCCTCCCTCTGCAAAGCTCAGGCAGGAGAGATGGGGGCATCAGTCCCCACGTCAGGCTCAGGGAGTGATGGCACTGCACCTTGGCGAGGCTTGGGCAGAACCCACGCTGTGCCAGGGGCCACGATGGGCAGCTTGGCAGCCCCCAACACCCCCTGAACACCCTCCAACATTGCCCAGCTTCTCCCCAAAACGTCCAGCAACACCCTAACATGCCCCAGCATCCCACAGCACCCTCCAGCACCCTTCCAACACGCCCCAGATGGCTGAGCAAGGGATGAGCAGAGGCCAGGCAAGGCTTGGGGCAGGCGAGGAGCAGGCTGAGGAGTTCCCTCCCTCAGTGCCCACATCAGCTCGGAGGAGGGAGCCCTTGGAGCGCAGCTCCCGGCAGGTGCTGGCAGCCAGGTGCTCTGTCAGGAGCTGCAGCTATTTTTAGTTTCATTCCTGGCGTTGCACAAGGGCCAGGCGTTGTCACAGAGCTGCCTGGAGACAACAGGGGAGGTCACTGGGGCAAGGTGACACTTCAGTGGCACAGGAGTGACCTCAGGCTGGCTCTGTAACCCACGGGATCACTGTCCAAGCTGCCTCTTTGAGATTCTCCTCTTCCTTCCCTCCCTCCTTCCAGAAGCTCGTGGCCAGCAAGGGTCCCTGGCTGTCACGGGACTGGGCCCAGACAGCAGCCCTGGCCCCTGCTTGGGAACAGCACATTTATCCTCTCCAGCCTCAATTCACACGGGGGTGCCACTGCTCCCTGGGAGATCAGTGTGTGTTTTGCAGATGTCTCCTGGGAGGTGCCTCACCACAGTCCAAATATTCCACCGTGACCCAGGAGAGGTTTTTTTCCTACATCCCCCCTTCCAGATATTTCATTCAGCCCTCTGTGTTTTGGACAAGCGTGCATAAAAACCATACACTACCGACACCCCCCCACGTTGTGGCCCACAGGGACACCCCCAGCAGCACATTCCAAACCCAGCATCACATTCCAAATGCTCTGATAGAAGAGGGACACTTCTGGGGTCCTGCACTGCACCACACCAACAAACTGCCCCCCTCTGAGCCTCTTCAGAGCTGTTCCTCTGGGACAGGAGAGCTCTGCTGCAGCCAAGGGCAGGTGTGAAACCCCCAGGGAATCTGTTTCACCCCGTGCCCCCATGTCCAAGTTCCCCCACGGCTCCCCAGGTGCTGGGGGTGGTGGAACAGGGACACAGTCTGATCCCACGGGTGGGGAGGATGATGAGGGTACAGCATCAAAACACCAGGGTGAGCGGGTGAGCACAGCTGGGATCCACAGCTCTCTGATGAGTTTCTCAGAGTCCCTCCTTGCCCTGCAGGATGCCCCTGTGTTCTCCTGCTTCAGCATCTGCCTGGAGGAGCCCAGAGGGGTGAGCTGTGCGTGGTCTCTCTGCCACTGCTCACTCACCTGGGAATTTCTGGGGGAAAGGAGAGTTCCTCCATGACTTTTGTTCCAATCCCAGCCCGGAAGAATGGCTGAGATGGAGAAAGCTTGAAAGGCTGGGCAGCAGTAAGGCAGCAGTGCCTGCAAGGGAGATGCTGGTGCTGAGATGGGCAGGGGATGGGCAGAGGGGATGGCAGGGGATGGCAGGGGATGGGCAATGGATGGGCAGGGGATGGGCAGAGGGGATGGGCAGGGGATGGCAGGGGATGGCAGGGGATGGGCAGGGGATGGGCAGAGGGGATGGGCAATGGATGGGCAAGGGATAGGTCCCCTGAGGGCAGACGTGGCTGGCTGTGTGCAGGATGAGGAGCATCTCTGCCAGGAGGTGACTTTGCCAGTGATGCTGAGCTGCTTGCCTTAGGCTGGGAGGGCAGCAGGGAGAAGCTGCCCTGTCCCCCAGGCGTGCAGCACCCTGTCACCCTGTCCCTGAGGCTCTTGTCCGTGACCTCAGGCTCCTCTTCACGTGGCCATCATGTCACAGAGCATCCTCACACCGAGCTCTGGGGATGCCAGAGCTGCCCAGCCCTCTGCCCTTGGCAGAGTCCCTTATCAGCCCCTGGCAGTGAGAGCAGACCCAGCAAGGCTCAGCTCTCCCAGAGCCCAGCAGGGCTCAGACTCTTTCACCCCTGCTCTGTCAATGAAAACATCTTTTTTCTTAACTCGGAATCAATGTCAGGACCCCATGAGGCTGCAGCCGGCCTTCTGGAGAGCTCTGGTGATCTGCCAGGGCTGCCCCGAGCTCTCTGGGACAGTACACAACAGCAGCAGCGCTGTCCTGGTGGCCTTGCAGAGGTGGCAGAGGGGACACTGCCCTAGACCCCCCCAGCTCCTGCGAGAGCTGCTCATCCCCTGGCACCTCTCGTGCTGGAGAGAGTCAGGGCACGTGAGGCACAAATACCCCGTGGGAGGAGGAAAACGCTCCCTTTTGTTTCCAGCAAACAGTCGGGCTGCGGGAGCAGGGCAATAACCGGGCTGGTACACGCCTGTTTGCCCAGGAAAGGAGGGAGAGGGCAGGGAGGGGACACAGTAAACACAGACGGCGGGTGCAGCTAAGCCGGGGCTCAGGCTGCTGCTGGAGGGCTGCGGGCACCACTGAGGGTCCCTCGGGGACTGCACCCCTGCCATTTTCTGTCAGTTGTCCTTCTCAGAAGGGACACTGAGGCCAGCCCAATGTCTGTGCCAGCGGGGCACAAAGCTGAGCCCGCCCCACCCGCACTGGGGGCTCCCATCAGTGCCCCCGTGGCACTGATCCCACACCCTGCCAGGCTCCTGGAACGGGAGAGGGAACACGGGGGATTCCTGCAGAGGCAAGGAGGGAGTCAGAGCAACTCATCCCCTCCAGCCCCAGGCCGTGCCACTGCTCCCTGCCGTGGCGGGGTGGTGTGCCATGGGTGTTGGGGCTTTGGGGAGTGAGGCACCCTCAGTGGTTGCCCTGCACACCACGGTGCCAACCAGGAGCCAGGACAGGCTCTGGGCCTGCAGCTTCTCCTCCCCTGCTCCCTGGAGATGATGCAAAGCTGCTCCTGTGTGAGCATGGCACACTGCACTGGGCTCACTGCTGGGGTGAACTCGCAGCCTCCAGGGCCTCTGTGGGACCCCAGCCCTGCTCCATGAGCGGGTTTCCCAGGAGTCACTGGTGTAAAGCACGGCAGGAACACTCAAACCCAATTTACAGCAGCAAAACCCAAATGACAGTGGGATTTCCCTTGAGCCACGGCAGGAGTGAGTTCCCGGGGCTGCTGGCAGGGAACAGCCCAGGGACAGCCAGGCACTCCTGGTGGGTGCCACGGGTGTGCAGGGAAGTGTTCTCAGCCCTGTGAGCAGGGGCTGCACTGCTGTCTGCATGGGGCACTCACGCTGTTTTCCCAGAGGAACTGAGAGCCCACAGCACAGCCAGCTTAGCTAAGGCAGAGGCAGTATTTGCACATGGAATTGAACAAGCAATGCTCTGCAAGCAGCAGAAGGCTGTTGGGAGAGGCTGTGAGCTCTCTCCCCTTTGGGGGACCCCCCTCGGTGGTTTACTTTTAAATTCCCTGTAAATGTCAGGGAGAAGTCACAAATGCAAAAATGTGACTTGGAGCAAAAACACTCCTAAGTGTAGAAAATAAACCATTCTCAAGTCCACTACCTTTCTTTTGGGATGAGTATTTGGTTTCTCCATTTGTGTCAATTCAGTCCCTCTGTCTCTAGCAAGAAATCCTTCATTTTTCCCTGCTGTGGGTAACCCTCCTGTTCCCTTGCTGCTGTGTCCCCAACTCTGGCCATCACCCGCTGTGCCCAGGGGCTCCAGAGCTGTGCAGAGCTTGGGTTTGGGTGACAGTTTGGGTTTGGGGGTGCTGCAGCAGCTCCCTGAAGCCCGGGAGCCATCCTGCTGAAGGTGATGTGCTCATTCCCCCTTTCTAGCACCACTCTCAGGGTGCTTCAGCACCCCTGGCCGCTCTCAGTGAACCCCAGCAGCTCCTGCAGCCATGGGGCTCCAGCCCTTCTGGCCACAGGGCACACGGAGGCTCCAGAGAAGCATGGGGGGCTCTGGGGAGCTCTGGGGGCAGAGTCTGTGCTGGGGCTGCCGTCCAGCCGGTGTGGTCAGGGGTGACCTGTGGCTGCACCCCTGCGGAAGCACCTGTTATAGGTAAAAATTGACCCAGCCGAATTAAAAAAGAAAAAATATTTTTTATTATAAAGATCAAATTCTATCTGAGCCAGCCACAAAGAAAAGGACAGTGCTGAGCCCGGGACTGGTGCTGGGTGAGACACAGGTTCAACCACTCTGGCAGAGGGTCTCCTATGCTTCACACCATCCGTCCTGCGCGAGCAGTTTTTATACAGTTTATTTTGCTGGAGGCCGGGATTTCGGCGATCAGCCTTTTCTTTCCATTCAAAGTCCCACATATCCATAAAGTCTCTTTTCTCTGCACCGGGTTGAACAATCCGAGGTCCGGGAAATGATGTACATGGATGATGGAGTTACAGGAACCCGGGAACCCGGCATTGAGACGCATCCTCCGGAGGTTCCAGCGATCCCAATCTCGGGTACTTGGCAGGACAACCGTCGCTTGCGCATTCCTAGATTATCTCAAGAAAAAGAGAGCCACATGTATTAACTTGTAAATGAAGCCTTGTCTACAATGGTTTCGACATACATGAGACAGCCCCCCCCTTGCCCTGGCTCGCTTGCTTTGTGTCTATATTTAATCATATAAAAACTCCTATCCGTGTATCACTTTAGAGGCGTGAATTTTGCCTGTTACACATAACACACCTGTGGAAAGCAACCTGCTCACAGAGCCATGGAGCCCGAGCCAGGCACAGCCCTGCTGCCCAGCCACGCTCTGCCCCGGCTGTTCCATGGCTCTGGGCAAAAGTCAAGGTGGCTCGTGCTTCCCAGGAACGCTGCCGTTTGGAAATTCTGTCATTTGGGAATTCTGCCGTTTGGGAATTCTGCCGTTTGGGAATTCTGCCGTTTGTGCTTCCTTGGAACACTGCGAGGGGGAGGTGGCGCAGGGCAGTCCGTGCTTTGGGTGCTCCTCAGGGCAAGGGACATCCCGGAGGCTGCGGGACCTCAGGGCTGGCACCAGGGGCACCAGTGTCACACCTCGGGAGGGTGCCCAGCACCCAGCCAGGTGGGCTGGGAGCTCTGGGAGGGGCCGAGGCACATCCAAGGGCTCCGTGAGCACCGGCAGCCCTGCCTGCAGTGGCTGCCAGCTCCTCGGGTGGTGACCTCAGGTGTCCCAGCTGCAGGGGTTCTATCCAGAGACCGCCAACCCACATTCTTTGTCTCCTGAGTGGCCTCTTCTGGTTGTCCCACTTCTAGCCCTCCAACAGACAGTTCACCCTCTCCATCCTGACCGGATCCTGCCCATCCTGCACCCACAGGCAGCACCTGACACAGGGCCCGGTGCACTGAGTGACCCCAGAGATGTCTGTCCATCATCTGCCACCCACACAGCCTGTGCCACAGCTCAGCCCTTCTCCCCCCTGCCTTCCCTGGGGGAGATCCAGGGGTTCTGCTGGTTTTGAGCTGGCAGTGCCAGGCTGTGGGGGCAGAAGGCAGTCCCCTGGCTGCCCCAGCTCCGGGGGCAGCAGGGCACCACAGTGACATTTGTCAGCTGCCGTGGGCTCCCAGCCTGGCTGGGACAAAGGTCACCGTGCAGAAATTTTGGCTGCTTGCTGGTGGAAAATTCCCTGCTTTGCACACATGCAAATGAGGGCTGGGAAGCTGTGCCCACGCCCCTGCCACTGCATTGCCTTCCCCGAGCCCCAGCCAGGCTGGGGGCTTCCATTCTGCCCCCACTAAGGTCACCATCACATATATTGGCCCCCCAAAACCTGTCCTTGCCCTGGAGATGTCCTGGCACAGGGCATGGCTGTGCCCTGGGCTGGGCTGTGCCCGTGCCCTGCCACACAGACCCCGTTCCACTGGGCCCTTGCCCTGGGGTCGGAGAAGCCTTGCTGAAGCCACATCCAGTCAGGGCCATACCAAGGCCCCAGGGGTGTCCCATGGAGCAGGTCACATCCCCATTGCTGTGCACGAGTGGGGAGAAAGGTTATGCCAGGCTCCTTGGAGGCAGGAGGCCATGGGAGGCATCTGTCCATGCCCTGCCACGTGAGTTTGGTACCTGTGCCCGCTGCAGGGCACTGCACTGCTGGCACTGCACTGATGCTGCATGATTTGGGGGGGGAGGAGCCCCCTGAGGTCCCAAAGCTGCTCTGAGGATATCCAGGCTCAGGGAAGGGCACAGGATGGGAAGTGAATATCCTAAGCCTTTACTAAAAATCCCTGTTTTCCAGGATACTGCCTGGGATGCTTGAAGGATGATGCAAGAAGGGAAAAACTCCCTGCTAAGCTTTTTACCTTGCAGGCTCTCTGCACCATGGGATGCCCACTTGACAGCCACGAGGACCTGTCCACGGGTGGGCAAGATGTGCTCCACCAGTGTCAGAGCTGCTCTACCCCAACATCTGCAGTATGGCCAGTCACAAGCACAGAGGTGAAGTGGGATTCCTGAGGCTGTCAGCACCGTCCATCCCAGGCTCCAAGCCCTGCCACCTGCAGGACAGAGCTGTCAGCTATGGCTGTGGCAGCAGAAGAGCCAGAGGGAGAGGATGGAGAGATCCCCAGGCCACCAGAGCAGTTTTCCCCTCTCTGCAGTGACTCAGTCCCAGGCAGAGAATTGCCCAGCACTGACTCTGACCCACAGAGGCCTGGAGTTCCTCAGTGCCACAGCGAGGCAGGGGCCAGCAGCTTGCAAGATATTGTCCCCTAGGTTGAGGTCACAGGCTCCAGCTTAGAGCCAAAGCCAGCGGCCCTGAGTCACCAGGTGACGATACCCTGCTGGAATGTCTCAGGTGTGGCAGCACCAGGGGTGATGTGAGGCAATGCAGCAGCAATTGCACCTCGGTGCTGATAGCACTCGTGACTGCAGGTGGGGGAGGTCTCCCTGCTATTCACAGCTTTGGGCAATTGCTGAGGAGCTGGTGAGACACATCACTCAGCTGGCAAATGTCCAATGTCTGATGGGATTTGGGCTCTTCTTCCCTGGGAGAAGCTATTGAGCTCCAAGGAAGGCTCCTCACTCCTCTGTCCCTGTCCCTGACAGCAGAGCCATAGGCACAGTCTGCTGCCTACACATCCTGCCCATCACACTGGGACCTTTCCTGCCCACTCCTCAGAGCCAGATGCACCAGCTGGGGACAGAGCCAGCCCCAGGCACATCCTCTTCTGTGATAAGGCCTGAAGGGATGAAGCTGGGCCAGGGGAGGGTCAGGCTGCAGATCAGGGAAAGGTTCTTCCCCCAGAGGGTGCTGGGCACTGCCCAGGCTTCCAGGGAATGGGCACAGCCCCGAGGCTGCCAGAGCTCCAGGAGCTTTGTGATAAAGTTCTGGAATGGCTGCCCGGGGAGGTGGTGAAGTCACCATCCCTGGGTGTGTTTAAACAAAGCCTGGATGTGGCACTGGGTGCCAGGGGTTAGCTGAGGTGTTGGGGCTGGGTTGGACTCAATGATCTTCAAGGTCTCTTCCAGCCTGGGAATTCTGTGAATTCTGTGAATTCTGTGAATTCTGCGAATTCTGTGAGTGTTTGGACAGCGCTCTCAGGGATGCCCAGGCTGGGATTGTTGGGGTGTCTGTGCAGGGCCAGGGTTGGAGTCCATGATCCTTGTAGGTCCCTTCCAGCACAGGAGATTCCATGATTCTCTGGTTCTGTAATGGAGCAGGGTCCAGGGCTGGCTGCAAACCCAGCACACTCCTGGGGATGATTTGTGTTTGGGGCAGATGGTCCCTTGGTTCTACCAGGCTGTCTGAAGTCCTAATGGTGGCCATGCAGGTGACCATGTCCTGCCAGCCTGGCAGGTCTCTCTCTCCTGTCTGGGACACTCAGAATATTGAAACATTTCTCTGTTCTCCCTGTACAGGAGCAGTCCTGGGGCTGCCAGCAGGGCGCAAGGTCAGAGGGAACAGCAGGAGAGGAGGATCCAAGTGGTGATACTCTGTGAGCATCACGTGACAAAACTCTGCAGGATTTCCTGCACCTCAGGACCTGACATCCCTTTGTCTGCGGGGTGCTGGGTGAGCCCCAAAGAAGGGACAGGAGAGCAGAGGGCCAGTGCTGAGCAGAGCCAGTGGGGCACAGCCAGGCTGCTCCTGCCCTGCGTGCCTGTGCTCTGGCCAGCTCGTGGCTGTGGATGTAGGAAACCCACGAAATGGAACATCTGGGCCATCTCCCCACTCCCAGTGTGCAGCAGGCTGGCAGAGAAGATACCACGGGCAGGTGTTTCAGTGAGTGCCGTGTCAGGCTCCAGGACGGGGGAAAGGATGGGCTGCCAGGCAGGTGGCAATGCTGCCAGGCAGTGCAAGGACGCTGCTGCCAGCCCAGAGTGCCAGCCCACTCCTGCAGCATGAGGTGATGCCAGCAGATACCCCATGTCTTCCTCCTTTCCCAGCACTTTGACAGATAGCAGCCAGAAAAGACACCCGCAATGAGAATGAACAGCTAAAAAGCAGTAGCTCTGTCTGAGTCCTGTGGAAGGTGAAGAGGGCAGTGTTTGGAGGGGAAAGATCCTGCAAAAACAATTGCTGATGAATCCAAAACCTTCCCCAACCTTCCCCTTCCTCGCTGTTGAGGCAGGGACGGGAATGAAATGACTCCATGTTCAGAAGGCAAAGAATGATCGTTTATTCAAATGTACATCGCTCTTTTATAGAGAACATTGTGAAGACCAGTTTCATTGGTCTTAAAGTAAAAAACATTTCACACCATTGTTGCACTATGAATAGCATACAGTGGTAGAACATATCTATAAACAATATGAACAGAAAGAGAAATAATAAATAGTTTACATTCCTCTTGGACTTCCTCCCAGGCTTAGCCCAGTAGAAATCTCTCTCCTTTTCTCTCTGACTGAACTGAGACTATCCATACCCCAAAACTGTTTTGTCACTGCCAGTTGAGAGAACCCCATGCAGAGGAGACTTGACGTGGCAGCCCTGTCCTGTGTCTCAGCCTGAAGGCCCAGCCATGCCCCTTGCGCAAACACCTCAGGGTGGGGGCGGCCCTGAGGATGACAGAGACCAGAAGTGTGAGAGACTGAGTCAGTTCCACTTAAAATAGAAATCCCCTGACATCAAGGTCTGGCTCTGAGTTTTGGTGCGTGCTTGGAAGGAAGTTGTTGCTCCTCCTGCACTTCTGCTCTGATCTTCACCAGCCTAATTTGATCGGTGCCATGGCCCCAGTGACCTCCTAACAGGGGACAGTTCACTGGGGACAATACCTGCTTTTAGGTAGAATTTCAGACACAAACAGTCCCTGGAACTTGGGGAAAGGTCTGCAATTTCTGCTGTCCAACATGGCCTTTAGCCTAGAGTGTCTTTCTCATCCTATCTCATCTCCTGTGCCACTGGCAGAGACACCTCTGGTCCCTCACCCGTGTTCAACCTGGGGACCCATCTTCAGGCATCTCCTCCTCTGAGCTTCGTTGAAATGGAACAATTTGCTGAAATTACTTTTCTCTTTTCCTATCACTATTTGCTCACTTTTCTTCTTGTCCAGTATTTGCAGATGCTGAAGTTTTCTAACCTCAGCCTGGAAGATGGAAGGACCCTTCTGGTCTTTTCCCACTCCGTGATGTGGAGGAGTGACAAGGAGCATTAACTGCTGGGTGCCAGTCACTCAGTGTTGCTGTGGTTTCCTTGGAGACTGCTTTGGAGGGGTGCTGAGCCTGGGATATCCTGACAAAATCGTGCTGATGGGTCACTGCAGAGGTCTCCTCTCACAGGAGCAAGGAGCCCTGCAAAATCCATCTACTGTAGCTCCAGGTCTTCCACGATGGTACCCATACTCCTCCCTCCCCCTTTCCCTGATTCCAAACACCTTTGTGACCTTGGCTGACCGAGTTCTGCCAACCTGCTGTGCCAGGAGGAGGGGCTGAGCCCTCCCGTGTGGCTGGGCAGGCGTGGGCAGTATCTGCAAACCCTGAGTCAGGCTGCAGGAATGCAGTCGGGATGGGGTGGCAGGGAAGGACAACAAAAGGACAACATCATGACCCACGGGATGCAGGGGATCTCCCAGTCTGTGGGTGATGTCTTTCCCTGCAGGTGACATGGCCACAAGCACTCATGGCCACACCTGCGCCTTGCTGTGAGCCCCACCTCTGCTGGGCTAGTGGTGTCCCCTGAGCAGCCCCTTCCTGGGCAGCCTTAGTGCCCTGCACTGGGGTGACACCCAGGGATCTTCTCCTGGGTGAAGCCTGTCCAGCCATAAAAAACCCCTTGGAAACCTCCAGACTTTGCCCTGGAAAGATCTACCATAGAGTTTTCCTCACCTAGGCTGAAAGAGAGGACTCAGCCCATGGTGCTCTGCAGCACTATTGCCAATCTACATTAGACTGCTTCCCCCATTGGCCAGTTGACCTTGCCCACCCCAAATGTTCATCCCTCATCCTCCCTACAGGTTGCTGCCCTTTGCCCTGCCCCTATGCCCTCAGGTCACTGGCCACTGACCCCACACTTGCCTGTGCACAGCACACGGTCGTGTCTTTGTCCCTGATCCCTTTGGCGTGGTGGATGCAATAAACCTTCACTGGAATACATCATACAAAGACCCTTCCTGTCTTTCCTCCGCAGAGCTATCTGTGGGGTGTGTGTGTGCATGGGCTTGAAATGGCTGTTCTTGTGGCCTTACTCCAAGTGCTTTCTGAAGAAGACATTTTGAGGAAGGCTGCAGCATTTCTAGCACCCTGCCACACTGCCACAGCCATGGATCTGCACGTTTCAGCAGGGCCAGGGTGATCACCAGCACAGATCCTCTCTCAACGTTATTCTCCTCCTGCAGTGTTGGTGTCACACTAAGTAGAGCCCTCCCCAGCTCTGGGGAACAGAAGCAATGCTGCCTGCCAGAGAGGAAGCAGGCACAGAACCGTGGTTCTGGCAGCCTTCAGGAGAGCCCCTCTCCATGGAGCTCCATGGACTGGGCAGGTTTGTGGAGGGCACAGCACAACCATCACTCTGCACACCACCCCAAGCTCTTTGCAGCTCTCTGGGATTTCACAGGGGCTCTGCCTTGTGGAATCCAACCTTGCTCTCCAAGAATGTGATCCCAGCAGCTGCAGGAAGCAGCACCACCAGCCTGGCCAGCACATCAGCAACTCCTCAGCCCACAGACAACTGCACTGGGCAAAGGGATTGCAGGTCCAGGAACAGTCCCAGCCGAGGCACAGGACTGTGGCAGAGGCTGAATGCACACAGATACCACTGGCACCTCAGCCCCCCAAAACTGGGCTGTGCCCAGGAAATCCCTCCAAGGCTGTACCAATGGGGTGCATGCTGAGGATTGTGCTTCCTCTGGGTCAGGCACATTATATGGTGTAAATTCCTTGGAGAAGAGGATTTTTATTAAAATAAACTGCCTAATGTTGGAACCCTGGTTACTGAGAGTTTTGGGATTTCTGTGCTGGCAGGCACTCACCCCCAAGAGAACACTGCATTGACCTGAGGCCGTGGAGAAGTCTTCCAAAATGGAATTATAGAACTGGGATTGTGGGGGTGGAGTTTGAATAGAAGTGTGTAACATCACAGGGTGGAAAACCTAGAGTTAAAGGTTTTGGAATATAGTAATATCTATAAAGCAAGATGGAGGTTGTAGGGTGGTGTCTGGTCCTTCTTCTTCACCTTCTTCTCCATGGGTTTGGGTGGTTTTGTGTAGTTGGATAAAAACATTGCAGGCACAGGTGGTTGGTTATTGGGTTAAAAGTAAAACTAATTTAGGTGTCATTTCTTAATTGGACAGTTTATCCTTAAAAGGCCTTGTATAGAGAGAGGTGGGGCTGCATTTTTAGTTTGTTAGAGTGAAGTGCTGCAGAACTCACTGCTTTGTAAGACTGTTATATGGATAAGAAATAATAAACATCTGAGTCTGAACACGAAATACTGTCTTGAGTGCTTTCAATCCTGACCGTGACCCAGGCAGAAAAGAAGTCAAGAACCAGCATTAGCCTCAGTCACTCCCACTGTGTATCTCCCAGTGTCACTCACCCTCACCCTCACCTGCACAGGGACTGACCAGGTGCAGCACTGGGATGAGGATGGTGGTAGCTGGGTCCTTTCTGTGGCTCATGGGTTCCTCTTTACTGGTACAGCACACGGTGCCAACAGCTCTCTTTACACCCTGTAGGAACTGACCATTGTCACAAGTGTCTGATCCAGCTCCCAGGCTGGATTATTGCCTCTGTCTGGGTTTCCTTGCTGTGGTGCCTTTACAGGTGCTATCATGGTGTCGGGGGAGGAGGATGATGTGAGGGACATGTTTGTATCCCGCGGCCATCCTCCCACTATCAAAGCACAGCTCTCCTGCTGGTGTTTCCAACATCCCAGCCCAAATCAAAGTCCAGCCATCTGGGCTGATGCAAACAACAGATTGCTCAGCATCTTCCTGGTCTTGACTGTGCCCTGTGCAAGCCACACTCATAATTTTCCTCTTTTACGTTCCTTCTGGTACTTCCAAACCCAGCCAGTCACACAGACACTTCCTTCATCCCAGTCTCAGAGTACATGCTAACTTGACTTTACCTGCAGGACAAAAAACCTAGGCCAAAATGTTCTTCTGATGACCACAAAGATCTCTAGGACAGGAAAACCAGCAGCAGAAAACCAGCAGCAGTAGTTATGTGCAAAAAGAGGGACATGATGAAAATTAAGAAACTAAAAAAAAAAAAAAAGAAGGAAATTAAGAATTTAAAATTAGCAACCAGAAGAGTTCCTAAGCTGGAAGCGGCTTTTGAGTGCAACCACTGGCCCTGCAGAGGACACCCCAACAATCCCACCCTGCCCCTGCGGGTGTTGTACAAATCCTGGAGCTCTGACAGCCTTGGGGCTGTGACCTGAGGAGCCTGTTCATTGCCCAGCACCTCTGGGGGAAGAACCTTTCCCATTCTCCAATCTAACCCTCCCCTGGCCCAGCTGTTTCCCCAGGTGCTGTCTCTGTCACAGAGAGCAGAGATCAGAGCTGCCCCTTGGGAGGAGCTGCAGCCCCCAGCGGGGTCTGACCTCAGGCTCCAGGGGGAACAGACCAAGTGCCCTCAGCCTCTCCAGACCTTCCACCACCCTCACAGCCCTCCTTTGGCTACTCTCTAGCAGCTTTATCTCTTGCCTTTATAACGTGCTGGATGTTGTGTAAATATGACCCTGGAGGCAGAAAGTGACCTGTGTGCCTGTTCACAGAGGCTGTAGCAGAGTTACAGCAAACGTTTGTGCAAAGCGAGCGTGGGAGCCGGCTGGAAGTAAAGTGATATCTTTGAATAAGCCATAACCGTGTCCAAACACCGAGGAGGGGAAACCTGGGCAAGTGAAATGTGAAACCATGGTCAGGCAAGCCAACATTTTTTTTTTTGTTGTTGAGGAACAACTTGCTAAAGGCATAACAACTAACGTCCAAGTGTTTTTGTGAGTAGACAAAAGGTGGTTGCCTGCCCAAGAGGCTGAAGTCAACAAACAACAGAGTACAACAGGACCACTCATGAAAATGAGCTGTAAGGAGAAGTGAGGTGAATCCCCCCCTCACTGCTGTCCCTGCTGAGGCACTCAGGGGTTTCCCAGGCTGTGCTCTTTCTGCACAGTGAAGATGTTCAAGGAGGTCCCTCATATGAGGATGTCAGGAGAGGAACATTTCAGAACACATTTGTTTACATGAATGGAGAGGAAAATGACAGGATCTTCACGTGGACAAATGTCTTCACTTCAGGTTTGGGAGCTCACAGGTGGGGCTGCTGCCTAGCAGGGGATCCATGCCATGTGGCCTAGCAGTGAGCTGTGCTGTGTCAGAGTGATTCTGGCAGTGAAGGCCTCCCCAAAGACTGAGGTCACCAGCTGGGTGTCTTGGGAATCCTCTCTGCAGCTGGTGCTGCTGGTGGCATTAAAAGCCCCAGAAGAAGTCCTTGGGGTGCCACAGGATCAGCAGTGAGGTTGGTGCCCCAGACAGAGCTCCTCAGGACCCCCTGTGTGTGTGATGGAGCATGAAAGAGCTGCTCTGGTGGCACCAAGGGAGATTCAGGCACAAGGGGGGACAGAACACGAGTGGTGCCTCACACCCACCTCCCCTGACGCCCGGTGCCTCTGCCTGCCCAGGTGCCAGCCCCAGGACCTGCTGCACGGATGGAGTCTGTTATGAATGAGGTCCCTATATGTCTAATTGAATAAATGACAAAATCAGAATTCAGCAGCAATTTTAACTGAATATAATCAAACAAAACCAAGCAGATACAAAAGGAAATTTGGCAGTGGTTCAGATAAACCATAAGCAAAACCAATCGATCGGGGTACAGGGAGGGTTTTTCTCACCCTGCCTCACGTACAAAAGGATCCAAACACAACTTCTGTACTGTATGCCAATACATATTCATCAAGAGTTCCCATAAATCTCCTCCTATTTTCAATTCTTGAAGTCTTCGTCATTATCCTCCACAGCACATGCTCCACTTGTTGCTAAGGGGTCTTTTTCCTTTTTGGGGGTCTTTTCAGAGGAAGGCTTCTCCTCATCCTCACTGTCCTTTGAACAACCCCGCAGGCTGCACATGCACCCCAAGCCTTATGCTACAGAAGCCAGCATTATATTCCAAAAAATAATCCTTATTATTCCATAGATGCCTGGAATCATCCCAATTTTGTCCATTTCAAGGCCGATTCTTTAATTATCCCGAGGCCTATTCCGTTTTGGGATTTTACTTATCTCAAACTACATCCTGTATCCTATTCTCTCATGAACATCTGAGAACATCTGTTTCGTGACACTAATTACATATCCTTTTCCTCTACTACTTTTTTACAAATCTTTTCTAAAATATTGATATAGTTACAGTTGTTAGCACGAATCATATTCATTTATCACAGAGTCCCTCCCTTCCACTATTCTAGGGAACCCCAGGTACTGTTCAAAGCTCTCAGACTGCAGGCAGGAATCATTTCCCACCTGTAATGTTTTGTTTTCTCAGGCTCTGGGGCTTGTTCCGAGACTGGAGCAAGAAGGACTGGGAACTGACTCTTAAAAGCTGGCCCAGGCCCTTGCTGGCCACCGGTGGCCATTGCCAGCACACAACGATCACAGGAAGGGGCAGGGGAGGCGCTGCCGCCTGAAGGGGGGATGTGAACCAGGGCAGGGCTCCGACAGAGCGGGCACTGCTGGGACGGGCCGAGGGAACGCTCTGCCCCGCAGGAGCCCCCACAGGAAACAGGACCGGGGCTGGGGCAGGGACAGGGACAGGGACAGGGACAGGGGCAGGGGCAGGGGCAGGGACAGGGGCAGGGACAGGGACAGGGCAGGGACAGGGACAGGGGGTGGGGCTGGGACGGGAACTGGGGCAGGGACAGGGGCTGGGACTGGGAGAGGGGCTGGGGTGGGAGCAGGGGCAGGGGCTGGGACGGGAACTGGGGCAGGGACAGGGACAGGGGCTGGGACTGGGAGAGGGGCTGGGACTGGAGCAGGGAGAGGGAGAGGGGCTGGGGCAGGGACAGGGTCAGGGACTGGGACAGGGACAGGGGCTGGGACAGGGGCTGGGACAGGGGCTGGGACAGGGAGAGGGGCTGGGGCAGGGACAGGGTCAGGGACTGGGTCAGGGACAGGGGCTGGGACAGGGACAGGGGCTGGGACTGGGACAGGGGCTGGGACTGGGACGGGAACTGGGACTGGGACAGGGGCTGGGACTGGGACGGGAACTGGGGCAGGGACAGGGGCTGGGACAGGGACAGGGGCTGGGGTGGGAGCAGGAGCTGGGGTTGGAGCAGGGACAGGGGCTGGGACTGGAGCAGGGACAGGGAGAGGGAGAGGGGCTGGGGCAGGGACAGTGCAGGGGCTGGGACTGGAGCTAGGGCAGGGCCTGGGGCAGGGACAGGGGCAGGGACAGGGGATGGGGCTGGGACAGGGCCAGGAGCAAGGACTGTGACAGGGAGAGGGACTGGGGCAGAGCTAGAGCTGGGGCCGGGGCCGGGGCCGGGGCCGCCCTCCTCCCTCACACCCCCGAGCGCCAGGGGCGGTGCCAGCCGCCATTGCGGCGCCCAGCGAGGAACCAATGAGCTTCCAGCACCGAGCCACGCAGCCAATCAGCGCCAGGCACCCACCAATAAACCCTCAGGACAGGCCCGGTAGCCAATCAGAAGCCTCCTGTCGCTGCCGCACCTGCGGGAGTGGTAGCTGTGTTCTGATTGGCAGTGTGAGCCACCCTGATCAGCGCTGCAGCCAATCAGGAGCGGCGGCGCCGCGGCGTTACTCGGGCTCAGGATTTCCCGCGCCGCACCAGCCATGACGTCATGCGGCCGAGGGGCCGCACCTGGGCACAGCTGGGGCACACCTGAGGCACACTCGGGGCACTCCTGAGGCACACCTGGGCACACCTGGGCACACCTGGGCACACCTGAGGCATACCTGGGCACACCTGGGCACACCCAGGGCCTGCAGGGGCCGGGCGGCTCCTCCCCAGCCCCAAGCGGCTCTGGGCACTGTGGCCCTGGGCACGGGGTCAGGGGGACACCTGCCCAGAGGCTGAGGCTGGAGGAGCCTCTGAGGATCGCCCAGCCCAGCGGCGCCGCTCAGGGCAGGCTCAGCCGGAGGAGGTGCCCAGGACCATGCCCGGACGGTGCCTCCACGGCTCGCCTGGGTAACCCGAGTGCCGTGCCGGGAGCCACCAGGGAGCAGAGTCCCTCCGTGGCCCGGGGCTGGGGTAAGGCCCTGTGCACCCCCGTGCCGAGCTGCCCACGTGGGCACGAGGCAGGGCAGCGCTGGCTGCCTGCTCCTGAGCTCTCCGTGCAGGAGCAGCCCCGTGCTGTGTGACAGGGCGGACAGGCTGCCATCGCCTGTGCTTGGGGAAGCACGGGATGGGACAGAGGCTGTCCAGCCCAGAGGGCACTGCCAGTGAGAAGCACTTACCTGCAGCAAAGGGCTGCTGCAGTGCAGGCTGGGCTGCAGGTTGGGGTGCAGGCTGGGGTGCAGGTTGGGCTGCAGGTTGGGCTGCAGGCTGAGTTACAGGTTGGGGTGCAGGCTGGGGTGCAGGCTGGGCTGCAGGCTGAGTTACAGGTTGGGGTGCAGGCTGGGGTGCAGGCTGGGCTGCAGGTTGGGCTGCAGGCTGAGTTACAGGTTGGGGTGCAGGCTGGGGTGCAGGCTGGGCTGCAGGTTGGGCTGCAGGCTGAGTTACAGGTTGGGGTGCAGGTTGGGCTGCAGGCTGGGTTACAGGTTGGGCTGCAGGCTGGGTTACAGGTTGGGGTGCAAGTTGGGCTGCAGGCTGGGTTACAGGCTGTGGTGCAGGCTGTGGTGCAGGTTGGGCTGCAGGCTGTGGTGCAGGTTGGGCTGCAGGCTGGGGTGCGGGCTGTGGTGCAGGTTGGGCTGCAGGCTGGGTTACAGGCTGTGGTGCAGGCTGTGGTGCAGGTTGGGCTGCAGGCTGGGGTGCAGGCTGTGGTGCAGGTTGGGCTGCAGGCTGTGGTGCAGGTTGGGCTGCAGGCTGGGGTGCACCCTGGGCTGAGCGAGGCAGGTCCCTGTCCTGCTCCCCCAGCCGTGAAGCTGTGGAAATCCCTCTTGCTCTGTTTTTTGTACAGCAGGACAGTAAGGCAGCAGGCAGAGAAGCCAGGAAAGGGTGAGCTCTGCAGCTAAGGGACCTTGCTTTAGCTTTCCTGGGGCTCTTCAAGAGGCCGTGCTGGCCCCTGTATCCAGGAACTGATGTATGACCAGGGGCTGGGATGGAAATTGGCAGAAACAACACTGTCTCCAAAGAGGTTATTCCTAGCTACCACAGAAACCAGGGCTTTTTGGTGCCCCCTCTGTCTGTCACTGTTGCAAAGACATGATAATTGAAATGAAACTTTATTTCAGCCCCTGCAGGTTGCTGGAGGGATGGGTATATCCCAGGTGTCAGCTCCTTGGTGGTGCCAGAGACCACCAAGGGGCTCCCTAGGTTCCCGTCACACCCGCACAGGGATGAGAGGTGGTCAGGGAAGAGCTGGTCCCAACTGAGGGGCATTGCTAAACAGGGACTCGGAGAAGAGGCTCAGGTGTGTGTCCCAGAGCTGAGGCCCACAGCTCCGGGAGCACGGGGTGGGCACGAGCCCCGGGAAGGAGGAGCTGTCCCCTCCCCCCGTGTGCGTCCCAGCAGCGGTGTGGCAGGGCAGGGGCTGGCGTGGCAATGGATGGCCACAGCACTGGATAGCCACAGCTTTGGATAGCCACAGCACTGGATAGTCACAGCTTTGGATAGCCACACCACTGGATAGCCACAGCACTGGATAGCCACAGCTTTGGATAGCCACAGCACTGGATGGCCACAGCACTGGATAGCCACAGCTTTGGATAGCCACACCACTGGATAGCCACACCACTGGATAGCCACAGCTTTGGATAGCCACACCATTGGATAGCCACAGCTTTGGATAGCCACACCACTGGATAGCCACACCACTGGATAGCCACAGCTTTGGATAGCCACAGCTTTGGATAGCCACAGCATTGGATAGCCACACCACTGGATAGCCACACCACTGGATAGCCACAGCTTTGGATAGCCACAGCTTTGGATAGCCACAGCATTGGATAGCCACACCACTGGATAGCCACACCACTGGATAGCCACAGCACTGGATAGCCACAGCACTGGATGGCCACAGCATTGGATAGCCACAGCACTGGATAGCCACAGCATTGGATAGCCACAGCACTGGATGGCCACAGCACTGGATAGCCACAGCATTGGATAGCCACATCTTTGGATAGCCACAGCACTGGATAGCCACAGCACTGGATAGCCACATCTTTGGATAGCCACTGCACTGGATAGCCACAGCATTGGATAGCCACACCACTGGATAGTCACAGCTTTGGATAGCCACACCACTGGATAGCCACAGCATTGGATAGCCACAGCTTTGGATAGCCACAGCACTGGATAGCCACAGCATTGGATAGCCACACCATTGGATAGCCACAGCTTTGGATAGCCACACCATTGGATAGCCACACCACTGGATAGCCACAGCATTGGATAGCCCCAGCATTGGATAGCCACAGCACTGGATAGCCACAGCATTGGATAGCCACAGCACTGGATAGCCACAGCACTGGATAGCCACAGCATTGGATAGCCACAGCACTGGATAGTCACAGCATTGGATAGCCACAGCACTGGATAGCCACAGCACTGGATAGCCACAGCATTGGATAGCCACAGCACTGGATAGCCACAGCACTGGATAGCCACAGCTTTGGATAGCCACACCACTGGATAGCCACAGCATTGGATAGCCACACCGTTGGATAGCCACAGCACTGGATAGCCACAGCATTGGATAGTCACATCTTTGGATAGCCACACCACTGGATAGCCACACCACTGGATAGCCACAGCTTTGGATAGCCACAGCACTGGATAGTCACAGCATTGGATAGCCACAGCACTGGATAGTCACAGCATTGGATAGCCACAGCACTGGATAGTCACAGCATTGGATAGCCACAGCACTGGATGGCCACAGCACTCCCTGTTCCTGCCCCCCAGCCAAGGGGAGAGGCTGCAGGCTGCAGTCACATGAGGAGCTGTCGTTTTGTCCCTCATTTACTGCACGGGTGGCTCCTGAGTGTGCTGTGCTGCACTTTCCCCACCCACCCTGGATACCCTCTGAACCTGGGAATGGGGACAGCAGTCTGCTATCTGCCAGGCACTGCTGCAGCCTGGGAGCTGCAGGTCAGCCCAAGAGAGGAAGGGCCTGGGCTGAATACACATTTGGGGACCCACTGGAGAATGAGCTGAGGCCAAGCGTGCCATGCCCATGAGTGCACATGGCCTGCAGGCAGATATTCCTGGCATGGGGTGGGTGAAGACATTTCTATTTCATGTGTGGGCCCTGCCCTCTCTGATGTTCCTGCAGCTGGGGCAGGAAAGCAGTCAGGGTGAATGCTGGGGCACTGTCAGGGTGGAGCAAGTGCCTGGCAGGAGCCTGGAGGGCAGTGAGGATGGCTGAGCCCTCCCCAGGCAGCCAGAGAGCTGCCACACCAGGCCATGGCACTGCACAGCTGCCTCTCACCATCCCGCCCCCAGAGCAGGGCGATGCTGGAAGGGCCAGCTCAGCTGCCCACCTTGACCCAGCCACAGCTCCTGCCAGGCTGGAGACACCAGTTTGTGCCTGCGGTGCCAGCTCCTGCCAGCCTGAACCTTGATCAGTAACCAGGCAGTAAATATCCCAGGGACAATGCAATGACACAGGCTCCTTCTCAGCCGTTGGCACCGGGAGCTGCCGTGAATCATGCCATGGAAACGGGCCAACAAAGAGGCCAGCAGGAGACCGGCCCACACGTGGTTTTCTCTAGAGGGCCCAGCCTTGCCCAGAGCCAAAGTAGGTTAACTGGGAACAGTGTTTTGAGGTTAACTGCTGCACACAGGTCATGCTCAGCATGACGAAGGGTCCGGGCTGGCCAGGTGCCAGCAGGATGCAGTGAGTGTGGCAGCGAGCAGCACGGGCCTGCTGGAAGCACCTGAGTTCTCTACTGAAGGCTCCAGGACCTCTTGTCTGGGGTCTTTTTGTGCCAGGTGCTCCTGCCCATGACACAGCAGTTGTTTCCAGTTGCAGCAGGAGCACTGATGCCCATCGTGCTGAGTGTCCATCCCTGGCAGTGCTGTGATAGTAAAACCAAGTTAACCTAGAGCAGAAAGCAGGGAGATGGGCCTGACACCCTCCTTCCCAGCCCCTGTGGAAGGAAATGTTGGTCTTTCTGCTTCTGACCAGCGTTTCCCATCTCAAGCTGAATTGAAATAAAACACTTTTTGCATCTGTTGCCCTTGACTTTCCTCTAGGGGAGTTTCTCAAAACAGCATGTTTAGCTCTGAAACGATCCATATAAAGGGACTTTCCCCTGACTCTGTCGTGCCCACACCGGACACGTATCCTGGCAGCTGGCAGAAGGTGGCCAGGTGGCTGGGATGGCAGTCAGCACAGTGTGAGGAATGCAGGGGAATTTCTGTCCCTCTCCCTGGGCTGACATCATGCGGATATAACTGCTGCCATGTGTCACCACCTTCCCATGGTTTGGGACTGTGTTTTGGTGCACCCGGCAGTTTTTGGCTGCCCTGGGAGAACACTCCACGACCCCAGTTTGGGTTACTGCTGCCCCCTGGGCAGGGGCAGCATGCCAGCAGCAGCGCTGGAGCAGAGGGCTGGCCAGAGGCTCCCTGCCCAGCTCCCCACCATGAGCCAGCCAGACTGGGGCGGGAACAGGTCACTCCCCAGCTGTGCTGAGCCTGGCGAGCAGGTTCGGGGCTGAGGAGGATGGGCTGCGTGTCCTGGAAGGCAGCAGCCACCAGGTGCTGGTAAACACATTGCGAAAGGCTGGGCTGAGCCTCACCCCCCTCACATCACCGCTGAGTCATCCCGCGCTCCGGGCTGCTCCTCTTGCCGCCTCTCCCTCTCCCTCTCCCTCTCCCTCTCGTCGGGCCCAGATCCTTCTCAGCATGCCTGAAAATGGGAGTAAGTCACGACTTCTGCCTGCTTCAGTTTCCCCATCCGTGGCAGAAGGGCTCCCAGGTAGGAGGCAGCTGACTCAGTTTACCAGCGAGAGATCAGACCCATCCTCCACAGGGCCGAGCACGCCAGGCTCTGCCCCCGTGTGGGGAGGGCAGCATGACCAGCACCCCTCAGCTTCCCTAAAGGAGTCTCAGAGCCAGGGGTAATCTCTGCACCCTGCAAAGGTTTGGCAGTGCCCCCTTCCAAGTTCCATCAGCACGTGCAACCAGGGCCAGCCACTGCTGCTGGCAGAGGGAAATGACTCTTTATCCAAGCACAGTGCAAATGCAGCTTGCAAAAAAAAAAAAAAAAAAATGCAGGCACTCTGCTTGTGTGGGGAATTTGACTCTGCCTCTCTGAGCCAGCAGGAGCCCTCTCCCTGGCAGTGATGCTCAGCTGGTACCCACTGCTTCAGCACTGGGCCCAGTCAGGACTGGTGCTGGGAGACTCTCAAGGTGTTCTCTACACCTTGCAGGACCTCTGTGAAGAGCCAGCCGTGCCAAGGTTCCATGAGGGAGGACTTCAGCTCCTTCCCACTTGTTTTGAAATAATGGAGTTCCCTGGCATGGAAAAAAGTCCTTATGGCAGCATGGCAGGATGGTGCTGGCAGCCACCTGGTGCAGGGTGACACAAGACCCTGTGGCACAGGGCACTGGGCTGGGACTTCCCAAAACTCCCACCTGGGCTGCTCCAGGAGCCCAGCCGCGGCTCTGCTCCCATGGGCAAAAGGAGCAGCACAGGCTGGGGGGGTCTGAACTGGCCTGCACTGGGCTGGTGGCTGCAGAGCCTGTGCTGCGGCTCAGCCCTGCCATGGGCCACCAGCCCAGGTGCTGATGCCCTTGCCAGCTTCATGGGGAAGGCGTGAGCAACCCTCTAAGGTAGTGTTGGGTCTCGGCTCCTGGCTCAGTCCAGCACCTGGCAGGGCCAGGGCGACTTGTGCCATGTTAGGGGAGCAGGCTGCTGTGAGCCACTGGCTCGTTCCCGTGTGCCTGGAGCTGGTCCAGGCACAGCCCACCAGCTTAGAGAGGTGGAGGGGGTGGGCAGGCTCAGCTCAGCTTCTGGGACTGTCGAGCATTTCTGTCTCAGGCAGGTGAACCTCACAGTGACGTGTTCTTCTGCTTTACTGGTTTGCATACCATGGGGATCTCCCCATCCTTTGGCTCTGCACATGCTGCTGTGTATCACCCTGGGCATGTCCACCCATTGCTTCCTCCAGCCCGGGGCTGCCCTGTGGCTCTGAGCAGCCTTGCTGAGCATGAGCCATAGTGCCTAGCACTGAACCCAGTGCCCATCAGCTTGGAAACCTGCTCCAGACTGGCGGCTGGTGCTGGAAGATGCCCTGGAGCAGGCTTCTTTCCTTAGCCACAAGATCTAAATCTGTTCTCATCATCAAGCTGGGGTTTCCCTAAACTCCTTTCACTCCAGAGCTGGCAACACTGGAACAGCTGTAACACCTGAGGAGATGGAAATATGCTATATGTGCCAGACCTGTCTTCTCCAAGTGCTCTGAGCTCCTTGCCAGGCTTTCCCTGCTCACCTCCATGCCACGTCCCCGGCATCCAGCACTTTAGCAGAGCTCTGTCACTCAGACCTACATCCCCAGCTCAGGTCAATTCAGCTCGCCCTCAGGGACCTGGGTGCTTGCCATGAGGCACCTGCAAAATACCCACCAGCCAGAGCATGCTGGTGGTGAGAGCTGTGCTCAGGCTGGCACAGCCTGGACCAGCCACCACCCGGCAGAGCCTCTTGGACTACAGGGCCAGTGGGCAGAACTCACAGCCAAGGAGAGTCTGGGCTAGCAGTCCCAGGCTGGGCTAGCAGTCACAGTCTGGGCTAGCAGTCCCACCAGTCTCCTGGGATCCACCTCTCCACAAACAAACAAAAATCTCCTGGCACCCCTGGGCAGCTCAGCCTCCATCCTGCCCTTCTAGCTAGCAAAGGACCTGGAGCACGGTGTGTGCTGGGTGCTGCCTGTGTGTAGCTCACCTGTCGTGTCCTCCAGAGGCACCTGCATGATCTCATGGGATACTTCATGGTTGGCCTGCCCCTTTCCTTCCTTATGCCACTTGCAAGGGCTTCAAAATAACACTGCTTGTGCTGTGGGTGTGACCCAGCACCCCTGAGAGCCAGGCTTGTCCTGGTGTGCCAGTTCTTGACTTCTTTTCTGCCTTTGTCAGGTCGGGCTTGAAAGTGCTTGAGATGATATTTCATGTCCAGACTCAGATGTTTATTTTTTTCTTATCTATATTACAGTCTCACTAGCAGTGAGTTCTGCAGTATTTCACTAACAAGCTACAAAAACGGCCCCGTATCTATCACTACTATCCAGTTAAGAAATGACACCTAAATTATTTTCACTTTCAACCCAGTAACTAATCCCTCATGTCCCACAATGCAGACTTTTCTGTCCAATTACACAACACCACCCAAACCCATGGAGAAGAAGGTGAAGAAGGACCAGCCTCTGCCCTAAAACCGCCCTCTTAGCCCCGTGTATATTACTATATTCCAAAACCTCAAACTCCAAGCTCTCCACCCTGTGATGTTACACACTTCTATTCAAACTCCACCCCCACAATCCCAGGTCTATAATTCCATTTTGGAAGCCTTCTCCATGGCCTCAGGTGGAACACAGTGTTCTCTTGGGGGTCAGTGCCTGCCAGCACAGAAAGCCCAAAACTCTTGGTTCCAACCCTGACAAAACACTGGTGCTTAGGCTCTCTCACCCAAACACAAGCTTTTCTGTTCTCAGGCTCAAAACATCCCTCTGTGGTTTTGCCCCATCCTGCAGATCTCCTGCTCCACTGCAGGCTGTGCAGGTTTGTGAGGAGCTGCAGCTGCAGCACAGAGACTGAGGGTGTCCAGACCACCCCCAGAGCCCTGGGATGGTAGGGCTTTGGCTAGAGGGCTCTTGGGAGCCTGCATGGCATGAGTCTCTGGCTGCTGCCAGGGTAGGCAGGCTGGCTCAGGGGGAAGAATCACTTCAGGCAGTCCCAGGTGTCAGACTCTGCAGCATGGGCTGCTCGAAGCCAGGCAGACAGCAGGCTGGAGGATGCAGGAGAAGCTTGTAGTGTGGGTGTCTCAATTTGGAGACAAATTTAAGAGGAGACACTCTGCAATGAGTAGTCTCCTCTAAAGAGTGTCATCAATCCCCCTCCACTGAAAAATGAATGCTAATAGAGGAAAGTGGGAAAAAAAAAAAAAAAAAAACAACCCAACAGTTTATTAAAAACAGTGCCCCCAAGGCAAGGAAGAAAAGGAAACAACTGCTAAACACCGAACTATCAGAACTCGCACCCTCCTCCCCCTCACCCCCCAACAGGAACAAAGACCCCAAAATGCCTGAAGAATGGGGCAAACATTGAAGAAATAAACACCCCTTCCCAACACGTGGTATGAGATGGTGCTGGCTCTCACACCCAGGGAAGTGGAGCTTCCACAGAGGAGTTCCAGCAGAAGGCAAACCCCTGGTGGCTCTCTGGTGTCAACCTCCTGTCCCGGGCAGACGAAGAGCTGGGCTGGATTCTCTGGGGTGTTTTCTCTGACCAGCTCAGCTCCCTGAGGCTTGGGACTGGAACAGGGTGGTGCACTTCCACCAGTCCCATTTCTCCAGCCCCCAACCAGCAGCTGTTCACTTCCCTTCAAGGCAGCTGAAAGATTGCTGCTGCAGCTTCTCCGAGCCAGGGAAGGGAAAAGCTTTTTGTCTGGGCCAAAAATACACAAACAAGTCAAGCAAAACCAAACCACACAGCAACATGAAACACCTGGCGAGTGAGGCTTTGAAAATGCCACCAAAAAACCCAAAGCTCCCCCCGTTCCCCAGCCCTGCACACATCCAGTCCTGAGCCTGAAAGATACAGCAACAGTTTTTGGGCATAAAGCAGAGGATCAGGGAATAGACTATCATCAAAAATTATTCCAAGACAGTGGGTTAAGCAGAGAGATGGGTGAGGTGATCTTGTGGAGTTCTTGCAATGAGAACTGTTGGTGTAAGAGCAGGACTTGCACCCCTGGACAGGCATAATGTGATTCTCTTCTCCATGCATCCACCCTGCAGAGAGCATGCAGAAGCAGGAGAACACAAAAACACCTGAAAGCAGCCTGGGAACCCAGCTATATGCAGACTCTCACCTGCTGAGGCTTCTACAGCAAAGGCACACAGATCCACATGCGTGCCAAAATGGAAACACAGCACTTGCATCTCCAGACACGCATGAGGAGCTTCCTGTCTGCTCTGACATGGGCTCAGCTGCATCTCAGATTCCAGCAGAAAAGACACTTCCCCCTCCAAGGATCTGAAATGTGGCCTAGGAGGTTTGCAATGAACCAGGAGAGCCACACAGTTGGGGCTCACATTGATTCTTCCCCAGGCTCCCTTCCTGCATGTTCCAGGTTTGGGTGCAGGATGTGTCAGATCGTCATGGCCTGAGCATGGGGTGAGTGCTTGCTGGGAGCAGCCAGTGGATAGCTGGGCTGCATCTGGGAGTGGGAGATGCTGCAGGGAACGTGGTGGACCTTTCAGCATCCTGGAGATAAGTAGGGATCCAGTCTGATCCTGCTGAACATTGTTTAGGGCAGACAAAGAACTTCTGGGAAGCCTCCACCTGCAGTGGACTCTGTACATCATGACTTGCATTGTGACTTAGGACACAGGAGAAGGAGGAATGGTTCAAGCCCTGAGGGCAGGGTTACATTAGAGATTAGGAAGAAATTCTTCCCTGTGAGGATGGTGAGGCCCTGGCACAGGGTGCCCAGAGAAGCTGTGGCTGCTCCATCCCTGGGAGTGTCCAAGGCCAGGCTGGACGGGGCTGGGAGCAACCTGGGACAGTGGAAGGTGTCTGTAGCAATGTATCTGAACAACTGAGACTACAGGGTGCACCAGCCATTTCACTTGTAACTGCTCTTATCAGAATTTTCTCAGAGCCCTCTAGAATTCATCAAAGTTACTAAGACATAAACTGTACTAAAATAAGAAAGAAGAAGCTAAGAAACTAAATTCCAAAACCATGAGAAAGAAATAACAGAGAACTGTGAGCCACCTAGACTGTAATCAATCACATATTGTGTGAAGTGCATGCAAAATGCATAGACAAACAAAAGCACCAACAAAAATGTGTGATCAGTGTGTACAGTAGAGTTAGGATGTATAAAAAATAACAGCTTCAGCTTAATCATAGCTGTCCAGGAATCCTGAATTTCCCACAGGTGTCCCTGCCCTTGGCAGGGGGGTGGAATGAGATGATTTGTAATGTCCCTTCTGACCCAAACCATTCTATGACTTCTGTGTCTCTAAGGCAGCTGGGAGCATCCGTGTCTGAGAAGACGATGGAGGGAGGTGCAGTCCCAGTTCCAGAGGGGTGGTAGCAGAACACAGGTGCCAGGGTTCAAGGAGGGTGAGCTGCACTGGGTTTGCTCATGGCTGGAAGGACACATGCAGAGGCAGCAAAGCCAGCTTTTGGCACCATGGAGGTTCTTGGCTCCTTGCCTAGGTGGGTGCCAGCACTGCCTACACCATGCTGGATGCTCAGGGTACTGGAACTGGGTCTGGAGGCCAGTGGCACCCTCGGGAGACCAGCACTCAGCTGGCATTGCTGCCTGGAGAATAGGAAAGGGTTAGCAATCCTGGTGCCTGGTGATGCCTGCACCCAGCTATGTGAGGTATGTGTGGCACCAGCACACCTTGGCAGGGGAGAGACTCCCCTTGCCCTGGCTGGGCTGCCTGGCTGCTCCAGCATGGTGGGGAGAGGGAGCAGGATGAGGGGTCTGTCCCACACCCCACTACACAGAGGCTGACTGCTGGCTCCAGCTCTGATCCCTGGGGAACTGATCTGTCTGAAAAGCACATGTCCCCACTCCATTGGCCCTGCACAGTCAGGATTTGCCTTGCAAAACCAGGAGGTGACATGCAGAGAGGGCAGCAAGCACACAGAGAAGCTGCACACTGCTGGCTGTGTTCCTGTTATCCATGAATCGATCAGACAGGCTGTTGTTATCACCCCCACAGATCTCCACACCAGCTGCTGCCCAGGATCTGTGCTCTGGCTTCAG
Organism: Vidua chalybeata; assembly: GCF_026979565.1. Lineage (NCBI taxonomy): Eukaryota > Metazoa > Chordata > Aves > Passeriformes > Viduidae > Vidua > Vidua chalybeata. The sequence continues at coordinate 1,802,261 of NC_071553.1, forward strand.
AGCCCATGCCGTGGTGCCCACGCCGTGGTGCCCACCAAGCCTCCATGGGTACAGAAGAGGCTGGGCTGGGCTCTGGCACTGGAGCCAGTTGCTGTGGGAACATGGAAGGCAGTGGCTGACACTGCTGGCCTCCACACAGGCAGCTCATTTCACTGCTCAGGCTGGGAACAGCCTGCTCCAACAGGCGTAGAGGGAGGAAATCATCCCCCAGGCACAGCCCGAGGGGTCAGACTGGATCCAATGGGTGTCTCCAGTGCATGTTCCCTGTGGGGACACCCTGTTCACCAGGGACCAGGCCTTGGAGCTTATCCAGTTTTACCTTGTACCCCAGCAAAAGCTGTCCCAGCCGAGGGAACTGGCAGGACCGGTCCCCACCCTGCAGCTGCTGCCTAACAATGAGTGGTTCTGACAAAGGAAAAGCAAAGCAGAGCCTCCAGCAGCCCCAGCCAAGCTGGAGCAGAAGGATTCCCAGGGAGCCTGGCAGGAGAGGAGAGGAGAGGAGAGGAGAGGAGAGGAGAGGAGAGGAGAGGAGAGGAGAGGAGAGAGGAGAGGAGAGGAGAGGAGAGGAGAGGAGAGGAGAGGAGAGGAGAGGAGAGGAGAGGAGAGGAGAGGAGAGGAGAGGAGAGGAGAGGAGAGGAGAGGAGAGGAGAGGAGAGGAGAGGAGAGGAGAGGAGAGGAGAGGAGAGGAGAAGAGAGGAGAGGAGAGGAGAGGAGAGGAGAGGAGAGGAGAGGAGAGGAGAGGAGAGGAGAGGAGAGGAGAGGAGAGGAGAGGAGAGGAGAGGAGAGGAGAGGAGAGGAGAGGAGAGGAGAGGAGAGGAGAGGAGAGGAGAGGAGAGGAGAGGAGAGGAGAGGAGAGGAGAGGAGAGGAGAGGAGAGGAGAGGAGAGAGGAGAGGAGAGGAGAGGAGAGAGGAGAGGAGAGGAGAGGAGAGGAGAGGAGAGGAGAGGAGAGGAGAGGAGAGGAGAGGAGAGGAGAGGAGAGGAGAGGAGAGGAGAGGAGGAGGTGTCACTGCAGATTCCCAGGTTGAGAAAAGGCCCAGGCAGACCATATCAACCAGGAAAACGCTGGGTTTTTTCAGATGCTGGCTTTTCAGTTCAGACAAAATCCCAAAGTGGGACAAGGGGGTGTTGAGGGACTTCTCCTCTCCAAGTCCTTGCCTTATCCCCAGGTGACCTCATCCTCCAGGCTCTGCAGCATGGCTCCCCCAGCAAAGTCCATGTTGCCCTGAGAAATCCAGGTTTAGGGCTTGCTGCTGCTGCTGCTGGCCACCAGCACAGCACAGGGGCTGAGCGTGGGGCACTGAGGACACCCAGGACAGTGCCTGGGTTCGTGCTGTTTTGGGGGCTATGCCAGGACTCCTCCAAACAGCACAGAGTGGAGGTGCCCACCCTGCAGTGCCCTGGCTCGGGGGCCTGCTGAGGAGCCCTGGCATTTCCTGCTGCCTGCCCTGAGGTGTTGGGTCCTCTGCAGCGGGAGGCACAGCAATTCCCCCATGTACAAATTCCCTGTGTCACCCAGCCCAGAGGCTGGACTTTGGGCTTGCCACGGGGGATGTGCAGGGCTTTTCCCCAGGGGAGTAGGAAGGTTTTGGGTACATCCCGGGGAGTAAAGGCCCTCTCACAGGACTGTGCATTGGGTAAATTTAACCTCCTGGCACTAAGAGCCCCCCATTTTCCACTGGTAATGAGGATGAAGAGCTGGGTGGGCTCTTCTGCTGCTGTCCCTCACCCACCCAGAGGAGTCGAGGCTGACAGGGCTTGTGCAGCAGCACATGCTCCTGCACACCAGCTCATTCCACACAGGGATAGTCCAGCACACAGGGCAGCATAAAGACTGCATTGTTCCCAGATGGAAATGATCATCCTGGTGACCTGGAAATACAGAGAAGCTCTGTCAGCAAAGCTATAGGGTTTCAAAAGCTGAGATCAAAGGGCCCTCTGGGTCAAACTCTGCAGGCCCTCACAGACACCTGTAATAAAGACACGTCCTTCTAATTATTCTCATTTTGCCTGCCAGAGTCACCAGGGCCGTGGGGTTCATCCCTCACTCATGGAGCAGCACGGGGGACAGGGACATGGCAGGAACAAAGGATTCTTGTGTGGGGATGGGTGGGTGCACGGAGCTTTGGCAGAGCAGCATTTGCTCCCTGGGAGCCCCAGCCATGCCTCTTGCCCTCTCCCACCTCGCAGCACCCTGGCTGGGCAGTTCCCAGCACATCCCAGAGGAGTCCCCTGCCCCTCTGCACAGCTGGGCACACAGGAGGCAGCCAGCCCCACACTGGAGCAGTGCCACTGGGGACCTGGCCTCTCCCAGCACAACCTGGCACCACCAGCACTGCCCACTGGGAACCTGCTCCACACCCTCTGCCAGACCCTGGAATCTCTCCCACAGCAGCTCGGCAGAGTGCTTTCCCCAGCCTCTTATCTCCTGGACTTCAGACCCCACCGTGGGACAGATAATGTATCTGCAGCCACACCTCAAGCACACAACGATCAGCCTGTGAACGCTGGATTTCTCCCTCTGCTTTCAGTTGCCAGAGGTGGTCCTGGAAATGCCAGGGCATGTTTTTGTGCCACCCTGGCCACATCCCTTTGGCCCGCGTCAGGGTGGCTCCTGGCACAGCAGGGACACTCTGGCCCCTCTGCTCTATGGGTGGAGTAGATGTGGGGAGGTGAGAAGTTATTTTGGGTACCCTTTTCAGAGGTGTAGAAATAGCTCCCAAAGTGCAGGGGCAGGCACCCTCCTGTGCAGGCCCAGCAGAGAGCAAAGCCTGCTGAGGCACATGTGGGATGAGCGGGCTCTGTTCTCAGCAGGTCAGGCTCAGCAGGTGTTAGGAGGAAAACTAGGACTGTCCCTGACCTCAGATGTCACAGGAGAAAATTAGCACAGCTCGCCAGCAAATGGCTGTGCTAATTAGAGGAGGAGGAGGTGACATATTGTTCAGAGTCTCCTGCGATCAAGGGTCAGCCAGGTCCTGGCCTGGCACGGGGTCAGCTCTGGCCATGGGCTGCAGGGCTCCCAAGGAGTCAGATGTGCAAGGTGCCACCATGCCTCTTTTTGGGTCAGATGGGCCCCTTGACTGCCCCAGGTGCTGCTGGTTTGAACTTGGCTTGCCCTTCCCCAGCAGCCCTGGAAAGATGCTTCACCTCCTCCTCTCCCTCCCCTCCACTGGGGCAGTGGAGAGTGGAAGGGGATGGGGCTCAGAGGTGACAGCAGCAGGGAACATGCCTGGGGCTTAGAGAGGAGGGACAGGCACTGTGTGTGGAGTGGGGGACACTGCTGATGGTGCCCAGGATCACCGACCAGTCCAGGATCTGCTTCTCAGGATGGCAAATTTAGTGTAATGGCATTAACCACCCTCCTGCTGGGCACTGTCTCCGTGTCCCCAGGAACCACCAAGCTCTCTGTCCTGGAGAGTTTGGTCCACCTGGTTCACGTGGCACAGTTAAATCTGCACACTGTGAAAGCAGTCTGGGGGGACAGGGGGACACTGCTGGGGCTGTGGCAGCCTGAGGACGTCCCACACCTCTGAGAGGGGTGAGGGGCTGTTGGGGCCCTGGGGTGCCATCGGCTTTGGCTGTGCCCTGGAGACCCCCAGGCAGCACTCACCCTGCCCGGTGGCTGCAGGACGGGGACAGCCTCTGTTTGCCCTCGTTTCTGCTCCAGCCGTGTTTGCCTTCACACGGTACCCAGCGCTGAGCAAACAGCACGTGGGGACAGCCAGCAGCTGCCAGGGAGGGACAGCCCTGGCTGTGTCCCCAGGCCTGCCTCTCCCTGCTCCCCCCGCAGCAGGCTTTGCAATAAAAACACAGATCCAGTTTGAGCTGGGAGGCTGCAGGGTGGGGAATACTGCCAAGCCACAACTGCTGGAGCAGAAGGGTTGTTGCTGGCTGCAGGAGGGATTCAGCAGCTTGCTTTCAGCAGTGAACAGGCTGCATTATCCTGCAGATATCCCCATATGATGGCTGTGGGGATGACACAGGAACTTCTACGTGGGAAAGGCAACTTGCCCTGACTGGGTGGGTACTGGGAGCAAGGGTGTACCCTGGGTCTGAACAAGTCGAGCCATGACACCTGAACCTGCACCCTCCTCTATGCCTTCATTGTCCCATGGTCTCAGCCATGGCAGGGCACTGAACTCTGCTTTTTGCTCTTAGGGTTTGTAATCTCATGCTTGGTGGCTGCAGACTCATGGCTGTCCACAGCGAATGAGTGGGGAGAGCTCAAGCACCCCAGGGACTTGTCAGGCTTCTCCCAGGCAAGTGGCCACCGGGAAACTGCACTGATCAATCAGATGGGCTGGTTTGAACTGATTTCTCCTTGTTCAGAAGGAGAATACTGAGACATCCACAGCCCAGTCTGCTGACAGCAGAACCTCTCCAGACTCAGTCTGTGATGAATTCAAAGCAGGTAAGCTATGCACTGGTTGATGCAGGTGTCCTTTTTCAGCAGAAACGGAACAGTTGATGTGCTCATTTCTGTCCCTTGTGAGCTCTGAAGCCAAACTGGAAGAAAGCCCATGCTATACAAGCAAAAGAACAAACAACCCAGCTCTGTGCTTGGAGAGAGGCCTACAGCGTTATGTGGGCTCACCAGCTCCATGTGGGACAAGTCTCAATTGACTGAGTTTATTACAAGCACTGTCCAGGTGTCCTGTGTGGTCATTGCCCTCCTGTGGCCATTCCCAGGCCAGCCAAGTCCAGCTGTGTGTGTGGAGAAGGCTGGAGATGGTCCAGGCTGCTCTGGCCACCCCATCAGCAGCATCAGCTGTGCTCAGAGAAGCAGCTGCAATAGGTCACGGTGCTCCTACATCTCCACTCGCCCCCCAGACTTGCTGGACCTCATCCTAAAGCTGTGTTGGCCATCAGCTTCTCCTGGTGATGAGAAAAATCCCACTGCTCCCACTGAACCTGCCCCAGCCTCACTTAGACATGAGGGCCATGATGGTCTGCTCTTGGGAGACCCCCAGGCAAGCTGCAGCAGGAGTGATGGCCATGACCAGGCGCTCACACCATCGCTGTTGGTCATCATCCCACAGGATGCCAGAGGCTGCAGAGTTGGGTGTCTCAGAAGCACACATTCCCCTCTGCAGGTTCCCAGCACTGAGGAATGAGCACATGCTGCTGGAACACCTCAGGCTTCCCGAGGTTCTGACCCAGAATCACCATTCCTCCCAGAGGGAGTCATCCCTGTGGCCGTGATCACCACGGGGCCAAGTGGATGAGACTCCAGCAGGTGTCTGAAGGATCTGATGATTCTCCTTGATGGAGGAGAGGCAGGACCACTGTGCCATCTCCACTGATAGGGAAGAAGATGCCCAGATGTGCCAGTTATAGGGTGGCCAAGGTGGCACTGTGGTTAGTGAGATAACTGATGGACGACAAACATGAACATTTCAGCAGCTTCCCTCCACAGCCCAAGGCTACAGAGTTCCTTCCAGCACACCTACCAGCTCCTCACCTGGCCTGCCCCCCAAAACACAGAGCCACTCCTCTCTGCAGGCAAGCGAGCTGCACCTTGGGAGGGGGTTTGGCCAGCTGAGCTCATGCCATGGAGAACTCTGCTGCTGCCAGGCTGTGGGAGTGAAGGAGCCAAGACCTGCAGTTTGGGTGGACACGAAGCTCCTCTGCCCACAGGACAGCCCAAAATTGATCAAGACCATTCCTTTTCCTAACTGCAAACTCACTAAGTTTGGGCCCTGATCTTCCCTTGCCCCCAGTGCCAGGAGCAGAGGGATCTGGGGGACATGGCATCAGGTGTCACATCAGCCTCTCTGCAGCAGCCTGGAGGCATCTTCCCTGTGGTTGTGAGCCAAAGGCAGGGAGGAGCTGCCCGCTGTGGGTGCAGCACTCCATGTGCTGCTCCAGGTGTGGGATGAGCTTGTGTCAGGGCTGAAGCAGATCCAGAGAAGCCCTGAAGGGCTGGATGTGGTGTTTGCCCCAGGTGACAGTGCTGGAAGGATCCTGGAGAAGGCCTTTTGCTGTCCAAACCTTCTTGCCTCAGTGTCCCCTTTCCCAGGAAGCCTGCAGCAGGGCTGGGGTGGGCTCTGCACGGGGACTGAGCGGTGCCTGGGTGCTCTGGGCCTTTCCCACCCTGCAGGACACATGCCCAGCTCTGGGTGCCCGGGCTTGCCCTGTGGGGAGGCACCACTGCCTGCACCCCGAGGTGCCATGTTTTCCTTTCAAACAAGCCGTAGGCATTCACCTCCATAAATAAATAGAAATCACTCCCAGGAGCAGGGCACGACAAAGAGGGCACTGTTTGCAGCCTGCAGCGCTGCCAGGGCTGGCTCAGCTCAGCAGCCCTGCTGCAGTCAGGGCACCGAGAGCACGGGGGAGGCACGGCCCGGCCTGGGCACGGCCCGGCCTGGGCACGGCCCGGCGGCTCTGGGGGTGCTGGGGCGGGGCAGCTCCTGCTCTGTGGGGAGGTGGGGAATTTCCACGGCAGCTGAGCCCAGCCCAGCCCTCGGAAAATCCAGTGGCACGGGGAGGAAACGCGGTGCCAGCCCAAGGTCAGCGGTGCCCGCAGCAAGGTGTGGGGCTGGGGACAGCCTCCAGAGCCCATGGCGTGTGGGGCAGCACCAGGCAATGCCTCTGGGGCTGTGGGGACCATGTGGGCTGCCCTGAGCAAAGTTCAGAGGGTCCTGCAGCCCTTCCAGTGGCATGGGGAGCCAAAGTGCCAGCCCAAGGTCAGCGGTGCCCACAGCAAGGTGTGGGGCAGGGGACAGGCCTCCAGACCCCATGGCGTGTGGGGCAGCACCACACAATGCCTCTGGGGCTGTGGAGCCCATGTGGGCTGCCCTGAGCAAAGTTCAGAGGGTCCTGCAGCCCTTTCATGGCACAGAGAGCCGTGGTGCCAGCCCAGGGTCAGCGATGCCCACAGCAAGGTGTGGGGCAGGGGACAGGCCACCAAACCCGTGATGTGTGGGGCAGCACCAGGCAATGCCTCTGGGGCATGAACTGCCCTGGTACCAGGCAAACAGGAGCAAAGTTTGGAGGGTCTTGCAGCCCTTCAATGGCACAGAGAGCTGTGGTGCCAGCCCAGGGTCAGCGGTGCCCACAGCAAGGTGTGGGGCTGGAGCCAGCCTCCAGACCCCATGGCATGTGGGGCAGCACCAGGCAATGCCTCTGGGGCTGCAGGGCCCATGTGGGCTGCCCTGCTACCAGGCGGACAGGAGAAGGTTAAGAGTGGGGAAAATGAAGTTTATTTTCTTGTTAAAATTTAAGAAGTTTAATAAAAAGGCAGTAGGATGCAGAAATACAGCAAAGAGTTAAAAACAGCTGGTTGCTTGGCATTTAGCTAAGAGTACACTTATTTTTGGAGATACTCTTTAAATACTGTTTTTATTACATTAGCTTGTTGCATATTCATAGACTTTATGCATATTTATATTTTTCTATAAACTAGTTTCCATATTTTAGGAACTATTTTGTATGGTTTTTCTTTGGGTCTGCTTTTTTTTGAGTATGTGTGGGTTTTGGCTGTGGTTTTGGTTTGTTTTCTTTATCACTTCTAGTTTGGGCTTTGGTTTATACTTTCTTCAGATAGTAGATGCTGATAGTTGGTAAATCAATAGTAGGGTCTTTATTACATGTTCACTGGATGTTATTTCGACTAAATAGTTCACTTATAACTTTATTAGCAGCTACTACTATGTCTAAGTTTTTGTTAATTTAGTAGAATTAATTTTTTTTGTTAAATTTAGTAGAATTTGTTATTTAGTAGAAATAAAAGCAAAGTTATTTTAACATTATACATATAGTGTTTATTTTAATATTTGCAAAAAGCCAACAGTATAATATGTATTTATAACAAGAGGGTCCTACAGCCCTTCCCCTCCCTGACAGCTCTTCCTTTCTGCAGGAAATGGGGGCAAGGCGCTGCCTTCATCCCAGTGGATATCTCAGCCAGTGCTGCATTAAAAGGAGGAAGAGCTCTGCCACACTTGCTGAGGCCCTGATCCAGGGCGTGCACAGCTTTGTGTCAGAGGGCAGCTGTGAGAGCAGGGCTGCAGGCTGGGGGAAAGGAGGGCTCTCAAAATGGGCCTTACTTTGGCATCTCCACTGGCACTTTCAGCGTTGTGCTTTATTTCTGTGGGCAACAGGTTTGAAGGCAAATTAGTTTCAGGACCAGCACATGTGTGAAAAGAGACAGAGCTCCCCAGAGTCTGCAGCCCGACAGTGTGGGAATCCAGGGCATCCCTGTGGCTGCCCTGGAAGCTCTGGGACCCTGGCAAGGGGTCAGCAGCCCCCCTGTACAGAGCCCTGAGAGACACTGGCTCTGATGTCTGTCCATGGAAAAGCGTTTTCAATCTTACAGTATGAATTACAAGCTCTGAGTGTTTGATATAAGTAGTAATTAGTGTGGCACAGGTGCAAAAGTAGAATTTTAGGATTCTAGATAAGGGGTTCAAAGGGGGAAAGATGGAGGAAACTGGGCGTGCCTTGTCCTTTTTCTTCTCCTTCATGCCCTCCATGTTTCACTGTGCTGTTTGCATTTTTCTGTTGGCTTAGGCTGGGGACACACTGTTCAACATGGGTGATGGATATTGGCACGTTATTGTAAATATGGCACACGTAATTTCTAGTACAGAATGTTTGTAACATCCCACTGAGGGGCAGAGCCCCACACGCTGTCCTGCCAGACAGACCTGCTGCAGGTCAGAGAGAAAATATTTTAGATGAGAAGAAATAAACAACCTTGAAAACCAGCACAGACGAATTACGACTTCTTCTTTGGCAGCGGGGCTGAAAGACAGAGACTTTCTAATATCTCGGGATCATTTAAATATCACAGATCCCGACACCACAGGGTTCCACCCCTGGGGCACAGAGCCATTCCTGCACTCTAAATGCCATCTGCAGCTGAGGGAACCTGCCGAGGTGCTGGAGAAGCAGAGCTGTGTCAAGGCTTCCACATCCCTCTTCTGGGAAGCCACAGTTCTGGCTGATGAGGTGTCCTTGGGTCTCCCTGGGCTGTGCCCTCGTGCCCCTGGCTGCAGGGATGGGATGGAACAGTGGGATCCCTACCGTGGGACTGTGGGGACAGCAGGGAGGGCAGGGGCAGGAGCACCAGAACATCCAGCCCTGGCTTTGGCCACTGCACCAAGGAACAGTAAATGGTGTTGGGGTCACCATGGCTAACCTGAACTAAAATCCTGGCCACCCTCAGCAGCCCGGGGAGACCCAGCAGGATTGCAAGATCCCCAGCTACCCCGGAGAGCTGGATGGGTGCCAGGAACCTCCCTGGCTTCCCACATCTCCACCGGGAGTCCAGCCAGCTGGTCACGAACCCCAGATCCCTGTGCCCAGTGCTGGGGGAGGTGCACAGGAATGCAGCTCCAGCTGTTACAGACCCACCAGGCTCTTGGCCGGGGGAATCCTCAGTCCCTCATCGTGGTTGTGATGAGCTGGTGCTGTGCTTTATTTGTCCCAGGGCACAGAGTTTCCCTGTGTCCTTCCGTCCACTCCCGCCGTGTGCCCCACTGCGTGTCGGCTCTCCTGGGGTGACCCAGGGGAGGAGGCACGGTTCAGCGTGGGTGCTGGCACTACCTACACTTGCCCTTTCTGTTGCTCATGACCCCAGAACTGTTTGCAAAATGAATGTCAGGGTGGTGCCACACCCCGTCTGACATGGCATTCACGGAGCTCCATGCGCGGGGGCCCTGCCCACACGTACACACCTCCCACAACGCAAACACCACCCGCTTACACCACTCCGGGGGGCCTGCAAGGGGGTCCCTACACCCACCAGCTCATGGAGGGACCCAGGCACCCCTCTGGCACTGGGTGCACCGGGCATCGTGCAGCTCAGCCGTGCCTGGCTGTGCCTGGCCGTGCCCCAGGTTTGCAGGTCTCCCAAACCCTCTCTGCTCTGCACTGCTGGCTGGTGCCTGTGTGGGGTCATCCCTCCTCAGGGCATCCTTCTGCCCTATGGAGCATCCTTATGCCCTATGGCACCTGCCATACAGGGCAGGTGCCCTCAGATCTGCTCTTTCCTCTGTCCCCAGATCCTGGGTGTGGGTGCATCCCAACCTGATGGCCTCCAAAAGCCATCAGGAGTGGGGGACAGCTCTTCTGGCCACGCACAAAGGTCACAGAAAGAGAAGTGACTGGACAACAGTGTCTCTTGTCATACTTACAACATGAAAAGATAAAATTTCCAGCCATCATCAGGGCAGGGAGGAGCTGCAACCATTTCCCAGGCCAGTGTTTGGAGCAAGGACCAGATGCACTGTTGGGACAATCTTGACCTGTCCACAAGAAGGGGGACTCTTGTAGTCCCCCAGGCCTTGGGAGCAGAGGTCCCTGCTAGCTCTTGCCCTGGGCTAGGAGTGGAGCCCCACCAGTCCCTTGCTGGTGTCCAGCTGTGTGCTGGTGACAGGGATGGCTCTGGGACAGCATGGGCTGGGCAGGTTTGGGAGCATCCTCACCTCTCATGGTGCTTCCCCGGCCCCTCCTCTGTTTTCTGGAGACCTTGGCAGCAGCGAAATCTTTGTATGGACCACATGTGGCACCAAGTTTCCAGCCCTGAGCTCTCGGAGACAGCCCTTTGTGTCAGCAGCCATGATCCCCTCCAAGACCCCAGCCTTCAGCCCAAGGGGCAGAGCAGGGAGGGACATGGATGGGGGAAAGATGGGGCAAGGATGGTGAGTGTGTGTGGGGGGGGGTTGGGATGTGTGTCAGAAGAGAGTGTGTGTGTGGGTGTGTGGGGGGGGAAGGGGGCACAGCACTACAGCCCTCCCAAATGCGTGGGGGATGAGCACATGGGGCCCAGGGGCTCTGGCTGTGGCATCTGCCAGCAGGAAAAGCAGTGGTTGGAGCAGAAGAGAAGGAACAGTATTCTGTGAAGCATCACCAGGTCTCCAAGGTGCCCAAAGGGCCCATTGCCCTGGGATGGCAGAGCAGAAGGGATGCTTTGCCCGCTCCCTGTGCCTTGCAGGGTCGTGGCCTCTCCAAAAGGAGTTTGTCTGGTGGACAGGTGGCAAAGAAGAGCCTGGGGAGGGCAGGAGGGTGCTCCAGGGCTGTGGAATTGCTCTGGTCCATCTGGGCACATCAAAGCTCCTGGTTCTCAGGCTGGGAATGTGACAGTGGGGGACAGAGTGACTATTGAGGAGCCCCAGGCATGGAAGGAGGCTGTCATGCTGCAAAGCCCATCACAGGGGCAGTTTGTTGATCCCATGTAGGTCAGGTCCCTGGCCTGACCCAAATATGACCTCTCCTGCTCCCAACCCACCTGTTCCGGCTTTGATGATAATTATGCCCTGCAGACTGTTCAGTCTCTGTGCCACACCTTGTAGGCGGGGGCAAAGTCTGCTGCTCCTCCATTCGTGCCCTGTGGCTGTACCTGCCTGGCGCTGGCTCCCTCCTGAGCCCCCCTTTCCTGGAGCTCCTGTGGAAAGGGGAGGGGGCTGCACCCTGCCTGCCGGCCCAGCCCTCCTACCCCAACCCCTTCCCTCACCTGTTCGTGCCCTGCGCCCTGCAGACCTTGAATAACCTGTTCCCCCTCCTCCTCTTGCCTCATGACAAAGCACCTGGCATGCAGTGCGGAGGTAACCACAGCGGAATGAGCTCATCGCCACCCCGGGGGCAGTGTGGGACAGCCACAGGGTCATTGCAGCTGCAGCCGATGGCCCTTTCCCCATCCAGCTTTCCCTGTGGCATACCCCATGTTAGGTGCCTGTTTCCTCAGGATAAATGGGATTTTCTCACTTTGCTCTTTGGGGACAAGAAGGGGAGCCAAGCTAAAGACTGCTGTAGGCTCTGCCCTGAGATTCCCAGCCTATTGTTGTGGACCCAAGAGGAAGAACTGGTCTCCCCAGAGCCCTGTGCACCAGGAGTTCTGCACAGTGCCAAGTCACCCCTTGCTGTGCTGCACCCTCAGCCCTCCTCACCTCCCTCAGCTGGCAGAAGTTTGCTTTGAACCCTGGCCAGCGTCTCTGCCTCATGGAGACCTGATTGCTGCTTTCATCCCTGTGAGCTCCATCACCCCATCCCTGTGTTCTGGATCCCACGGACCCAGGGACGCTCGGTGGCTTTTGCCTGGGCAAACTGAGCTAGATGCCAGTCAGTTGGGCTGGTGTGTGTGACCCACCGTGGTTGGCTTGCCAGGGCCCACCTACCTGTGCATCTGGGCAGCTGCATGGCACTGTCACCCCTGCCTGGAGGAGAGAGGCACAGCCCAGACCTCAGCCTGGTTTGTGAGGGGGCTGAGATGTCTGCAGCGCCTTTGCAAGACCTCAAGCTGTTTGGCTTGTTTGGAAGTGGCTGGACAAGATGCTGCTGGTTGTCACTCAGGGCTGGAGTGGCCCAGCCGGATCCAGGAGGGTGTTTGTGACCTCAGTTAATGCCGAGCTGCTGGGAATGCTGGAGGTCTCTGACCCCGGGTGAGCTGTCCCTGCAGCTCTGAGGCCATCAGTCTGTGGGGGCTGATACTAGGGAAATATACAGTGTGGGGTCACAGAGTCCTTGGGCACTACCCAGCTGTGCCCCAAACGGGCCAGCACAGCCTCTGCTGGGGACACACTTGGGAGGATGGGTGCCAGAGCAGGCAGGGTGCTGGCCAGCAGGTACAAGCCTGTCTTCACCATCTTCTGGTAAAATGACAGGGATGGGCAAGAGTCCCCCCATGGTCAGCTTGCACCTTCACCAGGCAAGGCTGGGGGTCAGCTCCTGACACCTGGGGGTTCTGCTGCCACAAAACAGGGAGCATGTACCCTATATCATCAGGTTGCCTCCAGCTGGGCTGGATCAGGGCATGACACACCACCGGGGTTCCTTGGTCCCATCAGCACCCCTCAGGGATTTCTGCCCATCCCAAAGCCCTTCTCAATCCAGGGAGCTGCGAGCAAAGAGACAGGCTGGGGTGTGTATGGCTGGCTGAGGGCGAGGGGATACCTGGGCGTCTTCTGAGGGTGATGGAGGTGGGACATGTGTGTGGCTTGGGCCACCACCATGTTGGGTGCAGCCTGCCTGAGGGAGTGTGTACGGCCATGGGTGAGGAGTTGTGTGGGGCCTCGTGTGAGTAACGCTGTGTGTGACTGCTGACACACTGAGTATTGCAGTGTGCTCCCGAGTGGGTGTCTGTGTGCACACCTGCAGCTCGTGCTCTGCTGTACCTGCAGTGCACAGTGTGTGTGTGGGGGGCTGGCTGTCAGCCTCACGTTCTGCCTGCATCGTGTCTCTGTGTTTGGCAGTGTTTGCAGTGCCACACACTCTGCATGTGCCCATAACTGTGTCTGCAGTGTCTGACCCCCCGGGACTGCCCGGCTGTGCTGCAGCTCCGTGTGTGTGGGTAACAGGACATGGTGCAGGATCACAGAGCCACCCAGGCACACAAGTGTGGGAAGGTCTGGGTTGGAAGGTGCCCTGAGGGTCATCTTGTTCCACCCCTCTGTCATGGGCAGGGACACCTTCCACTAGACCAGGTTGCTTCAAACCCCACCCAGCCTCGACTTGGACGCTTCCAGGGATGGCACTGCCACAGCTTCTCTGGGCACCCTATGCCAGGGCCTCCCCACCCTCTGAGGGAAGAATTTCTTCCTGATATCTAATCTAAGTCTCTCATTTTTCAGTTTAAAACTCTTCCCCCTTGTCCTGTCACTATCTTCCTGTGGAAAAATTGCTCACCCTCTTTTTTATAAGCCTCTTTGAGGCACTGGAAGGGGCTCTAAGGTCTCCCTGGAGCTTTCTCTTTTCCAGTATGAACAACCTCAACTCCCTCTCTCAGGATATCCTCACCCAGCAGTGAGGGATAAAACCTCCTGGTTTCCCTCTGTGGTGGGGCAGAGCTGTCCCTGCACGGTGGCACTGGAGCTGGGGGCACCACTCCTCCTGCAGCAGGTGATTCCTGGCAGGACCCAGCAGGCTGGGACAGGCAGTGGGTGCCAGGCACTGCCCCCACCCTTGCTCTACCTGTCAGACAGGTGGAGCTGGCCACCTGCCACTGCCTGCCACCGTCACTTCTGGGAAGGGAGGATGCGGGAGGGATGGGTCTGCACAAAGGCTGAGGACCTGCCCACGGGTAGTGACCCTTGGGACCTGCTCCCTGGGATGGCTTGGGAAGGGCTCCCAGTACCAGAGGCCCTAGGAAGCCTCAGGGCTTCCCTGCAGGTGCCCAGGGAGAGGGGACAGACCATCAGCTCCTCCATGTGCCTATCTCCTCTCCTGCTGCTCTAAGAACCCTTGAGGCACATGCCAGGACACCCTCCCTCTGAGTCCTGTTGTTGGAGAAGGCTTTCCTGCACATGGATTCCACCAGCCTGTTGGGGTGGAGGAGGTGAAGGGCTTCTTCTCCAGTAAACCCCAAGGGACTCAGTGTCCATCTGCCCCTCTGGATCCTACACAGAACACCCTGGCTACTGCCAGAAGCAGATCTGGGGCCAGACACTTTCTGTGCATCCTGCTGGACCTGCTGCCTGCTCTGGCCTCGCTCCTGACAAGGCCAGCACCTCAGATGCCACCAGCTGGAGCCCAGTGTCAGACAGAGCCAGGTCTTGCCGTGCTCAGCTGGGTACACTGGGAAGGTACAAGGAAGGAAACTGGGACAGGCACCTCCACACGTGGGAGCCTGTGCAGACTTCCCATGGCACAAGCCACACTGTGCCCACTGTGTCAGAAAGAGCCAAGGCTCTCATCCTCCTGGTGCTGGAATAATGCAGATCCCATGGGGAAAACACAGCTCTTATCCCTCAGGACCTGGACCCAAAGTCGCTGGTTTTTGCATCACCACTGTGGCCCAGGCTTCTTCTCAGTTCACCCTGCTGTGCACCCCCAAACACGCCTTATGTAATGGCACTGGTGTTTGTGGCTCCCACAGAGAGTGCTCTGAAACTCGGCTCCTTTTAGAAAGGCCTGGAGCGATGAGATCTTGTCGGACCCACCCTTTGCCCAAGAGCAGGCTCAGGCCTGGACTTGCTTACCTGCAGTCCTGAAGGCAAAGGCTGGAGCAGCGCCAGCTCTCCAGGGAGCCTGAGGATCACACAGGAGCTGCCACCTGGCAGCCACACAATGGCAGCCCCTCGGCCCCCTGGATGTGCCCCAGCTGGGGCTGGCATCCACGGCCTGGCCACGTGGGCACGGTCACTTTGCCCTGGGGTGGTTTAGCAGCAGAGGCCCCACCACCCAGGAGGTGAGCTCCCTGGTTGAGGAAAGCCCAGGCTGGGGATCTGCCCCCAGCCAGCTCAATGTGAAGTGATATCTCCCAGGGTTTTGTGTTGGGATGACCAGGACTAGATCCTCATTCTTCACCTCCCTGGCTCAGGCTGTCCTTCAGAGGTGGAGGGGCTCTGACAGCTCAGCCCCAAGCACACCTTTGCCCTGGGGCTCTGGCAGAGAGCAGGGCTGACGCAAGAGACACGCAAACCTGCCTTGTGCTCAGCGGGTGTGCCCGCAGCTCTCAGGGCACCGCCAGCCCTGTCCTACCCGACGGGCACACTGGGCAGATGGAAACCTCTGGTGTTTGTGGACGGTGACAGGAAAGGCTAAGGGAATATGGGATTGTTCAGCCTGGAGAAGAGAAGGCCCCAGGGAGACCTTAGAGCCCCTTCCATGCCTAAAGGGGATCCAGGAGAGCTGGAGAGGGATTTTGGACAAGGGCCTGAAGTGCCAGCACCAGGGGGAATGGCTTCCCACTGCCGAAGGCAGGGATGGATGGGATATTGGGAAGCAATTCTTGGCTGTGAGGGTGGTGAGGCCCTGGCACAGGGTGCCCAGAGCAGCTGTGGCTGCCCCATCCCTGGAAATGCTCAATGCCAGGTTGGATGGATCTTTGAGAAACCTGGGCTAGTGAAAGGTGTCCCTACCCATGGCAGGGGGTGGAACAAGATGGTCTCTAAGGTCCCTTCCAACCCAATGGTTCTGTGATTCAGGGGCAGGCAGGCAGGGAAGTACAGCAAACACCCCAGCACAACACAGTGCATGGCACAGCAGGCTGGCTATTTAATTATACCTGTCTCCTGCCTCTACTCACTAACCCTTAGAATCCTGCCAGGAATCCACACAGGAGGGCTGTGGTGCTCCTGTCCAGGGCCGTGGTGGTGCTGGCCTCCCTGGCCTGCCACAGGGTGACACACTGGCTGTGTGGCTGTTCCCATTTCCTCCCTGCATGCCCTTGTAACATCTCTGGCCATCGGCAGCCTTCATGACATACCCAGTGCTGCAGGTCAGGAACCCCCAGAATCCTTTGTGGAGCACCAGAGAGAGGCATTTCCCTTTCCATTCAGGCTCAGTGGACACAATGAAATGCTCAGCAAGGGGTTCCCCATATCTTCATTAAGCATCATTGCAATGCAGCAGGGTGGTAGCTCCTATATTCCAGTTCTCACCTCTCCCTGCATCTCCTCTCAGGCATTTCAGACACCACTGCTCCTCATCTTCCTTCTCCACCACGGCATTCTGCTCTCCTCCCTCTCTGACTGCATGTGCTCCGTGCTGGGATACTGCAGCAGGGGAGGTGTGCAGCTGGGACAGCCCCTCACACACCTGGAGCAGGGCAGGTGAGGCCAGGGGCAGGGCCCTGGCCACACTGGCTTTCAACATTCTGGCTTTTGAAGAGTAACTCTTGCTACTTAGTGCCTTGCTGAACTGGGATCAGAATGTACCCAAAATGGCTCGGTGAGCTCAAACACCTTAATTTACTATGTGTATTCTCAGTGAAAACTCACAGATGAGCACGTGACCACGACTGGGTGGGAAGGTGAGCAGCAAGTGGAGGAGATCAGGGCTCCTGGTGACCTCACTGTGGAATGAATCTGCACAGAAGATACCAGCTGGGAGCTGCAGCCTGTTCACCCAGCTCTGTCCCCCATCACACAGCTGCAGCATCTGTAGCTGCCCCTAACCCCAGATGCCCATCTCATCACCAAGCCCCAGGCTCCTGTCCCAAGCCTCTCCAGGGCACAGGGCTTTGAGGACCACATGCCATGATGTGCATGTATGATGCCATACTTGGCAAGGGGCTTCTGGGCTTGTTTGCATGTGGCCTGCTCGGGAGGAAGCGGAGAGAAGAGCTAGCGGTGCCTGATTGCCTGTGGGAAGGTAGAGCTCTCAGGAGGCATTAGTCAGTTGGAGTGAAATGTCTGTGTGGTGGAAGCAGACTTTGACAGCCTCTTTTGCATCTGCCAGCCCACCAGGGATGCCACGAGCTCAGCTGGGCCCTTCAGTTGGTGCTTTCCCATTCCTGGAGTCCCCAGCTCGTGCTCTCTGCCCAGCGACTCCATTTCAGGCTGGTGGAGTGCCAGGCTCCATATCATGTTTGGTGGATAACAAAGGGCAGGGCTGGCCAGGAAACAAGAATGCAATGAACATTTCTTTTGATTCCACAATGAAACCTGCAATTCTTGGCGGCAATGAGGGAGAGAGGGGAATGGAGGAAGCTGGGAGACATCCACCCAAGAAGGGTGCCAGAAACCAAGGGCTGAACATGAATCCCAACCTGGGCAGTCTGAGATCTGGTATTTTCTGTAGGAGGGGGAGCATCTGAGCAGGAACAGGAGCTGGGAGGATGCAGAGATGCAGCTTTGTCAAACTTGTGTGAGAATAAATCTTTGGGCTGGAATCAAGTCGTGCAGTCAGAGTCCTAGAATGGTTTGTGTTGGAAAGGATGTTAAAGATCGTCCAGTTCCACCCCCTGCCATGGCCAGGGACAATTTCCACTAGCCCAGGTTGCTCCAAGCCTCATCCAGCCTGGCCTTGGGCACTTCCAGGGATGGGGCAGCCACAACATTTCTGGGCAAACTGTTCATGAAGTCTATCCCTGAGGAGCAGGGACCAGCCACCGTGGTCAGCCGGAGTGCAAGCAGAGCTCTGGTCCCAGAGAAGCATCAAGAGCAGCATGGGGCCATGAGGATGGGACAGTCCTTCCCCATGGGTGACAGGGCAGCTTCTGCTTTACTCTCAGGCTGCAGGGAAAATGCCTGGTGCTGAATCACCAAGTGGCAAACCAGGAGCCAACCATTTGGGAGCTTGGCCCCTCCAGTCCCATCCTGCGTGAACAAGCAAAGGATGTCCTGGTACAGCCCCCGGGAGCTCTGGCTGGAAGCAAGGGATGGGTGGGATGCACAGGTTGAAGTGCTGAGCACAGGGAGAGGGGAAGATGGGCATGAACAGGCAGAGGCACGTGGGTGTCCCAGGGTGGTACCCTGCTTCCCCAGGGTGGTACCCTTGTGCTCTGGGGGTGCTCCCGATGTCACTGGCTCCCTGCTGCCTCTGGTTCCAGGCAACTGCACCAGCTTCCCCATTCCTCCAGTGGGAACAGCCATTCTCTTGCTAAACAATCAAACAGCCCAGGGTTGCCAGACGAGCTCCTGTCAGCTGCCCTGGCCAAGTAGGCACCCCTGGCAGCTGCTGCTGGAAGTATCAAAGAAACTGTCAGGCAGGGGGAGGTGTTCTGGGAGCCCAGGTAAGTGCCCCCAGGTAATTGCTGCTGCCCGGGGAGCAGGGATGCAGCTCAGGGGGCCTGCCCAGCCCTGGGCATGCCAGCCCAGCCCTGACAGCAGGCTGGGTTGGAGCCTGCCACAGCAGCACACTGCTGCAGCCCCTGGCAGCGCTGTCCTGCCAGCTCCTGTGTGATGTGGGTCCCCTGGGCAGCAGCTCTGCCCTCCACATCTGATCTGAGCAGCAGTTCCACTCGCAGAAGTGCAGGTATGTAACAGCCCCATCCCTCACAGCCTGGTCCCCCAAACATTCACCTTCCTGCCCCCAGCACAGCCCCTAACACTCCATCCACGAGACCCCTCAGCAGTGGTTCCACCTGCTCCACACCCTTTTCTCCCACGCTGTGCACCAACTCCTCTCCACGGTCCCCAAAGTGTGCATGGTTCCCATAGTGATTTCCCTGCTCTGCCATCCCTGAGTGTGGAAACCCAGGGCACTGGGAATATTTCTCTGTCTGGGGTGTCCTGACCCCCAGGGGAGCACTGACTCTGACCCTCATTCATGGAGAAAACTTCCAAAGCCCCAAGGTAAACCAGAAACCACAAAAGTGTGAAATAGATTGTAGAGATTGTAGAGAGCAGTGTAGTGTGTCACATGCGTGAGAAATTTGGGTTTTAGGATTTTTAGTATGTTATAGATGAGTTCAAGATGGAAGATAGAGGGAGTTGTCTTAAGTTCCTTTCTTCTTTCTTCTTCTTCCTCTTTCCTCTTAGGTTTAGGTGGCACCTTGTAATTGGGTAGAAAAATCCTCATTGTGGGTCTTTAGGGGTCAGTTATTGGGTTAGAAAGGAAAATAATTTAGGTGCCACTTCTTAATTGGGTAGCTTAGTTTTTGATTAGACTTAAAAGGCCTTGTCACAAGAGATTGTTGGCCATTTTTGTGCTGTTTTTCGTGCACACAGAGTGTGGTGCAGACAGTGTGCTGAAGTTTTGATAAGATATCAATAAACAGAGGCTGAAGACCGCAAAAGTCCAACGTGTCTCTCGTTCCTGACACAGAACTGCTCCAGGAGGGTCTCCAGTGCCAGGGGAGCCCCCAGGGAGCTGCCCAGCTTAGGACCAGCAAACTCACACCTGAGCTCTGCCCTCAGCTGCAAAGGCAGAAGGGTAAGGAAGGAAGGGTGAAAGGCAGCAGGGACTGCAGGGAGCTTGAAGGGAACCAGAAAGATGGTCCCTGCCTCCCACCAGCTGTCCCCATCCCCACTGCATTCCCATCTACTCTGATCTACTGGCTCAAGGATGGCCACAGTCTGGCTTGGCTGGAAAATCAGGTTGTGCTCAGGGGCAGTTCATGGTCTGGCATGTGGGATATTGGACACCTTCTTGTTGGTCGAGGTGAAACCTCTTCCCTCACCCAATTTCTCTGCTCCCACTCAGCACATTTCAGCCACAGCAACCTGCTTTTGGCCACAGCTCCTAGGGAAGCAGTGGCCAGGGCAAGCTGTTCTCTTCCCTAACTAGGACCAGGGCTGAGCAATGGCCCCTGTGTCCTTTTGGGAAGTCTTGAGGAAGACAAAACACATTGTAATGCTGAGACTTGAAGGGTGCCCAAGATATTTCCATGAGAACTGTGTGCCTGTTCAACTTGGGACCACCTGATGGGAAAAGTCTTCCAGAAGACCCCAGGGTAAAAGTGTTAGGGGAGGCAGTCTTGGAGGAAAATCCTCTTTTTCTTCAGTTCTTGTCATGGCTTGCCACAGCCATAAAATCCAGGCACCTCCAAAGATAATAAAATAAACAAATCATCTGTTTTTCCTGCCTCTTGCTGGGAGGCTCTGCTAGGGTGGATCAGTATGAGCTTGGAGGTTGCTGTAGGGGTTACCCCAAGCGTGTTCTGGTTGTGCACTTATGGTGGTGCATGTGTGTGCATTTCTCTAGCCTTGCTCTCTCTCCAGTCCTGGCTCTTCATCCCACTGCCCCACACAGATTTCATGAGAGAATGCAGGATCTGGTTCTCCCATCTGTGCCCACACACCCCTGCCTCCTCCTCCTCCTCCTCCTCCTCCTCCTCCTCCTCCTCCTCCTCCTCCTCCTCCTCCTCTCTCACAATGTACCCACACAGCTGGGGGACCTCAAGGGACAAGGGGCAAATGGCTCCACACTGACAGAGGTTAGGGTTAGATTATATTTTAGGAGGGCATTCTCCCCTGTGAGGGAGGTGAGGATCTGGCACAGGGTGCCCAGAGCAGCTGTGGCTGCCCCATCCCTGGCAGTACCCAAGGCCAGGCTGGATGGGGCTTGGAGCAGCCTGGGGCACTGGAAGGTGTCCCTGGCCATAGCAGAGGGAGTGGACCGTGGTGGTCTGTAAATTCCCTTCCAAACCATTTTCTGACTTTATGATCCACAGACCCTCCCTCTGCCCCACGCTCCTGCCTGGTGTGCCACCCACTCAGCAGTGGGGTGGCAGCGATGGGCACTGGGGACACTGGGGGCACAGAGGCGAGGCAGACAGGTTCCCTGCTGCTGTTGGAGCTGGTTAAACATTGTCCCAGGCCAGTTAGGTAACACAAACTGCAGCGAGAAAGAAATGAAACTGCTTGAGCAAACAAGGCGCGCTTGGCAGGGCACCAGGCTGCGTGACAAAGTGCTCCCCTCTCACTGCCAACCTGCTGGGGTTATCTATTTACGGAGAACAAACACCTCGCCCACAACCCCAAACTTGAGGGACAGCAGCCAGGAGCGCAGCCAGCTCCTGTGAGACCCAGCCTGGGGTTGGGCCTGCTCCACTCCCCGTGCTTGTGTCTGCTCACAAACACGCTGATGGCCAGCGGGCATGGCCTGGTCCCCTCCCGTGTGTGCCACTGGCCCTGCTGCCACCCCTCTAGCCTGCTCTCTGTAGGAGCTCCAGGAGGTCAGGGATGGGCCTGGAGCACCCTCCACTCACTGAAGCCAGCAGACACCAGCCAGGAAAACCTGTTCCCTGGGGAGGGTTATGCAAGGAACCTGACGGAGGTCTGGCTGCAGCCCAGACCATGGCCTGCCTCCAGGTTCACACCCAGGGACTGGGACCTCCTCTTGCACCACAGGGCAGCCCTGATCTCCTCATCCCAGCGTGTATCTGGGAGCAAGACAACTTCAGCCCAGCATACTGGAAGACAAGGAAAAGAGGTTTTCCCTATGAGACCAGGCATGCCAGGTGGACCAGCAGGGCAACTCCATATATAAACAGCAGTTGAAGCCACAAAAAAGAAGATGGGTCTGGCCCATGGGCACCTTCTGCCCCTGCAAAGCAGGTGGGTCATGCCCTTGATGTTGCTGCAGCATCTCTAGGAGGATGCTCAAGCCACCAACCTCACACTCAAGCTGAGGCCAGGCAGACTGGGAGACCTTGCTTTGGAGGGCTCACTGCTCTCCTCTGCAACGTGTCCCACTCCTGTGAGTGCTGGATGGGGGACGTTGAGCAGCACCGTGTCTCCAGCAGTAATGAAGGGCAGTAGGGGAATGTGGGCAGGTAGGACAGGGAGAATGGTTTTAAATTAATAGAGGAGAGATTAAATTAGATATTAGGGAAGAATTCTCTATGGGTGTGGTAAGATCCTGGCACAGGCATCCCAGAGGAGCTTTGGCTGCCCCATCCCTGGAAGTGTTCAAGGCCAGGCTTGGAGCCACGTGGTCTAGTGGAAAGTGTCCCTGCTTATGGCAGGGGTGTGGAATGAGATGAGCTTTATGTCCCCTACCAACCCAAGCTGTTCTAGGATTCCATGATTCTATGATAATGGTTGGATCCCCCTGTGAAAAAAGCATCTCGGGCTTTGCAAAGCACCTTTACTGTGTAGGCAGCAAAACCTCCCCTCACCCTCCTGCTGGTGCTCTGGCTGCTTTCCTTAGTCCCTCCAGGCAGCGGCTGAAACCATTCAGAAGGATGTGGCATCCCAGAGCTTGTCCAGCTCCAAGCTCAGAGGACAGGTCCCAGGGCTTTTCTCTTTGGGGGTGAGCAGGAACTGAGCAGTGCCCTGTGTGCCCCATTCAGCAGGTCCTGGGCACCAGCAGAAGGTGGGGGTGGCACCAAGATCCTCTGGTGCCACTCACTGTGAAATGCAGTGTGTGCCAGCCAGGAGCCACTGCTGCTGGCCACATCCATGGCAGAAACATACCAGAGAGTCTGCTTGGCCTCCAACACCCTGAACTCCTTCTTGCCACCCCCAGACAGATCCTGTGGGTTGGAGACATCCTCTCAGCACCCCTGAGACAACCTCCTGGCTTCCTCACAGCTGGGCTGGATGGGGAGGCAAGATGGCATTGGGCAAGAAGAGGGACATGATGTGTTTGGGCTGCTCACACTGCCAGGTCACTGCAGTCCCCCCTCCTGAGATGTGGTCCTTGTGTCACACAGGTCCTGGAAAAGGCCAGAAAACAGCCAGGCTCGGAGATGAGCAAGCATTAATCATCCTGTAGTGCCTGTGCTGCTCCTTGGTATCCCTCGGTGTCTCCCTGGCCAGGGAGAGGCTAAAGGTCTTCCCACAGGCTGCCACTGGATATTAATGTGGAGGGTGTTGGAGATCCCCCTCCCCAGATCAGCTGGGAGTTTGCTTCCCCTCAGCCTGCAGCTGGTGAACTCTGGCTTGGAGCCAGTGCTCCAGGAAAAGCGAGGCCAGGGCTGGAATTCCAGAGGGATCTCAGAAAGGCCAAGGTTTGGGAGTGGGTGTAAAGATGCCCCTCCATGGGTGGCTTTGAGGCAGTCTGGGACAAGCCCACCTTACCCTGAGATGGGCAGCTTCCAGATACAGCTGCAGGCAAAGTTTCCTGTCAAGGACAGTCCTGTGACTCTGTGCCAGGATGACCAGGCAGGAGGTGGTAACAGACAAGGTTCATGCCATGGGACATCCCAAGTAACACAAGCCTAGTCCTCACCGTGTGTTTAAGAAAAAAAAAATTACAGATAGGTACAAAACCCCAACAAATCAACAATTTATTCATCTTATATTCCCACTTGAAAAGGAGAAAACCACATGCACCTGGTGGGTGCCTGGCTGGGTTGGCGTCCCCTTCCGTGGCTGGCACAGCACCAGTCTGTGCCCTGTGACATCACTTCAGTCCAGCTGAGCATCACCACCTGCCACCACACACCTGTGTGCCCCACAGCACACGCTCTCACACAGGAACATCTTACTCATGAAAAAATATATCTGTACATTCACTCTGCACTTCTTTTGGGTCTTACATAAATTAGAAACTACTTTTGGAGAAAAGGCCTGTCGCTAGACACAGGCTGGGCTGGAAATGCAGCATGGCCCTGCTGTCCCACATCCTCTTCTCACTCACTGAGGGCTTTCTGGGGCCAGGTGAAGCTCCACAATGTTCCCATCTTCTCTCAGCAGGTGCCACACTGAGAAGCTGCTACACAAAGGGGGTCTCAGCCAACCCACATGCAGTGAAGAGGACAGGGGGCACCTTTGGTGGAAGCAGTGAGAGGGAAGACCCCGCAGCTGGGACAAGCTCTGTTCAGTCACAGGTGACACGGATGTGCTGCCCCTCTGCCCAGGCAGGAGGTGGGTGGTAGCAGGAGACCTGCTGGGCTCTCACAGTGGGGCTGGAAATTCTCTTCCCCGTTGCATCTGTTCAGGCTTTGAAACAACCACAGTTCCCATGGCTCCAACTGGAGGTACAGATCCAGCAAGGGAAGTCACAGTTTGCAATAACCTACTGGAGCCAAAATACTGGCTCTGAACACCTCGGGGCTGGCAGTCACCTGCACACACGAGCGTGCCCGTGCGAGGGTCGGAATTCCACACGCTGCATGGGCCAGCAGCTTCCAGATACGGCTGCAGGCAAAGTTTCCTGTCAAGGAGCCCAGCTCAGGGCTGGCCCTGAGGGGCTTATCAGACCCTGGCTCATCCAGGATTCCTACAGCTCCTTGTTCCTGTTGAGCACCTCCTCTTCCTTCCAGCCGCTGGAGTTCTTCCCAAACTTGTACACCAGCCGTCGTCCATCGACTCTCTCCAGGATCTCTCGTTTGTAGTAATATCTGTGAGAGAAACAGGTGGAGTCAGGGCTGTGAGGAGCTGCTGGAGGGCTCAGGCTGAGCCCCAGTGGGGCTGAGTTCCCCCCCCCAGGACAGGGTAGGGCACTTACCGCATGGCTCTGCTCAGCTTCTCATAGGTCATGCTGCTGTTTTTCTTTTTCTGGCCCCAGAGCTGAGCCACCGCTTCCGAGCGCAGGAACTTGAAGACCCCCTCCCGCCGGTCCTCCCACTTCATCAGCCCCTCGTTCAGCTCGGGGTGGATCAGGATGTCCCGGATGAACTCCCACAGGTGGGTACCTCTTGGGGCTGAAAGAGGACATTGAGCTGTAAAGGAGGGAAGCTCCTGCAGGTCCTTGAGCCTTTGGATCACCCTAAACCCCCCTGCCAAGGCCCTTCCTCCCATCATTCCCCATGAAGCCAAGAAGCCAAGAGGGGAAGGCAGTCTGGGCTGAAGGGTTCACGTACAGTGCTTGCTCTTCCTGTTCTCCAGGCAGTCTCTGCTCTCCTTGCTGAGTTTTCGGGGCCGTCCCCGTTTCCGCTTGCCATGTTTGCTGTCCCCTTTTTTGCTGCCTGGAAAGTGGTCTGTGCACACAGAGAGGGGCACACGTCAGGCTGGGCAGCAAGTGCTGGGCTGCAGCCCCCTCCCTGTCCTCCCAGGGACCAGGAGCACCCTCTTTTCAGGCCCAGGTACCAGGGAAATATCCCCTGAGAGCAAGGTCACCCCATTCCCTCCAGCCTCATCCCACCCTCATCCCCGACACTATGCTTAGGACAGAACCCTACTGCTTCCTAGAATTCCTGGTGTTCCCAGTGTCATCACCAGCTGGGATCAATACCAAACACTGACTTCTGGGCCCAGGTTCCCGGGCTGCAGTCTTCACCCATCTGCCACCACCCAGCCCTTCCCACCAGGATCACCAGTGCCCTGGTGATCACCCTGCTCAACGGAGAGAAACAGAAGCAGAGCACTCAGGGAAACAGGCCTTTCCCTCCTTCTCACTGTGAGGATGGCTGTTCAGGTGTCGTCCCTAAATCACTGCCAGGTAGGAAGTGCTCAACTGCCCAGGAGCCAGCCCTCCCCTCCCAGCTCCCGTCTGGAAGGAAGCAGCTCACCATCAGGGAAGAGCTTTGATTCTGCAGGGTCGAGGTCAAGGTCACTTCCACCGGAGTCCTGAGAGTTGGGGCTGTGGGACATCACAGGCCCTGAGAGGCAAAGGATCAGGGTTCAGACCTCTGAGCATCATCTGGAGGCTTTTCCCCCTGGTTCCCACCCTTCCCCTGCCACCAGACTGCCACGAGACCCAAACCCTCCCTTGTCAAAACACTGACCTGAGACATCAGAGCTGCCTGGGGACATGGAACCCGGCAAGTAGGTGAAGTCTGTGAAAGGGTTTGTGGGCTTTAAGTCCTCCAGGGAGTCCTTGGCACAGGGACTTCCCAGCTCTGGAAGGGGCAGAGAAAGGAAGAAGGGGTTAGCCTTGCTGCCATCAGTATGTGATCCCTGGGGAAAAGGCTTGGCCAGGGCCCCTCTCTTACCCAGCTGGCTGGAGTTCAGGAAGGTCTGGGAAGTCGCATCCTCTTTTTCTAGCAAATCAATGATCCAGTTCAGCTCATCAGAGGCTACGGGGTGAAGGACTGGGGTTAGCAATGCCTGTTCCATATGAAGGGGAACAGTGCATACTGGGAGCTGAGCCCAGCCATGCTTGCACTCTGGTCTGCGCCCCCACACCCCCCCCACGCAGCCTCTGCAGTGCCCAGGAAGCACTAGCCTCCTGGGCTAGGGGAGGGCTCTCAAACTCATTCTTCAAGCTGCTGGGCCTGCAGATGAAGGAGACCCTGCTGCACTCACTGATCTCATGCAGGCGGTCGTAGAGCTCATCCCCCAGGGGCCCAAAGATGAGGCGCATCTGGTCCCTGCTGCAGTGGCACAGCGTGTGCCCGTCCATGTTGCAGCAGGAGAAGTCGATGGAGCTGGCGTCGTACTTGTTCTTCTCCACGTGGTAGCTGATCCACTCCAGCACCTGCACCTTGGTCCAGAAGTACGGGAGCTCACTGAACCACTGGGGCTTGTCTGCAAGGGATGGAGAGCAGGGCTCAGAGCAGGGTGGCCGTGCCAGCACCATGTGCCTCGTGTGGGCTGCCCGTGGCCACTGGACACCTGATGTGGTCCAGTGGCGATCCTGTGGGACACACAGGTCCTGCACTTGAAGAGCTATGGACTAAAGGGTCCTTAGTGCCCTGCCCTGCAGACCCCACACTTCTCCCACCGCTGGTTTCGATGCCATTTGTCCCGTTTGTGCTGTGATCCACCCTGCTCTGCTGGTGTGTTTCTCATGGTGCCTCCCTGAGCACCGCCACATAAGCCCCCATCACCAGGATTGTACTTCCAAACTGCTCCTGGTGAGCCCTGGCAGCCTGTCCCCTATGCTCTGCTGTGGGAGGAGGACAATGATTCCCCCATCTCCTCTATAAATCAGATGTGCTCCCAGCAGCCATACCTTGTGCCACCCACGGTGTCCTCCCACAGCCTTTCCCTGGGGAAACTGAGGCATGGTGGAAGCTGCTGACCTGTCCCAGTGGGACAAGGACCTTGCAGTGCTCTTCCCAGCCAGCGGCACTGCCTCACAACTGCCCCTTGTGCCAGCTCCCAGTGCCACCACTGCCACTGCCCTGCTCCTACCTGTGCTCTGTGCTGGGGGCTGGCTGGCCGGGAGGCCAAGCCCCAGGCTGCTGTCATCCCCAAACTGTCCCAGCATGTCCAAGGCTGGCTGCACCTCATCGGGCTGGTACATGGCGCTGATGTAGTTAGAGAAGATGTTGCTGATCTCACAAGATCCTGCCATGGAGCTCTGTGCCGAGAGATGACAGTGAGCCCAGGCCCCCAGCACCTGCAGCACCCCGGAGTCAGGCCGGGCGAGGTCGGGCTGTCTCTCCCTCCACCCATCATCACCTCTCAGGTCGCTTCTGCAGAAATATGCGCCCAGCACCTGCTGGCTGGGGCTGGGGCCTGACTCACCAGCTGCTCGGGGCCAGCACAGAGGGAGGCTGAGCCGGAGCGAGCTGGGGATGTGGCGTCACTCTGCCTGTCGGCAGCCCTGTCCCCAGCAGCCTGGCCTCGCCCTGCTGCCAGCCAGTAAGAGGTGACAGCAAGAAGGTGGCTGGCAGAGAACAGTGACCACAGCCCCTCCGTGGGTGGGGGGTTTGGGCACTCGGCCACTCCTGAGCCCCGTGGCCCAGCCGGCTGCCCCGCTGCCCACGGCTGTGCCACAGCTCCAGTCCTCTCCACCGGTCGCAACGAGCACATCCCAATCACCGCAGCCAGGAGGGGACCGAGCCCCTGCCCAGCCCTCACAAAAAGCCAAATCGTGCTGTCCATTACCAAGCCTGGGGGCTGGAGGGGAGCTGCTGTCCCGCTGGCCCCCGCAGGGCCATCAGCTGTGGTGGGAGAGCGAAGGTGGAGCGAGAAAAGGCCAGAGCGCATCCCCCGCTGAGAGCCAAGGTGCACGGGGAGAGAGCAAAGCAGCTGTCCTGGGCTCGGGGACGTCAACAGGCCTCGGCAAAAAAGCTTTGGTACCTTCTGTGGTGGCAACTCCAGCAGCGGCGGGTAATCCAGAGAGGAGCAAAGGGAGACGGAGCCCGGGCTGGCCACTAGCCACTGTTCATGGGCCCCGGGAGGCTGGTGCCGATGGGCAAGCCCTGCCCGTGCCTCTGCTTTTATAGCTTGGGCGGCGTAACAATCTGGCAGCCCGAGGGGAATTCCAGCCCCAAACGTTCATGCTCCCAGATCCAGGTGATTTGCATAATATGAACCACCGGGTCCCAGCCCTGCGCTGCCTTGCCGGGAAATCTGGGCTGGCCAGTTTAATCATTGTCAGAGCCCGTGCCCCACCGGTGCCCAGAGTTTCACCCGCACTGGCTTCACGGGCTGTTTTCTTACCCAGCTCGTGTTTGTTTGCTCACAGCAGCAGGTTCACTCAGCTCCTGCAGCCAAAACCACCCGTGGGGATGGGGTCAGGGTGGGCCCTGGGGCCTATGGATCCCTACGGGGGGTTTGCCTGGGCAATGGAGCCAGGACATTGCCCCGGGCACACACCTGGCCAGGTGGGCAGCCCAGCCCTGGGAGTCAGCAGGTGCACGTGTGGGTGCCCTGGCCGTGCCTTGGTGGCACAGGCACAGATTTCCCAGAGCAGGAAGAGGGTCTCAGTGACCAAGCAGGACAGGTGCTGGGGACGGGGCACGTGCTGGGAGCAGGGCTCAGGTGGGGACAGGTGGTCTTCGTGGGGGTACAGCAGAAACCAGGCGAGTGCCTGAGAATTGCTGCTCTGTCAGTCAGAATGGGTCGATTTTTGCCTGGGGGAGGTCTGGGACAGGCTGCAGAGCTGTGACAGCCATGTCACACGCACCTGGCACCTGCAGGCATGCACGCTCACCAGGGACGTGCCAAGGGACAAGGCAGGGTCGTGGGATGCATTTGGGAAAGTACCTTTGGTGGCTCTTGCCTCTCTGGCCTTGGGCAGGGGTACCTGGGACCCTTTGAGGTTTATTCCTGTTGGGTTTAGCCCTGGGCTGGCAAGGGAGCACCGGGCCAGTCCCAGCCAAAGCTGGGGCACCCCTCTGCCTGGTCCTGGTTCTTTGCCAAGCCAGCCACATCCACACTGTGTGCAGACTGAGGCAGTCCTGGGCACCTGGGAGCAGAGCAGACCCTGGCATCACACAGCTGCCTCCTTGTCACTTCAGGGTCCTTATCACTCCAAACCTGGCAGCAAACCATCTCCTGTGACACTGTGACATGGATACTCCAGCTTGGCACATGGACCAGCAAGGGCAGGGTGGCCCATGTCCTGTCCCCCGTGTCACATCCCCCAGGCCCTGGGGCAGGCAGGGCCAGTGTGGCAGCCAGGAGGCAGCAGGTCTCACCAGCTGATCGCCCACCCCAGCTCCATTCCTCCTCAGCACACTCACGAGTGCTGGGTGCTGCCAGGCCCTTCTGTTTCCTGGGCACAGCATCCCACAGGGACATCCCCTGGCAGGGAGCAGCCCCGTCCGTCACTGCCACAGGGCAAGCCAGGGCCACCAGGGGAAGCAGCTCCAGAGCCTGGCCACGCACGCAGCCAGGGATGGAGCCCAGGGCTCCCCCGTGGGAGCTGGCTGCCCACTGGGCAAGGCTGCCAGTGCGTGTGGTTGGAAAGCTGCTCCTGGGGAAGGTTTTTCCAGCCACCACTGCACTGCAGGTGTCCCTGGAGCAGGGTGGGACGAGCCAAAATTTCTCCATCCCCTGGGCCACCAGCCAAGGGGTGATGAGGTGGCCCTGTGGCGTTTGGGAATCTCCTGCCCGAGCCGTGCACAGCCCACCCACCCACAGCTCTGCCCATGCCAGGGAACCCGAGGCTGCCTGGCAGGGCTGTATGGCACAGACCACCCTGAGCACGCCCTGTCCAGGTGTCCCTTACCTGCAGACTGGCCTCAGGGAGGACCACAGCCAGTCCACGTGCCCAGGCAGTGCCACCATGGCAGAGGGGCTCCCGGGGGTGACACCCTCATCCTCCAGTGTCCTCCTGTGACTCTGCCTGCCCCTTCCTTCCCCTGCCTTTGGGAATCAGGAGGCCAGTGCAGGAGCTATCCTCCCCAACCCCCTGCAGGCACCCTCCAGCTTTCCTGCCTGCAGGAATGCCCTTCCTGCCCCTTTGTCCACTGAGGTGCCACAGCCTGGGCCCTGTAATGGGCCCTGGGGGGATCACCAGGGGCAGCACTCCCCGGAGATGCTGAAACACTGTGCTGGGAGCTTGGGAGGGCATAAGCCTCTCCTCGGGTGTCCCCATGGCCTCCCTAAAGCCCTGGGGCACACCAAGGTGCAGAATGGTGCCCATGGGACCCTCCCCTGCCCAGAAGCAGCCACAGCCTTGGTGGGCTCAGAGCAATTCCTCCTTCAGCCTGAGGATGGGTGGCACGGGGCTGCCAGCATCTCATTGCCACAGCTCCCAGGGCTGTGTCCCTGCTGTCCCCTTGCTGCTGGCCCAGTGCACCTTTAGGCACGTGGGGTGCATGGCACAGGTCGCTGCCAGCCAGGCTTGGCATGCTGCAGAAGAAAGAGATGGCCACGAGTGTGACATGGTGCCGTGATGACTGGCAAGAAAAAGTGTCTGTGGTGCCACGAGTGGCTGAGGCACCGGGTGGGAGCAGGAGCCATGTCACCTGCCCTGCCAGGTGAGTTGGGCCCGTGACACCCCACGTTTGTAACCCAAGGCTGCCACTCTCCCTGGCAGCACCATGGAGGCTCAGGCCGAGGTGACAGCCGTGTCATAGTCTGAAGGTGACACAGGGCTGGGACACCTCTGGGCACTGCCAGCCCCCAGAGACACCTCAGAGCTGGCCTGGCACTGCGGGACCAGCACCGCAGGCACGTTTGAAACCCGGGCTGTGGCCCCAGGGCCTCAGGGCAGGGGGTGCCCAGGCAGGGGCAGGGGGAGCGGGAGGGAGGGACCGCGTCCGGGGCAGTGCGGGCACAGCCCGGGGCTGGCAGCTCCCGCTGCGCCGCTCGCTCTGACCACTTCAACAGCGCTGGCTGGGGAAAGGGAGAATGGAAGCTGCAAGAGCTGAGCCCGGCCCCGAGGGGCTGCAGGTACAGGTCCCCCTCCCCACCGCTGGCTGCCCAGCGTCGTTGGGTTCCGGCATCGGTCACCTCGCGGGGCTCAGCGGGCACCGCACGGTGACACCGTGTCACACATCCCCCCACCGCGACGCCCCGCACCGGCAGGGCCCTGCCGGCGCCACCTCCCAGCATCTGCCCCAAAATCTCCTACCTGCAGGACCCTGCACTCCCCCAGCATCCCCCCATCCCGCAGGACACTGCACTGCACCCCAGCATCTCCCGCACCCCCGGCAGGACCCCCGGCCCCCCAAGCATCTCCCCATCTCCGGCAGGACCCCCGGCCCCCCAAATACCTCTTCCACCCCCGGCAGGACCCCCGGCCCCCCAAGCATCTCCCCCACCCCGGCAGGACCCCCGGCCCCCAAGCATCTCCCCCACCCCCGGCAGGACCCCCGGCCCCCCAAGCATCTCCCCCACCCCCGGCAGGACCCCCGGCCCCCAAGCATCTCCCCCACCCCGCCCCCGCCCCGTGTCTCCTCCCCGCTCGGGGCGCGCGGTGGCGCAGCCAGCGCTGCCCCCTGCCGGCGGCCCCGCGCCACTGCACCCTTCCCTTCCCTTCCCTTCCTTCCCTTCCCTTCCCTTCCCTTCCTTCCCTTCCCTTCCTTCCCTTCCCTTCCTTCCCTTCCCTTCCCTTCCCTTCCTTCCCTTCCCTTCCCTTCCCTTCCCTTCCCTTCCCTTCCCTTCCTTCCCTTCCCTTCCCTTCCCTTCCCTTCCCTTCCCTTCCCTTCCCTTCCCTTCCCTTCCCTTCCCTTCCCTTCCCTTCCCTTCCCTTCCCTTCCCTTCCCTTCCCTTCCCTTCCCTTCCCTTCCCTTCCCTTCCCTTCCCTTCCCCCAGTGCCAGGGTCCTGCCCCTCAGGCCTGCGGACACCTCGCTGTGGGCATCGATGTGGTGCTGCAGGCTCAGCAGCTCAGATGCTCTGAGTCCTCCAGGGGTTGGCACTGCCTGGTGGGCACCCTCCTCCTCCTCACCAGGAGAGGGGCAGCCCCTCAGCCCCTTCCACCACCTCAGCCCCTGAATCTGCCCCCATTAAGATCAGTCCTGCCCCATCTGCCTGGGGACCTGCTGCCTACGGGGGTCCAGGTCACCTGAGGGTGATGGAAATGTTAGTTTGGAAAAGGCCTCTGAGATCATCAAGTCCAGCCACTCCCCCAGCTCTGCCGTGTTCACCTCTAACCCATGTCCCCAAGTGCCACATCCACACATCTTTTGAACACTTCCAGCGATGGTGACCCCACCACTGCCCTGGGCTCTCTGTGCCAAGGCCTGACCACCCTTTTGGTGCAGGAATTTCCCCCAAAAGCCAACCTGAACATCCCCTGGAACAACTTGAGACTGTTTCCTCTTGTCCAATCTTCTCCCAGCCAACAGGATTACAGAATCACAGAATGGTTTGGGGTGGAAGGGACCTTTAAGGGCCACCACATCTAATCCCCTGTCATGGGGAGGGGCACTTTCCACTCCATCCAGAAGGGATGCAGCCACAGTCCCCCTCCCCATCTATCCCCCAGCCCCCGGGCCAGGCTCATGGGAACAGGAAGGGATGGGAGGCTCCTGGCTGTGCCCTTTCCCTCCTCAAAGCCACCTCTGTGCTCCGTCCCTTCATGTCAAGAACATTTTATTTGCAAAGACAAAAAGGCAAGAAACAAACAGCCATTGAAAAACGTACAGCAGGAGAGCACAATAACTTACACTATTTACAGGAACACACCAAGGTAGAAAACACACGCACACACCTCATGCTCTGACAAACCCAGCCCGGGGCCGGGCTGCACAACCCCCACAGAGGCAACAGCAGCCTCCAGAGCAGCTGGCCTCTGGAAAAAGCTCCGAGTGTGAAAGGCATCTGCTGTTGTGCTCCTTGTGCAGAAAGGAGAGATGGAGCAGGGGACACAGTGCTGCAGTGCCCCTGCAGGAGGAGCAGTTGTAGGAACCAGGGCAGAGCTGTGCTGGGTGAGGGGACAAGCCCTGGGGCAGGAGGAAGGTGCAGGGCTGTGCTTTCCTGGGAGCTGGGTCTGTCCCAGTCACAGCTGGAGCACCATGCAGCACCTGGAGGGGCTGGGGGTCCTCGTCCCTTCCCAGAAGGGTGAGGGGGGCTCAGAAGGACGTGCGGCCTGCAGGAGACAGGGAAGCTCCAGGGAGCCTGTGGAAAGCAAGCTGGAACCCTGTGCTTGGCAGGGATCGTACCTGGACTCTCTGCAGTGTGGGGCACGGGCAGGACTGGTGTGGGGCACTGGGAGAGCACCGTGGGAAGCAGGCACTGGGTTTGCAGCACCAAGGCAGGAGGCAGCAACTGAGACCCCAGAGCAGCTGTGCTCAGAGGTGGTGGGGAGGGACATCACACCTGGGGGGGACAGGATGGGACCCCAGAGCTCCCATTCCTCGCAGCTGGCCAGCCCAGCCTGTGTCATCAGAGCTGTAGGTGACAGGGAGGGGACACTGCTCAGGAGGGCTCACAGTGGTTTGGGGATCCAGTGCTTTTAGGCTCCTGACTCTGATCCACCCCTGTTGTGCAAAGCTCAGCTCTGGGGCAGCCCTGCTCCCTCCACAGAGGCTGGAGCTGTGTGCTGGGGGTGAGGAGACCCCCAGAGCAAGAGTTAGGCCCTGGGGGAAGAAGCATAACCCAGCAACTTGAGGAAGGAGTGCAGGCATGATCACACCCTTGTCACAAATCGAGGTGCCCAAGGGCAGAGAAGAATCGAGGTGCCCAAGGGCAGGTGTGTGGTACAAAGGCAGCTCCAAAGTGCCCCTGCCCTGGAGGGGCTCCCAGAGGGGCTCTGAGACCACCAGAGGGACTTCAGTTGTGCAGCCAGGCCAGTGCACAGGGATGGAACAGCTCACCCACAGGCAAAGAGCCTTCATCCCAGTCCTCCTCCTCCTCCTGTCTCAGCCCATGGCCCCCATGGGAGCTCTGGAGGGCCAGGGTCCAAGGGGCCACCCCTCCTAGACCCACCTGCGTGTGGGACCTTGTGCTTTAGTGTTTGGGAGGAGCTGCACCCCAAACTGGCCGTGTGGCTCCCCAAGCCCTGTGCCAGGGCAGCTGCCAGCCTGAGCTGGGGGCTCCAGAGCCCCCCTTGTTTCTGTTCAGTGCCTGGCACTGACACAACTACGTTTTTTGGGAGTGAGAAACCAAACATCACACACCAGAATCAGCTTCTCACACACCATCCCCAGCTTGGGCAGAGGCTTTTACAGCACCAAGGCCCTGCTGCCCTGCAGCTGCAGCTGGCTCTGGACAGTGGTGGCTGGAACCAGCCCATTCCAGCAATGTGCTTTGCACAGACATTTCCCAGTCGAGAGCTTCATCACAACCACAGAGAATATCTGTGAGAGCTGAGGGAGAAATTTGGGCTGAGCTGAGCCTTTCAGAGCCCCCTTTCCACTCTACCTTGGGACCACATGGGAGCCACACCCAGGCTGCCAATCAACCCAATCACCAATGGCAACACCACAGATCCCCACACCAGGAATCCCACGAGAAGTGGGAGCAAAATCTCGGTGTTGCAACTGCTCTGGGGCATCCCACTGCAAAGGTGGGAGCTGGCAGGGCAGGGACTCCAGCCCTGCTGCCCTGCCCAGGAGGAGGCAGGGACGGGAACACAGGGGGTGGCTCAGACATGCAGCAAGGTGGGAGTGAGGCCACGTGTCCCCAGGATGAATTCAAGTGTCAAAACCATAACAATAAGAATAATTAAGAGGAAAAAAAAAAGTGTTACACCACAAACTCCCCACCCCATCCCCAATAGAAAACCCAATGACGACAGCACCCAGCTTGCACCGTGAGGTAGCTAAACCAGACCAACACCCAAGAAATGCTCTTTTGCATGAGAAACATCGACCCACACAGGTACTGAGACCTACACACACACACACACACACACACAGAGCTATGGGATCACAGTCACCCCTGGCCTGGTTCCAGCCAGGACAGAGTTCATTTTTGCAGTAGCCAGGAGGGGACATGGCCAGAGCCCAGAGGTTCTTTTAGACCACCTCACATCATTGCTGGGCAGGGGGAAGGGAGTCTCTTCCAGGGAGAAGGGATCTTTCCAATCAGGGTAGCTTGCACTGCGGTTAGCATTTGCATGTGAATTGCTCTCTTTTGTACACTTTTGTTATTAATATTGTTGCTGTTAATTGCTCTTATCTCACTGCTGTTTCCAGTCAATTGTTCCTATCTCTACCTGTGATTTTTTTACCTTTGTGCCTCCAGTTCTCCTCTCCATTCCACCACAGGGAAGGAAGGAGGTGGGGGTTGTGGCAGTGCACAGTTTTAGTGGGAGCACTAAATTGGGGAATACCAGTCCTAAACCACAACAGCTTTTTTTTTGGCATCCAAGGTAGGGCTTGAACAGTTGAGATAACAACAGATCTGCCCAGAGTGGGTTGGAAGCAAAATTGATGGAAACATTTTCTGCATTAGGTCCTGAGGCACAGGTGACAATGTTGCCTGGTCTGCCCGTGTGGGTACCTAACCCTGTTCATATTTCTGCCTGTTCCCATCACAGTCTGCCTCAGAGCAGGGAGGGGTTATCAGGATTGCTCTGTCAGTTTATGCCATGATAACACCAAGGGCAGTGAGGGTCATTTGGGATTTGTCTGGAGCGTTGCTCTTCTACCCTTACCTCGGGCACCTCCTTTGGGAGTCCATTAATAACAATCATGACCAACCTGTGGGGGGAACAGGAAACAATGATTTTCCCCAGACTTTCACCCACTTTTCCCCCTTGAGGTCTGTTAAAACAGCTTTTGAATCTCTGAATTCCCTTTGGATGTTAAGGAAATCATATTTTTCCAGGTGTTCTTAGTGCAGTCCACATAATCTTTGGAGTCAAGAAAGAGATTTCTAGGGAAGTTATTCAGAGATCTATCCTGATGGGGAATAGTCATGACTGGCATGGAATGTGGGAGGAAATGGGCCACTTTTGGAAGAAATTCTCTCCTCCAGTGGTTTGGAAGTGTCCCCCTGAACAAGTACAGGATGCTATAAAAGTGACAGAGCACTTGCAAGGAGAATGCTGTGGCAGTTCCAGCGAGGAGCCTCACTGCAGCGTGCTGGGCCCTGGTCAGCATTTATCAGACACTGCTTTTCACCAGACAGCACCCTCAGGAGGAGGAGGAGGAAGGCAGAGCAGCAGGTGCCGTGGCCACTCAAGCTGCAGCTGAAGCACAGGAAGAACCCGTGCTGGCAGCAGTCCCCCTGCACAGAAGAAATCCAAGACCAAATCAGTTTGCATAGAGGGATGAAGAGGAAGCAGGGCCCTCACAACAGGAGGAGAGGCAGGGCTGGGGATAATCACCCCATCCCCACCCCAGGTGAGCTGCGATCTGAAGAGGTTTCAGGGGGGTGGAGGCCCTGCTGACCCAGCTGCTGCAGTGCTGGGATGCTGCAGCCACGCTCTGGAACCAGATGGAAGCGAAGCCAAACAACTGGGATCCCTGTCCTGGGACATGGGCATTGGCAAGGGAAGAGCACAGAAACCCTCAGCCTCTGCAGGCAACTCCTGCCAAGCGTGAGGGAAATTCGAGTGGTGCACCCAAGCAGGTGGAACAGCATGGAGAAGGTGCCCAGCACCTGAGGGAGTGGTAGAGGGAGTCCCTAGGGGTTCAAACAAGCAGCAGTGCCCTGTAGATGCAGATGAGGTCCAGTGCACACCATGCACGTGCCAGCAGGTTGTACAGAGCACAGGCTCATTGGTACTGATGTGGATGATTTTCCCCACTTTCACCCACTTTTCCTGCTTGAGGCCTGTTAAAAGAGCTTTGAAGTTGTGAATTTCCTTTGAATGTTAAGGAAATCATATTTTTGCCAGGTCTCCTTAGTGCAGTCCACATAATCTTTGGAGTCAAGAAAGAGATTTCTAGGGAGGTTATTCAGAGATCTGAACAGAAGGAGAACAAACAGTGTTAAAGGTGACTCCCCAACTCTGATGATGAAGATCATCATTTTTTCTTCCTACCATCCTGTGTCTCAACTGTGTAAAAAGACTGTCTAAGACTGGACCAGCCCATGGACTGTGGACTGAGGAAATGTCCCATGTCACACCAGTACAGACCAGAGCCTCTGCTGCTGGGAGCAACTGGCCCCCTCTTGAGAGAGAGGGGACACACCACAAGGCAACCTTTGGTTTCACCTGCATGGGCACAGAGAGCACAAGAGAAGGAGGAAGGAAAACCCTCCTCTGCCCCAAGCATGGGTGTGTGAGTTGAGAGGAAAAACAACAAGTGCAGGAAATCCTTCAAGGATCAATGCCACCCCAGTTTCCAGTGGGCACGTGCTCAGAATAAAAGGGCTAATGTCACTTAGGGGCCCTGCCTCCAGCTGGGTGGGAGAGCAGCACTGGGCCCTGTCGGGCTGTGTGGATCCAAGGCTGGCACAGCAGATCCACAGGAGTGCAAGGCTTTGCACACAATGTACCCTGGTGCCATGGAGATACACAGGGGCAGGATCCATTTCTTCTCCTCAGAGGAGAGGTCTACTCTGGTCAGTAGAACATGGCTGTGGTCAGGTCAGGGTGAGCATTCTGCTTGTCAGTCATTCTCTCTTTTGGATACTTCTGTTATTAATATTGTTGCTGCTTTACTGTTTGTCTTTTATCTCGCTGCTGTTTCCAGTAAATTGCTCTTATCTCAGTCTGTGATCTTCATCTTTTGTGCCTCCAGCTCCCCCCTCCACCCTGCTGGGGATGGGGATGGGGATGTGCGTGGTGCAGGGTTTTAGTGGGAGCACTAAATTGGAGAATGTTATTCCTAAATCAGGACTCTCCTCACTTCAAACCCCCTGCCTCAGGACACCAATGGCCCAGCACCAGCTCCCTCCCTCCACAGGCTGTGAGAGCCTTGAGGCTGCTGGACACAGCAGCAAGAGAGGCTCAGCATCAGCCAGGACTGGCCACTCAGCCCTGCAATACTCAACAGGCACCTTCAGCCTGCACACAGGAAGGTATTGGTGGCACAAGGCAAGGCAGGTGTGACCCTCAGTGCCCCCTTCACCCATGGCAGCGGGGAGCAGGGAAGGCTCCGGGCACTGGAGATCTCAGAGCAGACAGAGATTCACACACAACACCAGAGACACCCACACACACACACAGAGCCCCTCCAGACAAGCAAAGGATAAACCAGCTGAGGAATGAGTGCAGAAACCCTCTCCAAGACAGGCTTAGGGTGGGAGACACCTCCTGCAGACCCCCAGACCCCCAGCATGGCTGTGTGCCACTGCCTGGTGAGGTCTCTGTGCGTTTTTGGCTGCACCCTCAGTTGCACAGGTCACACAGGATGGGTGGGAGCCTCTCCTCAACACAGTCACCAGTCCTGGCTGTGCAGGGCTCAGCCACATTCACAGGGACCAGTGACTGTCCTGGGCAGGGTCACTCACACTCACACACACACACACACACACACACACAGGTACCATTTACCCTCCACCAAGGCAAGCCAGCAGGATGGAATTTTCCCAGAAAAAGGCAAACCCCCCCTTCCCCCACCAAATCAATAGAGATACTCCTGTCTTTCTTGATGCAGAGGAATCCCCTCACTCCATCCAGAATGCTTGGAGCAAGGGCTGGTGGCAGATGACCTGGGGCAGGTCAAGGTGTCACCGTGGTTGGAGAGAGCAGAGGGGAAGTGGTCTGTGCTTTATGGGGCAGGTCCTGGAGCCCCTGGCCTCCAAGATCCCAGTTCAGTGCTGGTGGGATCACACGGAGAAATCCTTACATTTGAGTTCAAGTGCTGCTTCTTCTTTGACAAAGGGGAAAGGAGAGTGTGCGAGGCAGGAACACCCATCCTGGGGTCTCCTCGGCCATTCCACAAG
This sequence comes from Vidua chalybeata, assembly GCF_026979565.1. Taxonomy (NCBI): domain Eukaryota; kingdom Metazoa; phylum Chordata; class Aves; order Passeriformes; family Viduidae; genus Vidua; species Vidua chalybeata. The sequence goes on from NC_071553.1 coordinate 1,841,112, forward strand.
AACCCTGGGTGGCCCAGGGCAGGACAGAGCAGGGGATGGTCCAATGGGCCAAAGGAGAGATGGAGGGAAGCTCCAGTGTGAGACCAGGGCCTTACCAGCCCCCCTTGAACAGGAGAGGCAGAGGAAAGAGCCTGCAGAATGTGCGTCCTTGGGGAGACTCCTGGGTGGAGCCCCCAGACCCTCAAGGAGATGAGATTGTGCAAGATCATCCACTGCAGGATTGTCCTTCGAGCACAGGGGGAGTCAGGGGACTTGTGCGAGGTCAGAGTGTGCAACCCCCTCCCCCTCTGCTCCTGCCACAGTGGGCTCTGGCTGCTCCGTGCCTTGCTGGCTCCTCTCCAGCCTTGCATCCATGCAGCCCAGCAGGCTCAGCCTAAGCAAGCTCCAGTCCAGGCAGAGGTCTGAGGACAGAACCTAAGGGAAGGACAGACAGAGCCACAGCAGTGGGGTGACAAATCCAGCCTTGGTTCTTTTGCCCTGTGACTTCCATTCTTGCTTCATTTCTCCGTCCCAAGGGGGTTAACTCGCTGCAGGAGCCCAGCACAAAGCCCTGATGGGGGTCACGATGTCCAGAGCAGAGCTGGGCATGTGGGGAAGAGCCCAGAGCCATGGGGCAGTTGAGTTTACAACTGGGGTTTGGAGAATGCCAAAGGGAACTGCAGCAGGTCTGTCTGGAAGTTGCCCAATGGAGATCTTCCCAGGCTGCTGTGCCTCACGAGATGGGACATGGCAAAGGAGCTCAGAGTGCACCTCTCCAACCACTGGGGACACGTCCACACAGGAAAGGGGAGGCTGGGAGTACCAGGAAATCCTTCTGCAGTCCCCACAGCAGAGGTGTCTCACAAGTAACGGCTCCAGAGAAGCACCCTCTGTGTTGTGGTCCTGGCCAGCAGACACCAAATGTCCTCGTGGAGTGGAGAAGACTCCTGCAGGAACCAGCCCGGGAGCAGCACAGCACAGCAGAGGCCACGTGGGCCCACAGTGGCAGGAGGGAACTGGGTGTCTCTGAGGAGTCAGGGATCTCTGACCCCCAAAGTCCTTACAGCAGGATGGGTGAGAGGAGAGATGAAACATTTCCTGTTCACTGGAGAACCACCGAGAAACCTCAGCAGGAGGGCAGGTGGAGCTGCTTCCTCACGGGAGCTGACAGTGCTCGAAGTACCAGATGCAGCATTGTCCACCCCGTTGGGTCAGGCACAAAGAAATCCCTGTCCTGGGCTGAGCTCCTGTGGGTGACTGAGTCCTGACAGCAGGGGGAGGTACCCTGACCTTCACCCTGCCCCACGCCTTCCAGTCTTTCTGCAGTTCCTAGTTTGACCCCGCAGGCAACCTCCTCCCACTCCAGAGCTTCACTGTCAAGTCGCTGAGAACAAAGGTGAGAGGGACAGCATGACCCAGGGGTCGGGGCAGGAGCCCCACAGGCACTGCCCCAGAGGGTGCTCGCTCCCCGTCCCCACCACGGCAGCATGCAGCCCCCCAGACTTCCAGGCCCTTTTCCCTTGGCAGGACGTTGTCTGATGCACCTTGGGGAGAAGGCAAGCCCAATGGGGCTCAGCCTCCAGTTCACCCCACTGGCAGCAGCTGGGGACAAAGGGAACGGGAGACCTCCAGGGCTGACCCCACACCAGGACTCCTACCCGCCTTGAATGAGATCCAGCTAGGTCCCAGCAGTGATATCCAGGGAGCTGCTTTGCTCCTGGGGCATGGGCTGATTTGGGGGGGCTGCTGACTCCCAACCCACTAGCCATGCGAAGGCACGGGCAGGCCATGGCTTCCCACTGAGTTGCCAAAGTAGATGTGGGCACTTGGCGAGGAAAAAAAACCAAAAAGAAGTGAAACCAAGGCAGGGCTATGACTGGGACAAGGGGGCGAGTCCATTCTAATAAAGACTTATCAAATGGAAAAACGCAGAATAGTTTCATACCGTGAAGAAGCAGCTCAGACCAGAGAAAAAGGGGGGGAGGGAAAGAGAGAGAGAGGAGCAAAAGCAACAGTGAGAGGGACAGAGGGAGGGAGAGATGGAGAGAAAAGGGAAGGGGAGACGGAAGAGGAGCATATGAGCAAGAGAGTCAAAGAGCAGGAGGGTCAAGGCAGACTAGTAGCACGGCCCTTTATGGCAAGGACGCGTCGTGGAAGGCAAGGGGTGAGCCCAGGCACGTAATTCCATAACTTTACCCGGCAGTCGCTGTGGCACAGATGGGAGGTGGGGAGAAGGAGAGGCAGAGAGAGACAGAGAAAAAGGAAGGGAGAAAAGGGACAGGGTCGAAAAGAGGATATCAGAGTCTTGCTGCTGAAGAGCTCCCCGAGAGCAGCAGACAATGCCCAGCCCCGAGGGAGAGGGGTCCCTGCGTGGGGAGTAACCCAGGGCATCACCAGAGCGTGGGCAGGGGATGGCCAGGGACAGCTCTTGGCACTGCAGTGGGCAGGCCTGGCCACGGGCAGGCTACAGTGGGCAGAAGGAGATGAAGGAGGAGAGGGACTAAAACGCTGCGATTCCCTCCCCGCTCCCCCAGCACCCACCCGGGCCCAGGGGTGACAGCTCAAACCCAGGGTCTCCCCCTTCCCAGGGGCCACGGGGGCAGAACGCCCGGGGCTCACCTGGAGGCAGTGAAGATGTGCTTGGAGTTGGTGCAGATGGCATTGATGGGGCTGTCGTGCCCCTTGATCTCCCCGACTGGGGTGAAGGTGTCCACGTTCCACACTTTGATGACGCCTCCTCGGCAGGCGCTCAGCACCATGGGGCGGCCGGGGATGAAGGCCAGGGCACAGACCCAGTCTTTGTGGGCATTGGGGATTTGCTGTAGGCACAGGCACAGAGCACAGCCATGACCCACCTCATCTGCAGCACCACGGGCAGCCTCATGCACCCATCCTGGGTGGCTGGCTCCTCACTGACACCCCGGGACTGACTGGGACTGTGGAACTGGTGGTGCCCAGGTGGGAGCCAAGGGTATGGGCTCAAAAGTCATGGCTTGGTTTCTCCCTTGGGCAGGAGACAACAACCCAGAGTTCAGGGTGGAACACAAGCCCCCACATTGCAACTGATGCCCCAGCCTGTCTGAGGAAGAGCCAGCAATCCCAAGCACCCTGCTGGACAAAGTATGGGGGCACAGCACACCCTCACCCTCACACAGGCAAGGACTGGGAGTGCCCTCCCTGGTGAGCTCCACTGGCACTAGGTTCCTGCACAACCCCCCCAGGCCCCAGCAGCAACCCCCCTTTGCCCTGGGGGGTTGACATGGATAAGTTTTTGGATCCAGACCTGGATAAGTTCCTGCTGCTCCAGATCCCACTTCTTTATGCCGTTGTCCCTGGAGCCGCTGAAGAGGACATCTCCCTGGATGGCCAGGCACTCGATGCCATCGTAGTGAGGGGGCTCGAAGTTGTGAGTGGGGCCAATATTGCCCGCCATGCCCTCCGTGATCTCAAACACCTGGGGGAGAGCAGCGTGTACCAGACCACAGATGGCACTGGGGACTCCTTCTCCTGGGGAATTTGGCCACCACCCTCTGTGCTCCAGGCTCAGGGCACCTAGAGTGATGCTGGAAGTGGGACTGAGCATTGGCTACTGGAGGCTTTTGGGGCTGAGGGTCCTGCCACAAGCAGAGGAGATCTGCCACCAGGGACAGCCTCACTCTGCTGCATTTTACTCATGGTGAGCCTTCACACTCCTCTGGAGCCAAGCTGACAGCTGAGTGGGATCCTGTCTCACTCACCATCTCACTACCCCTCCTCACTTCCCTGGGGACAGCTCTAATTCAACCTGCTAAAACCTGAAAGGAAGGGACAGGCTGCTGCTGTGCTGGAGCTGTCACTGAGCAGGCACAAGGCATCTTTATCAGGGGGGATTATCGAGCAGAAGAGGGTGAACTGCTCATCTGGGTCACCCCTCACATGCCAATCCCAGCCAGATTGGGATGCATGAGAGAAATGCAACTTCTTTTCCAAAGATGCATTGTGGACCAAGCAAAAGGCAAGATTTGGGAAGAGGAAACAACTGAAAACTCCACATGCAGTGGTGAAAACAGAATCTCAGCTTTCAGGAGGAGAGAAGAGTGAGGGGTTGCCAGCATCTGGGCTTCCCTACAGGACTCGGGGTGCTGCTCCCCAAGGAGCAGAGTACCTTGACGTAGTGATCCTTGGAGCCTGTGACCACCAGGTCGTGGTTGCTCGCCGTCTGGTTCACCGTGAGGCACATCACAGGCCCGATGTGGCCACTCAGCTTTCCCACGGGCTGCAGCCTGGGAGCAAGGGCACAGGTCAGCCCTGCTGTGTGCTGGAGCCCGGCCAAGGGCCCTCCCAGCACAGCCTCCCCCAGCCCTGCTGGGGTTTTCCCTTTGGGGGAGAGCGGCAGGGAGACCCCATTCCCCGGGATTCCAGGGGAGGAGGGCACCTCGGAGTGTGCCAACATCTGGCTGTGCAGCGTGAGTGTGTGCCAACATCTGGCTGTGCAGGGTGAGTGTGCCAACATCTGGCTGTGCAGGGTGAGTGTGCCAACATCTGGCTGTGCAGCGTGAGTGTGTGCCAACATCTGGCTGTGCAGGGTGAGTGTGCCAACATCTGGCTGTGCAGCGTGAGTGTGTGCCAACATCTGGCTGTGCAGCGTGAGTGTGTGCCAACATCTGGCTGTGCAGCGTGAGTGTGTGCCAACATCTGGCTGAACAGCCTGAGAGTGTGTCAACATCTGGCTGAACAGCCTGTGTGCCAACATCTGGCTGCACAGCCTGAGTTTAGTATTTACGTTTTGGTTCAAATTGTTTTACTAGTTTTTATAGATTTTTGAGAGTTTTTTCTTTTTTTGGGGGGGGGATTTTTTTTTTCCTAGCTTGCAGCTGTACGTTATCTCTGTTTCTTCAGGGAGGTCTTGACCTTAACAGGTGTCCTCACACAGGGCACCACTAAAATGCTGGTTTTTGGGGTTTTTGGTTTTTTTTTTTTTTTTTTTTTGAGACTGGGATTGAAGGTACTTGAGACGATAGTCTGTGTTTAGATTTAAATGTTTATTTTTAAAATTTATGTTATAGTCTCACAGGTAGTGAGTTTTGTAGCATTTTACTAATAAGTATTTTGTAGTATTTTACTAATAAGGTACAAAATGGTTAACTATTTTTTGTTATAAGGTTTTTAAAGATTAAATTGTCTAATCAAGAAATTATATTTAAATTATTTTTACTTTTAATTTAATAATTATTTGAAGTCTGCAAAGCGGACTTTTTTGTGTAATTATAAAATACTACTTAAACTCATGAAGAAGAAGGACTAGTTTATGTTCTAAAACTTTTATCTTGTTCTATATATATTATTATATTTTGAAACTTTATATTTTAAGGTTTTTTTATTTTGTGATACTATATATTTTTAATTAAACTACATACTACAGCCTGAGTGTGTGCCAACATCTGGCTGCAGAGCCCAGGCTGCAGCACAGGGTTCACAGCCCAGTGCCCACTGGGCAGGTGGAAGGACAAGGGAAATACAAGGTCCTGCTGCTCATTCCACTTGTCTTTTCCCTTCTGCTAAGCTCTGCCTAGTGCACAAACCCCCCACCCCACACAGCTCCAATGCTGCTCATCACCCCTTGGGTCACAACTGTAGATCTTAAATTTACAAATCTTAAATATTAAGAATTTTTTTAAAAACTTCTTGTAATCTTAAGATTTATGATCTTTAAAAAATCTTAAAATTTTAAAAATTTAAAATCTTAAATTTTAAATTAAAAAATCTTAGATTTAAGATTTAAGAAAATCTTAATTTAATTAAGAAAATCTTAAATTTAAAGAAATTTAAGAAAATCTTAAATTTAAATCTTAAAATATTAAAAAAATCTTCATATTTTTTTTAAACCAAAACCACTACAATCCCACAGCAAAGGGTCGTGAAAACCCTTATTCCAGGCAACTTTCAAAATTGTGAAAAAGGCTTTCATTTTCCCCAGGGGGGTCACTCCAGGCTGCTCTGAGGCGCACACGCTGTGCTGGCCGGGCCAGCAGCCCCTTGTGGATATTCTCAGTTCAGTCAGAGAGAAAAAGAGACATTTCTACCAGGCTGGGCCTGGGAGAGAGTTGGAAAAGAATGTAAATAATTCACTATCTCTCTTGTTGTTCACATTGTTTACAGATACGTTCTGCCGCCGTGCGTCATTCAGAGCACCAACGGTGTGAGATGATTTTACTTTAAGACCAATGAAATTAGTTTGCACGATGTTCTCTATAAATAGAGCAGTGCATTTGAAATAAATCAGTTTTCTTCTCGCCTTCTAACTGGAGTTCTTCTGTTCCCGTCCCGCCTCGACGGCGACACCCCCTCACCTGCTCAGCTCCCAGACGCGGACGGCGTTGCCGGCGGCCGCGTAGAGCGCGGTGCCGCCCGGGTTGAGCGCGATCTGGTTGATCTGGTGCTCCCCCTGCACGCTGGCGACGGTGCGGCTGCTGGTCCCGGCACACGCGTCCCCAGAGATCACCTGGCCAGAAGACCTAAAGGAGGGAGAGTTCGAAGGGGTGACGCCTTGTCAAGGCTGAACAGAGCCCAGAGCATGTCGGAACCCAGGACTTCCCTCTGGCTGCCCTGGCTGTCTGAGACCCTGGCAGGGGGCTCAGAGACCCTGGCACCAAGTCAAAAACACCTGTGGCTTCCATTTTAGCCCGTGGAAAAAGCTGCCAACTCTGTGTGAGGAATTACAGGCCACAAGGGTTTGAGTAGTGTGGTAGTTGAATTAACACAGGGTGAAAAAGTGGAATTTTGGGGCTTTTAGAATGGGGTTCAAGGGGACAAGATGGAGGAATTTGGGTGTGTCCTGACCTTCTTCTCCTTCTCCTTGCCCTCCATGTCTTGGTGTGATGGTGACACCTTTCTATTGGTTTAAGGTAGAGACACACTGTCCAACATAAATTATAGTATTGGCACATTATTGTAAATAATAGTACATGTAGGTTTTGGTATAAAATGTGAACACTGCCCTGAGGGCAGACAGAATGCCATGGCCAAGCTGCTGGACAGAGCTCAGCAGGGCAGAGAGAGAATGTTGTAGATAAGGGAAAATAAACAACCTTGAGAAGCCGACCCTACACAGTCAGACTTCTTCTTTGGCTGCCCAGGCTGGGAAACGAGGACTTTTACACTCTCAGGGTCACCTCGACACCTGGACCCCAAGAGAGCAGAGACTGGATGGAGCTAAAGAATAAAGCAGGGATTTATTAGGAGGCCTCAATGGATCCACCTTGGGCAGCACAAGAGCCCAGCAGTTTACATTTTGTCTGGGGCAAAGTAACTTATAGAAATACCACTACTATGGTAGAATTGTGCCTAAAGACAAAAAAGCTTTGATTGTCTATTGCAGCTTTTTAGATACTCAAGGCACTTAGTATAAATTTCTACTAAAAGCTAAAATCTATATTCTAAATCTCTATTTCTATTTCACTTTGCAGCTTCATATAGCTCAGTTTCTCCAGGGGTTTCAGTTCAATCCTTGTGCTTAGATTTGCCTCCGGGCCTGTGCCCTGAGGGGCTTGTATTCCAACACCAGCCAGGGCTACACCCAAGATGAACCAAAATGGTCACAAAATGGACAACAGGTCACAGGGTCTCTCACTTTTATAAGTTTTGGTCCCTTTGCAAATTGGAGTTAATTGTCCAATAGCTCCAGCCCATGCAGTCCCATCCTGATTGTTTTTCTCTCTTCAGCCCACGTTGTTTGTACTCTTGGGCCTGAGATTTGGTCCCCAGCTGGGGAAGGAATTGTTTTGTCTCTCTGCTCTGTGCAGAGAGCTCACCATCCCCTAATGTGAAGCCCAGACCCACACACTAAAGCAGCACAGAATCTGAAAAATATAAAACCCAAAACCTGAGGCATCAGGGAGGATGAGACCAGAGCCACTGAGGAACCATGGGGTTGGCTTCAGGCTGGCACAGCTGGGTCCCACATTGAGGAAAGGCCCTGGAAGTATCCCTGTCCCTCTGGCCACAATGGGACCAGCAAGAGCCTTGTCCCACAGGCCAGTGCCTGGCCTGCAAAGGCAGCCAAGGATGCAGGGTCTGTGCATGACTCAGAGCATCCTGCCCTGGTTTCCAGCTGAGTTTCCTCTGCTCTCCTCCTGTGCCTCTCTGCTTCCCACAGGAAGAGCAGATGAGTGCTGGCATCCAGCACAGGGAAGCAGAGGTCTTGGCCTCTGTGCCAAGAGAGAAGCCAAGGCAGATGAGCTGAGGCTGGATGGAGAAAGGAGAGCTGTGCCAGAGCAAGTGGGTAACTCTGACCTACCACACTGTCCTAACCCTTGAGCCCTACTCCAGGCTGGCAGGCACAGCTACTGTCTCTTCCACGCTCCTTTCTGGTCCTCAAACTCCTCACGGAGACCCACATTGAAGATCCTGTGATTTACCCAGACACTCTGCTGTTTGGGGCTGTGCCCCCCACGGGAGCTGCCAGCTCTCCTGGCCACCCCCAGAACAGCTGCAAAATCTCTTCACAGCTCCTGACCCTTAACAAGTGCTGGATTCTGCAGCTGGGACACAGCAACCCTGGCTGTGTGTATACAGCAGTGAACAGAGGCTGGAGGGCAGCTGTGGGAAGGGACCTGGGCATCCTGGTCAATGGAAAGTTGAATATGAGTCAGCAGTGCCCTGGCAGCCAGGAGGGACATCCATGTCCTGGGACACACCAGGCACAGCACTGCCAGCTGCTCAAAGGAGGGGATTGTCCTGCCCTGCTCTGCACTGGGGCAGCCTCACCTCAACTCCTCGGGGCAGTTTTGAGCACCACAATATAAAAAAGACATTAAGCCACTGGTGAGCATCCTAAGGAGGGCCATGAGAATGGTGAAGGGTCTGCAGGGGAAGCCTCATGAGGGGCAGCTGAGGTCACTTGGTTTGTTCAGCCTAGAGGAGACTGAGGGAAGACCTCACTGGGGTCTTCAACGTCCTCGTGAGGGGCAGCAGAGGGACAGGTACTGATCTATTCCCTCTCATGACGAGTGACAGGACTCAAGGGAGTGGCTGGAGCTGAGCTGGGAGACATTTAGGTTGGATGTGAGGAAAAGGTTCTTCCCCCAGAGGGTGCTGGGGCACTGAGCAGGCTCCCCAGGAAACGGGCACAGCTCCAAGCCTGTCTGAGTGTTTGGACAATGCTCCCAGACACTGGGTGGGATTGTTGGGGTGTCTGTGCAGGGTCAGGAATTGGATGTGATGATGCTGATGGGTCCCTTCCAACTCAGCATATTCTGTGATCTAATGACCCTGAGTCTTTGCTGCAGGAGGTCCCATGAGTTCCCTCACCCCAAACTCTCCCAACCTCCCTGTTCCCTAAGGAAGCAGCACTGCAAACTGGCACTAAGGAGCTGCTATCTGGCCATGTCCCCAGCCCCTGCAGGTTCTGGAAATGGCTTCTGCAAAGCCAGAGAAGCCCAGAGTGCCCCAGGTCCCCCAGAGCTGCACGTACGTGAGGGTGCGGATGCAGCGGGCGGAGTCGCGGATGTCCCACACCTTGATGTACGACGTGGACACGGTGAACACCAGCCCCGTGTGGCTGCAGTACTTGATGGAAACCACATTGTTTGGGTGGCCCTTGAGAGAAGCGATTTCCTGGCCTGTCACCAGGTTCCACATTTTGCAGCTCCGGTCTGTGGGAGGAAGAACATGCCCAAGAGTGTTGGGGGGTGTCTCCTCCAAGGGTATGGTGGCCTGGGGACAGTACACCCTCTGAGCATCTCCCCCCACCCACAGGGCCAGAGGAAAGGAGCCAGCCAGCCCCAGCACAGGGGCAGGGCAGGGCTCAACACTGACGACAGGGACCATCCCTGTAATGCCCAACACTTCCCATGCTCCCAATGCCAACCTGCTGCCACAGCATCTGCATCCTCCCTGCCCCCTCTGCCCATCACCCACCTTTGGAGCCGGTGAAGAGCAGCTCATCGGTGGCATCCAGGCAGAGCACAGGCTTGGTGTGTCCCTCTGCCACCGAGACACACTGCAGCGGGGCTGTCCGGGCATTCTTGGTTCCACCCACGGGGTTAATGATGCCCCTTCACAGGAGAGAGAGAACAGCTACAGTGCAGGGTGGAGGCACGGTGCCCACAGTCCCAGGGCACGGAAGAACAGGAGCTGTCTCACACCAAGCATCTCCCACTGCCCAGCACTGAGACAGGCTGCTCCAGCTGGAGGTGGCATGTCTGAGCCGAGGTCTCTGTGGAAAGCCCAGAATCTCCCCATGGGCAGCCCCTGCCATCAGAGAAAGGGGGAGGCTGCCCAGTGACCTCTGCTCTCCCCACAAACCTCTCCTGCCTCACCAGCACAGACCCAGGACAGTTCAGGAGACTCAGCTCCTTGGCCCTGAGGTCCATTCTGGGGCAAACTGTGCCCTCTCCAGCCTGAAGCTGAAGCTCTGCTGGGACAATGTTTCAGAGTACCAGTATCAGCACCCCCATCCCTTGGAGGCTGTCACTCTTTGGCTGGTGACATTTGAAGACAGGGCCTCACTCCTCTACACAGATCACAAGGGTGACAAAGGGCAGCACCAGCATCTGCACCCCACATCCTGCTGCAATGGCTGTTCCTGCACCCACTGCTGGCTCTGGGCAGGAGAGCACCTACCCCTGCCAGACCTGCTGCCAAGGAACACTGCTGTCTGTCCTGGGGGACACATCATCTGCCCATCCCCTCCACTTCAGACATGCTCAGGGTGCTGAGGACCACCAGCCTGACCCTCCCGTGTGTGCCCCCGATGTGCCAGATCATCAAGCACAGCCACAAGACCCCGAGTTGTGCTAGTTTCTTCTTACAGGCAGGGAAACTGATGCATGGGGCTAGAGAGGGGCAAGGTTTGCATTAGTCGTGAGGACAAGCACAGGCTCATTAATTTGGGTTTGGAAGTCACATGCATGTGATGTTCCTCAGCTCTGCACTTACCAATGCCAAGCCAACAACCTTCCCCTCACCCCCAGTGCTTCCACCAGCCTCAAAGCAACACTGAATCCAAGGGGAAATCCCTGCACTGCATCTTCCATGGACTTTGAGTGGCTCCCTGACTACAAACTGCCCAGGGTGACCCTGCTCAGACTGGTCTGGAGTCAATTCCCCAGTGACAGGGGGCCTGCAGGAGCTCAGGGCACAGGCAGAGGGAGGGGACACCCGGGTGCTGGACAGCTGATCACAGAATCATGGAATGGTTTGGGTTGGAAGGGCCTTTAGACACCATCTCATTCCATAAGCAGGGACACCTTCCACTGTCCCAGGTGGCTCCAAGCCCCATCCAACCTGGCCTTGGACACTGCCAGGGATGGGGCAGCCACAGCTGCTCTGGGCATCCTGTGCCAGGGCCTCACCACCCTCACAGGGAAGAGTTTCTTCCTAACATCTAGTTCAAATCTCTCCTCTTTCAGTTTTAAACCATTCCCCCTTGTCCTGTCACTCTTTGCCCATGTAAAAAGTTGCTCTCCCTCTTTGTTACAAGCCCCTTTAGGCACTGGAAGGCTGCAATGTTCCTAAAGAATGGGGGAAATGTGGCCCTTGTTCTGGGAAACCTCTGTAGTGAGGTGGATGCAGGGAGAGAAGCCCAGGAGAACCTTAACTCCAAGGCTGAGCTCTGCACCACAATCTGACTTGATTTCTTTAGGGAAGAGACTGACCTTTTCCAACTCAGCGCCAGGGAAGCACAACCAGGCATGAGGTGAACCTGAGATAACTGCCTGGAAAACGCTTGCACAAAGGACGTAGTGCAAGCACCCTTCCCCATCATCTCACCATCCTGCTGGAGAGCTGGGGAAGGGGTGGGACGTGGTGGCCTCATGCTGGCAAGAAACCATCAGAGATGGAGGAGAACATGCTGCCAACCCAAACCAGCCAGCACTCATCAGTGAGCCCAGCACCACGTCCCAGGGGCTAATCCAAGCAGGAACAGCTGGAACTTGCAGCTGAGGGACAGCATCAGGCACCAGAGGTGGCATGCCAGGAGGGGACAGACACACAGGCTGGGATGGGGGGAGAGCAGCAGGCTGCAGGCAGAGCATGCAGGGACAGGGAGAGCAGGCATCTGACAGAGAGAAGGAGGAGCAGAGGAAGGGATAATAAATAGAAAGTTGTCTATACCTCAGCACCTCCGAGACAGAGGAATCGCTGTCATCAGACCTAGGGGCAGAAAATTAGCAGGATTATGGGAGAGAAAACCCAGACTAGAGAAGGCAGCAGTGGAGTCAGAGGTGGAAGATTGTTATTGCATCCAAGCCAGTGTAGGACAGAGAGGAGTGGAGGGAGGGAGAAGGAGAAGCACACATGGAGAACCAGGGGAGAGCAGAAGAGCAGGAGGGCATGTGAGGATCAGACAGCAGGTCTCCATCAGGGAACACCAGCACTGCTAGCAAGCCCAGAGCAGCACCTGACCTGCTGCCAGGAGAGGCTGAGCAGCATTTCAGGCTGGATGCCAGTCCATCAGCTTCCTTTGAGCCCTCATCCCCTCACCCCATCTTATCTTTCCCATCCTGCTCCCCCATCTTTCCAGGGCTCCAAGTCTGGCACCACCCTGTCTCCAGGCAGAGGCCAGGACTGTGAGCTCAGAGGGGGCACAGTAGGCAGGAGCACAGCCCTGGCATGGCAGCTGCTCCATCACAGGGAGAAGCAGGGAGGTGAAGTGGTGACAGGACCCTGGCTGGAGCCAATCCAAGCCCTGCTGTTACTATATACCCCCACAGGACTCAGTACATGCCACGTGCTATCCTGGTCTGGGTTCCCCTCGCTCAGACACTCTCACCCCAGCAGGACTTACTTGTCCAAGGCAGATCCCTGGCTCTGGGTGCTTGTGAGACGGGAGAAGACGTTGCGGTCGTTGCGCGGACGGGTGGGTGGGGATGAGGGTGGTGTGAAGCCAATGTCTGCAGGCCTGAGCCAAAAGGATCAGAGGGACACATGCCTTGGGAACTGCTCACCTGGCACCTGAATGGGCCCAGAAAGAATCCTGGGCCCACAGCCCCCCCTGCCCACGTCACCATTTCCCCCAAGCTCACCTGGCAGGTTGCCCACGGTCATAGGATTTCCGCCTTGTCAGAGGCGAAGTGTCCGAGCCCCGGGACTGCCTGGGACTGCAGCAAGTGAACAAAGCAGAGTGGGTGCCTGCCCCTGCACTGTGCAGGATCCCTCCACAATGAACACCTCTGTCCTCCCCCAGAAGAGCAAATAAGGGATTGGGCTGGAGTCACAATCTTGAGGCAGCCCACGAGTGCAGAGGCTTTTGGCAGCCCAAGACACCTTCAAAAAAGGCTGATAACCCAGAGCAGGGAGTTGGGGACCCTCGTGCCCCGCTTCTTGCCCTGCTCCTGAAGTATCCTCCTCCCCATCTGCAAACGACACCAACATACTCCTACACACCCTCCAAACCTCGCTGAGAAAATTCACCACGGCATGCTGTAGCCAAGGATGGATAGACACAGGATTGGGCTCCCCTTCACCCCTCTGCCCCTCCACAGGCCAGGCACTGCTTCCCCCAGGCCCATGCCCCCTTGAGCCTCCCCGTGCCCAGCCACTCGTGGCCCATGCTCACAAGGTGCTTCCTCGCGTGGGCAGGCTGATGGTGCGCGACACCTTCTCCTTGTAATAGGGGTCCCGGATGGAGAAGCCGATCCCGTCCTCTTTGATCTCCATGAGGGATGCCAAGGACTTGGTGATGTTCTTGGTGGAGACGTCCAGCGTGGGTCCCAGACACTCAGCTGACACTGCCTTCATCTGCCCCGAAAGCTTGGGCTCTCCCTAGAGCAGGGCAGAGGGCTCAGGGCGGGCAGCACAGGGGGCAGTGGGAGCAGCCAGCAATGTGGGGTGGAAGAGGTTGTGCTCTCTGGCCACAAAGCAGCTCCCCCACGTCCCACGTCCCACTGGAAGGCCCATCACAGCCAGCTCTCCAGCAAACATGACAGCCTGTACAGAACAATGGCTGCTCCCCTCCACGGGGACATCCTCGGTGCCTCTCACATTTGGAAGGTACTGCCCGCTGTGGTGGGTGTTTCCCAAGTCTCTGGTGCTTCAGAACTGTACCAGGAGACCTTGGTTCTGCCCATCCAGAGAGCAGCCAGGCCTTATGCCAAGCCTGGCTCCCCAAGGGTCAGACTGCAGAGTAGAGGCCTGAAGCATCGCTGAACATCCCTCCATCCCTCCTCCCAGTCTCTGTGACCAGGCCACACAAAAAGGCCAACTAACCTTGAACTTGAAGTCATCCTGGCTTGCTGAACCCTTCATGGTGAAAGACTGGGAGATGCTGCAAGGAGAAAAGAGCAAAGATGGCTCTTCAGTGCCAAACTCTCTTCAGAAAGCTGGTGCCACTGGTCCAGCAGACTCCTTGGGTCACCCTCTGCTCCCCAGCACCCCTTCTCCAAGGAATGACCAAGCCTTCACTCCCTGCTCATGTCCAAGAGACATCCTGCTCTCTCCACCAAGGGCTGGGCACCACAGAAAAGCTCAGGTGGGGCTTTGTTCATCCATGCCTCTCTATGAGGTCAATGAATGGCATCAGGCATTGTGCCCCAGGCAGTGCCACGCTGGGTGCTCACCTCCCATCTGAGGCCAGGCTGAACTCTGAAACTTCCTCGTCCGTGCTGGTGTAGCCATTCTCTGTGAGAGGGAGACCATGCATCAGCAGAGAGGACCCATCTGAGCCCTGTAGCAGAGCGGGCAGCCCAGGAAGGTGTGGGGGTGAGCCAGTCCTTGTCCCTGTTATCCATGGCCAGGGCTCATGCTCCCACCCAACACGGCCCTTGGGGCAGGGTCCCAGCCACAGCACCTCCAGGTGCTTTCTGGAGGGCCAGTACGGGCGGGCACCCACCCCACAGGCAGCACCCCTGGCCTGAAGATGCACCTGCCTCAGGCCCCACCTTGCTGGACGTTGTGGATCAGTGCCTGCAGCTCAGGGTGGGACTCAGCCTTCTCCCTCAGGGCGTCCAGCAGGGCATGGTTCTGCGAGGAATTGGCCACGTCCGACTGCCGCAGGCGCCCCTCCAGCAGCCGGATCTGGGCCTCCTTCTGGGCCACCTGCAGCCCCTGCAGAAGAAATGCTGGCACTCAAGCAGGTGCCACAGGTCCTTGCCACCAGCTCCCCACCCTGGCATCCAGCAAGAAACCCTGCCACACATCCACACCCCAGCCCTGCCCCACACCTTGTCGATGGAGGCTTTCAGGAAGTTGTCCAGCAGCAGCCGGGCTTCGGCCAGGGAGCAGGAGCTGATCACCACCGAGGTGTCCGTGGAGTCCAGCTCCTCCTGAAACACAGAGGGACAAGGGCTGGATGCAGCAGGGTAGCTTTGCTGCTGGATGTGGGATGGGTGGAAGGGCCTCCATAGCAAGCAGAGCACTCCCATCACCCTGCAAGCAGTGCCCAGTTCAACCCTCACCCTCCCCAGTCTGCCCAGTGGCTACTGGGAAGATCCGGCCATGGGACTGTCCAGCGCTGAAGGGCTTTTGCACTGCTACAGAGATTCTGGTTCCAACACAAAACTAGACACTGTACAGACACCAGGCTCACCCAAATCCACAACCCAAAGCCTAGTGTGAATTAATAGCAGCCCTTCTTCCCTGCTAATCAGGGTGACAGCTGGGGACAAGCCAGGGACAGCACAGAGCCTCCATTTCAGGGTGCAGGCATTGAGGGGAGTAGGGAGTTGCCCAGTGGCATGCCCAGTATCACAACTGGACACAAAACCTAGATGGTTTCTGCTGGGAAAAAGCCAGTCCTCCTAGGAAGTTTCCAGTGCACGAAGCAAAAGCCATGGGTACAAGTGACCACCAACCCCCTGTGTCCCCATGGGCAAATGGGGGCCACAGGCTCCCTACAATTCCAGGGCAGTGGGACACCAGCATGTCCATGGACATGCAAGGACCTGCCACAACTCCTCTCTGTAATTAATCACCTAATGAGAAGAGACTGTGTGGGTGAAGCCCCACCAAGAGTGACAGCTCAGAGGACTCTGGGTCCTCTGAGCAGAGCCCAGCCCCAGCTGGCTGTGCCCAAGGACGCTCCTTCCACAGAGGGATGCTCTAATTTTTTCCTACAGATCCAGTCCTACTGCCCACCTTGGTCTCCTCAATCTGCATGATGGTGGCCTGGCAGTCTGAAATGCTGTCGTTGATATAGTCAATGTTGGCCCCCAGCACCTCAATCTCCTCGTTCAGCTCTTGCAGACCCTTCTGCTCCTTGGGGCTCTCTGCCTGCAGCTTTGCCCGCTTGCCCAGCAACGCCTCCTGCAGCAGTGATAGCTCCTCACGTTTCTGGGGGAAAAGGGAAGGGGGATTAGCACTGTCCACATGGCCACCTCCCTGTCCTGCACCCACCACCCAGCCCTCTCTGTCCCCAGTGCTACAGCCACCTTGATGAGCCTCTCCATGTCTGCCTCTAGGTTGACGATGGTCATTCTCTGCATGACAATGTCAAAGATGCGCCGCTCCAGGGACTGCCACTTGAGGCGGGCAGCTTTGCTGAAGGTCTGGCTCGTCCCCTTCTTGGGGAACTTCTTCCTACAGCCAGAGGGAAGAAGAGGCATATGGGCAGATGGCCACACCATGCTGGAGAGCTAGGCTTGCTCCAGGATCTGGGATCTGGCTGGCCAGAAACAGAGGATGCATCTGTGTTGTTTCCGCATTGCCCAACTTTTCCTCCTAGCAAAGCGGGACAAGAGATGAGTCCAGCAGGGTTTGTGCCACAACATTTAATCCTCATGGAAGGCCAGCTTGGAGCTCAAGCCCAAGTGACAGTCACACTCTGCCAGCACAGCTGGTCACAGGGTCACTGGTTTAATATGGCTCAAGTGGGCACTAACCAGCCACTAAGCTACCCTTCAACCTCCACCACGAGCCAAAAGCCAGGCATGGGGGTCCCCGGGATGTCTCACCCCCTACCACCCAGCCCCTGCCCTGACCTGGCAGGCCGAGCCCCATTAATGGAGGACGAGGGGTCTCCCAGAAAGTTGTTGATTTTCCTGTTCCACTGGCGCACAATGCTGGAGACGGAGCGAGCACCAGACTCGGGCTCGGAGGAGGTGGTGCTGGCCGAGACCTCCGCGCCCGAGTCCATCATGGCCGGCTTCTGGCTCATCCTGCCTGCCACCCGGTCTGACATGGGCTTGGCCAGACGGCGCAGTGCTGACACCTGCCCGGAGGAAGGACAGAAGAGAAGGTGTCAACTGGGCAGCCCCACCCAGCCTAAACCCATTGGCATCACCCCAGGTCCCCACAGCTCTGAGAGCGGCAGCTGCATAGACCCAAAGCCCAGGGACATTTGTGCCTCATGGAGTTCCCTCTCCACCCTCATAGCCCACCCCTGCCACCAGACTCTGCTGCTCAGGATGGGGAACTCTGCTGCTGCCCACATCCATTTCCCACCCAGTTCCTGAGCCATAAAACCTCTCCCTGCCTTTTGGGGACCCCATTCCCAACACCAGCCCTGTCTGAAAGCTGGGATTTCTCCAAGCCAAGCACTGGGGCCCTGACCTCCATGGAAGCTGGGGGCTATTTGGAGGAAACCCTTTCCTCACCTCCTGGGTTTTCCTCCGCAGCACTATTTCCTGCTGTCGCTTCTGAGATTCCAGAGCCCTGATCTGGAACTGCATGAGTGAGAAAGAAAAAGACACCCCTGAGGTCCAGCCCGGACATGGTCGCAGTCCCAGTGCTCCCTTTGGCACAGTCTCACTCCTGATTCTAACAATGAACAGGTTCCCAGCCTTGAGCTGGCTCTGGCTGCACATTCCCCATTCCCACAGCATCCCCCACAACTCCAGCAGGAGCAGTAGGAAGCCTTCAGGAGCCGTTCATCCAGCTGTGCTCTGCTAGGACCTCCAGTGAGGCTCCACCAAGCTTCAAGGTATCTGTGAGCACCTGGAGTGCCAGAGCAGGACAAACACCACCTCCCCAGCCAGACCAGCCCCCTGCACGGGGCCACTGTGGCAAGCCAGGCTCTCACCTCCTGCCGGCGCTGCTCCTTCTTGAGCTGCGCGATCTCCCGGTTCCTCTTGGTCTCCGCCAGCCGCCGCCGCTGCTGCTCCTCCCGCATCTGCTTCATCAGCGCCACCTGCAAGGAGGGGCCGCTGTGCCACTGCCCCGGGGCACCCACCCACCCAGCACACAGATGCTCTGCACTTGCCACCAGAGTGCAAAACATTGCTCCAAGCGGGGAGCCGGGCTTGTCCGGGTGATTCCTCCCTGCCCTGGCACGTCCAGGTACCTTTGCCTTCTTCATCTCGGCCACTTCTGCCTGCAGCTTGCGCAGCTCCCGCTCGTAGCGGGACTGGTTCTTGAGCAGGCGAGCGTGCTCCTTCTGGGCTGCCTGCAGCTTCTGCAGGTCCCGGTTCATCTCCTTCAGCCGCTTCTCATAGTCTGCCTTGATCTTGTTGGCTTTCTCCTCTGTGTAGCACTCCATGGTGCCTGGTGGGTGGGGAGAGAGCTCGCAACGGCCATGCAGCCCGGGATCCTCCTGTACCCACACACCTGCCTGGAGGCACCAAGTACTGTGTCCCTCCCCGTCCCATCAGAGCCCCCCTCACCCCATCATGAACTGGGGTCTGTCTGGGAATACCTGCTGGAAGAGCTCAGCACAGAGTGGAGATACAGTGGCTGGCCTGAGCAGAGCTGCAGACTGGGACACACAGCCACACATACGGGTGACCCTGCCCTATTTAAGCCTGGAGATCAGCCACACCACTGGGTCTTTTGCCCCTCAGCCCCTCAGTTTCCCCAGGAGTCCCCCCAGCTCATGAAGTGGTGCTCAAGGCTGGAAGAGGCTTTGCCTCGCCACCCTTCTCCAGCACCAGTGGGGTCCAGAGCTGTGCAACTGACTGATGCTGCTCCCATGGCAAGACAAGTAGAGCCTTGGGGGTGCCAGGGATTCAAGGAGAAGCAGGGGGATGACAAAGCTCTACCAGAGCAAGGGGTGGATGCTTTGACTTAGAGTTAGCTGGGCTTGAGCTGGAACTGGGGTCTGAGGCTGTCAGAATGGGATCCCATGGGTGAGGCAATTCTCACTGAGGTTTTGCAGGACCCGGTCCCGCTCCAGCTGCGTGTCCCGAATCTTGTTCTGCAGTAGGATCAGCTTCTCCTCATACTGGTGCTTGAGGGTCTGCAAACGCCGCTGGCTGTTCTCTAGCTCATCAATCAGCTTCTGCTTGATCTCAATCTCACAGGTCAGATCCGCCAGGTCAGCCTGGAAATTCACGGCTGGAGGCAGAGGAGAAAGTCAGGCTGGGAGGCATGGGGAGCATCACTTCCTGGCCCCACTGAGTCACAGCACTCAGAGAGGGCTGAGGAGCTGATGGGAGCCCACCCTGCTGGGGAGCAGCAGCACCCCAAAGAGCACTGCAGCAACCCTGGGGCTCTTCCAAGTCCCGCAGAGCCGACAGGGTTGGGGCATGGTGAACTCTGCCCCCCAGGAGCAGAGCTCATTGCCAGAGATACCAGCAAGTGCCCCTCCATGCCCATGGCTGCACACAGATTCCACTTTACCCTTCTCCTCTGCATCCGAGTCCGAGTCCACCAGGCTCTCTTCACTGCCCGAGTCCTCATCTTCATCCTCGCGCCCATCCTCTTCCTCACAGCCGCTCTCATCCTGTTCTTCCTCCTCCTAAGAGATGAGTGCCTAATCTCAGCCAGCAGGATGGTCTGTCCTTCTCCCCACAGCTTCTCCCTCCTCCAAACCTGAGCTCACCCTACAGCAATGGGCCACAGCCCCCCAAGTGGGACTCAGCCTCCCACACAGGATGCCCAGGGGCTGCAGCACCATTTCTGGACCCCCAGCCATCCTGTTGAGAGGAACAGCAATTTGACCCATCCATCCCTTCCCAGCTGACCCTGCTTCATCTGTACTGATCGAAACCAAGCCCCCAAAAATGTGGACTCCTCGTTCTACATCCAGGCTGACTGGGGAGTATCCAGCTTCTGCCCTGCTCCAGCATGGAGGCCTCAGCAAAATGACCCTTCCAGCCTGGTTCAGGGCCGGGCTGAGCTTGGTCCCTGACACCTACTCACCTCTTCCACCTCGTTCTCATCTGTCTCCTCCCCATTGTCCTGCTGCAGTTTCTGCCGCTTCTTAAACGCCTCCTTCTCTGGGCTGGGGGGAACAGAGGGGAGCTGGTGAGTCCCAGCATGAGAGAGGCCAGAAACAGATTCTGCCGAGCCACCCTCCCTCCTGCTTTTGGGCCCTTTGGAGAAAACAGCCTCTGGAATTACATGATGGGGGAAAAGGAGACCAAGGGCAGGGCAGGGCTGGGAGAGGAACGCAGGCATGCGGGCTCTGGCCATAGCAGAGACGGGGGAAGCAGGAGACCCAACCCCAGAGGGACAGACTGGCACTCAGGCTCCCCCTTCCCAACACCTCCCCTCACCTCTTCCTCTGCTGCCGCCGCTCTTTCTTCTTCAGGCGCTCCAGGTCCTGCTTGGCCCGCCGGAGGACGTCGGAGGCCTCTGTGTCCAGGGGAGCCGCGGGGCTGCACAGCCCGGCCAGGCCAGCGCCCGGCGAGGAGCCCACGGCGTAGGGGGGCCGGGCAGAGACCCGCGAGAGGCTGCGCCGCAGGGACTCGTTCATGGACTCGCTCTCCAGGAGCTTGGTCCTAGGGAGTGGAAACAGCACAGTCAAAGTGGGGCCATCCCACTGGCCCCACAGGAGGGGGTCTTGCCTGGGTTTAGAATCACAGAATGGTTTGGGCTGGAAGGGACCTTAAACCTCATCTCGTTCCACATTCCTGCTATGGAAGGGGCAGGGACACCTTCCACTAGACCAGGTTGCTCCAAGCTCCGTACGCTTACGGATATGGGATAACCACAGCTGCTTTGGGCAAACTGTGCCACTGCCTCACCACTCTCACAGGGAAGAATTTCTTCCTAACTTCTAATTTAAATCTCTCCACTTTTAGTTTAAAGCCATTTTCCCTTGTCCTATCACTATCTGTCCACATAAAAAAAAAATCCAGCACTCTTCCACTTTCTTATAAGCCTCCTTTAGGCAGTGGAAGGGGCTCTAGGGTCTCCCCAGAGTCTTCTACAGACTGAACATGACGTGCTTGGATGGTGTGAGCCAGGGACAGAGTCACTACTAAGCCATTCCCGCTAATGATGGGTCAGAAAGCCACAATGCTGCCAGACAGGGTACCAGGATCGAGCAAGAGACTGGGATGGACCCACCTTTGGGAGGCAGCAGTCCCTGGAAGACCCCAGGCACTTCAAATAGAACTTCCCCCTCCATCAATGCCCAGACCAAGGACAACAATAGCCAAAGCACCGCCTAGCACCAAGGCCGGGCCTCCTTCAACCCTGTGCAGCAGCAGTGCCACCAGCTGCTGTTCCACAAGGCTTACAGTCCACCCCAGCAACGCTGGAGGCACTGAGCTGTGTGCACCACCCAGCCTCAGACCCTGGCCCCAGGAGCCCAGAGCCCCAGCTGTGTGCCCACTCACCTCAGCTCCTCAATCTCCCGGATGTAGTTCTGGATGAGGGTGCCGATGGCTTCGTTACCATCACCTGCGGGCAGAGGCACCGGTGGAGAGAGGCTCACACTGCCTGTAGCACAGCCCCTGTCCCAGCTGCTGCCCGGGCTGGCCCACCGTGGCACGGACCAGCCCAGCCTCACCTGCTTTGGCCAGCATCAGGTTGGCCTCCTGGCTCATGAGGTAGGTGACCCTGCTGTTGATGGCGTCGATGGCCTCCTGCATGGCCTTCACCCGCATGCGCAGGGCACTGTTCTCCTTCTGCAGCATGGCGTTCTCCCGGAACAGGTCGCTGTAGCCCTCTGCGCCATCCTCCCCGATCACCCGCTTGCCCTGTGGGCACAGGAGGGGAGCCCCTGAGTGCTGGGCAAGCTGGGACACAGAGACCACCACTGCACCCCTGGGGGCAACCCCAGACAGAGAGCAGGGACAAACCTAGGGACCAGGAAAGCCTGAGCTGAACATGCAGAGGGTGAGAGATGCTTCAGGGCTTCTCCCTGCCTTACCACCCCCAAAACCTGGCCAAGGTCCTGTCTTGACAGGCAGGAGCTGAGACCTTGTATCTTAAACCTCCTGACTCCTCCTAGCAGCTACTCCTAGGGGGCAGGGGATAGGAGGCAGGAGGGTCTGTCCCACTAAACCTGCCCCAGTTCAAACACAAGGAGGGAGATTTCTGCATCTGTCTCTGCCTCCTCACCAGGGTTGCTCCATCAGCTGGGTTTGCCTTTGGTGGAGTTCATTTTCCTCACAGCAGCTTTTTTGTGTTGCTGTGTTTGGGATCTGTGCTGAAAACAGCACTGATCCCACAGGGATGATTTCCCTCCTGCTGAGTCAGGAGCTGTTCTGCCCCTCACCCTGACCCACCAGCGTTGGGCCAGGGATGCACAAGGAGCTGGGGGGACACAGCCAGGACAGCTGTCCCCCACTGACCACAGGGATATCCCAAACCACATGATGACATGCTCAGCACATAGAGCTGGGGGAAGGAAGAAGAAACAGGGGATGCCTGGAGTGTTGTCCCAAGTCACTGTTACACTTGACAGAGCTCTGCTGGGCTGGGGATGGCTGAACACCTCCCTGGGATTGCACATGGGGAATGAGTTCCTTGGTTTGCTTTACTTCTTAAACTGTACCCAAACCAAGGAGTTTTCTCACTGTTACTCTTCCAATTCTCTCCCCCTTCCCACTGGGGGGCAGTGAACAACTGGCTGTGACCCCTTGCTGGGTGACAGCAGGACATGGCACCACTCACTGCCTTGTACTCCATCAGCTCCATCTGCAGCCGGGCGATCTCGGCCCGCAGGGCGCTGATCTGCTGGCTCGTCTTGTCCTGGTTCACCACCACCTTGTTCTTGATGTTGCGAGCCCGGTTGGCGTACTTGAGCGTGTTCAGGGTCTCCATGAAATCCCGGTCAGAGGGGCTCACACAGGCAATCATGATGGTTTGGCTTGGGGATGCAAGGGCAGGGTGAAAGACAGTCCCTGCACAGCTCAGCAACCCAGCAGGGGGAAACCCAGCACTCAGCACAGACCACGTGCCCCCAGACACCCATCCTGGATGGAAGCCCACCCTGGGCCCTTCTGGGTTTTAAAACAAGGTGTGAACTGGGTTCATCCCTCCCAGAGCCAGAGCACCCACAAAACCCCTCAGGCACATCACACAGCACCGGGCAAAGGCAGCCCCTTCCTCAATGCCTCCCTCTTTGGAGAAGAGGCAGGGAATTCAATCCCATGCTGGGCACCATCACTTGCCAAGTCCCAAATCTGTGAGAGCTCAGGAAGGTTTTGCATCAGCTGATTCTGCCAAAGCTGCTAATTGCACCTGAGACTGATGAGGAGCCACGGTCTTTACATCTGTAAAGTCATGCCGTGCCTGGAAGAAGGCTTCTCTTCCTCACCAGGCAGCCACTGGAGTCCTGAGACAGCTCCTACATATCTCCAGAGCCCTCTCAGCCCCATTTGCAGGGGGACAGCCCCTGCAGCCCTCACCCCAATCTCAGCCCCCACCTGGGACCCCCTTACCTGTTGCCCCCGAGGGAGTCCTGCAGCAGGCGGGTGAGCTTGGAGTCGCGGTAGGGCACATGCACGACCTTCTTGCTCTGGTCTCCAAGGGCACTGATGACATTCCCCAAGGCCAGCTACCAACACAAAGGGAAACCCCCCCAGATTCAGCCCTGGCTGAGGATGCAGCTGCCACGTAGCCAGCACATCGGGCCTGGGCCACGCACTGTAGCCCAGGTTTGGGTTGCACAAGGCGTAGGCGTGGGGCTTCCCTTGGCCTGGGCTGTGCCTCTCTCCCATGTTGCACTGAGAAGAAGCATCAAGCCCCAGAGTGGGGTTTTTTAGCTCTGATTAGCAGATCTCACCCTTTTGGGAGCTGCACCCCTGAGCCCAGCTGCACCCCTCCCCACAGCACGAGACTCCTTTGGCAGCAGAGCTGCGCTCTGACCACTGGCACTGTGCGTCAGGCACAGGCAGCACAAACCCCAGCAGCACCCCAACAGCCCAGGGCAGCTCCAAGCAAGACCCAGAAGCGTTACAGGCTTCCCCTGGCAGGCCTTGCCTTGCCAGTTCTCCTGCCCACTGGCGCAGCCCAGTGCCCTACCAGCCCACAGTTGATGGAGATGCCCTCCTTCGCTCTCTCGCCAGTGGCACCCGTGCGCTTCAGCCTCTCCGAGCCAGCCAGGTCCACAAAGTGAAACTTGGCTGTCAAGGTCTCGTACTCAGCAGCGGGTTGGGATCCATCCAGAAGGCTGCTCACCTCCTCATTCACCTGCAGCCAGGGACACACGAGGGGTCACCACCCCAGACCGGAGCAGGCAGAGGCTCCCGGAGTCTGAGCGTTCACCCTCCATATCCAGCTCCTCAGAGATGGGGACAGCATCCCAAGAGCAGCTTGCTCTGAGCCATCCTGCCTCGGATCAGCTCACCCTCAGCTCCCATTAAATCCCAATGCAGGCTATGACTGGAAAGAAGACAGAAAAATCCCCGCTTCCCTTTGCCACACTTCAAACCCTCTCCCCTTCCCAAGGGAACTTCATGCATCACCTGGGTATGGAACCCAAGAACAGCCTGGCCACGAGGCAGGACCACATCTCACCAGCTCTGGGCGGGCACACACTCTCGTCTGGCACAGGTGAATAGTGAAGATGGCATGGGATCGGGAGCTCTGCACGTTCATCTGGGTGCTGGCCGTGGTGCGGGATAGAGCTCCTTGTTTTAGGCACTGGATCAGCTGCAACGACACCAGGGAGGGAAGGAAACCTTAAAGCCCCCTTGTGGGGAGTCAGGACAGACCCTGTGCAGCTCAGCGGACACACTGACCTTTTCCAGAACACCTCAGGATTGCACTCCCATCCTGGGAGAGATCTCCCCCCTACCAAGCTGTCCCACATAGCACATCCCTGCCAGTGGCACCCAGCTGCCACCCCTGCTCTGTGTCTGCCCCATCCTGCACCCACCTCATCCTGTGAGCTGATGAGGCGTGATGTGACCCCCGTGGTGTAGATGCTCCCACTGGCATCCTCGTGGATTTTGATGTTGGATTTGCGGTGGCGTGCGTCGGGGTCGCGGGTGCTGTCGAACAGGTCCAGGATCTCCTCGTTGTAGAGCTGAGCGGGGCAGCAGTGGGTGTGGGGTGAGCAGAGGAAGCACAAGGCTGCTCAAGCCTGGCACTGCAGGACTGGCAGGAGCTGCCTCTGGCACCCTGCTGCCACTCCCCCATAGCTGTGTGTGCTCACACCACCTGCAAGGCTGAGCAGGGGAGCTGGGGTGTGTGCATGCATACCAGAGGAGGCACAAGCACAGAATCGTGGAATCCTCCAGACTGGAAAAGCCCTCTAAGATCATCAAGTCCAACCACTTATCCCAGCACTGCCATGTTCACCACTAAACCATGTCCCCAAATGCCACACCCACGCATCTTCTGACCACTTCCAGGGATGGTGACTCCACCTCTGCCCTGGGCAGCCTGTGCCAATGCCAGACCACAACTTCAGGGAAGAAATCTTTCCTAACATCCAGTCTAAACCTCAACTGGCACAACTTGAGGCTGTTTCCTCTCTTCCTGTTCCTTGTCCCTGCAAGCAGAGCTCGACCCCCATCTGGCCCCACCTTCCTGTCAGGAAACTGTAGAGAGAAAGAAGGTCCCCCTGAGCCTCCTCTTCTCCAGGCTGAGCCCCCCAATTCCCTCAGCCACTCCTCGTCAGACTGGTGCTCCAGAGCTTGCCATGCCAAGCTCTCAGCTGCAGTCTGGGTTGGTTTCTGCTGCCCAAAGCTGTCCAGTTCCTGGTGCACACAAGCAGCTCCACTGAGCAGATGCCCAGGAGCTACACATCCCCCTGACCTTCCTGGCTCACCTGGCCGCACAAGCCAGTGAAACCCCACTCTCATCACAGCTCCAGGTCACCTCTGTCAGGTGTACAGGGGATAAGGGGGACAAGGGAGTGCTGAACAAGCAGGAAAACCCTGCTGCCCCAGAGCTGACTCCATCCAAACTCTGCAGTCCCCTCTCAGCCTGGGGTGGAGGGACACCCCTGCCCCTCTGTCTCCCTGCTGCCACCATTCAATGTCACCTCTTGCACCCACATGCCAGTGCAGAGAGCTGGGTCACCCAAGGATTGCAGGTTCCTGGCCAGCACAAGGGATCAGACTAATCCATCTCTGGCTGCCCCTGGTGCCACCAGGCTCCTCAAAGGTTTAAACCTGCTCCCAGAACCTGCTCCCAGGAGCAAAGTCACAAGACAGGGATCAACCAGAACAAGTCCTGTGCCCCTGCCAGGACAGCAGGGCTGGTGACCAGTGCCTGATGTGGCCACGTGCTGCTTTAGCCACACAGGACTTCAAGACAGGCAGGAAATTGTCCCCATTTCCATCCCAGCACAAAGGATCCCTAAAGAGAAGCCCCACCAACTGAGCACAATTGGGCAGGCAACCAGGAGCCTGGACAGGGCAAGTGATGGGAATGGGAGGACACAACAGCACCACAGGGGCTCTGCAGATGGAGACATAAGTGGGAAGGATTTCTCCAGCAAGGAGTGACTTTGGGCCCTCTCCAAGCCATCAGCATTTGAAGACACCCAGATGTGATGGCCAACAAAGCCACCAGGATCACAGCACAGGGCCCCTCCCTGCCCATCCCCTCTGGGTGCCTCCTGGGTCACAGCCTCAACCAGATGAGGCTTGCTTGGGAGCTCAGCTTTGCTCAGCACCACCCTGTGCTTTCTCACTGGGGCCTTAAAACAGTTCCCACTTGCACCTCTTTACTCTTTCAGCCCAGGAGCAACCCCCAGGAAAAACACTGCCAACACACGAGGTCCACAGGCTTCCCAGGGCAAACTTCTCCAGGGAATGAAGCAGTTAATAGAAGAGGTTTTGAATAGGAGAAGCCTGGGCAGAGGCAGGAGAGGATGCATTCTCAAGGTCAGAGATGCAACAAAGGACATGGGAAATAGCACAGTCCTTCCCCAAACCCCTCCCAAGAGTGGCACTTTCTCCTCCTCCTGTTTCACTGGGAGCTCTGGTCCAAGGCAGTGGGCTATCCTGGACCTCAAACAAGGATAAGACAGCTCAGAGCCCCTGGATCCCCAGGGGACCAAGCCATAAGGCCCTTCCCCATTGTGGGAGCTCCCTCCACCCAGTTTGTAGCCATGTAGGTGCTTCGAGTCCCCACTGCACCAGCACACATCCCAGCCCCATGCCTGTCACAGGGTCCAGCTCTGTCAGGAACCAGTCAGGAGATCTGGAGGAGCTCAAGGCACAGGAACAAGGACAGGGCAGAGCTGTGGTGTCCCCCAGACCTCCCATTAGCCACCCACCTCCAGGAACTGGGCGCTGACTTTGAACTCGGGCGCTGCCACGCCCTGGCTCTGGGCCGCTCGCCTGCGCTCCTCGATGCCGCTGAAGAGGTGGCTGATGGCCCGTGGGATGATGCCCTGCTCCTCCTCCGAGGTGCTCATGTCGAAGCCAGTGCCCATGGTGTAGGTCTTCCCTGCTCCAGTCTGTGCAGAGACAGGGAGGGGAGCTGGCTGGGCCCTCCCAGGCTCAGCTCTGCCCAACGCACCCCACATTTTCCCTCTGCTGCTTTAGGCTCCCCAAATGTCCTTGCTAAGCCACTGTGACCCCCAGCAACACATCAGCTCCCACACTCCCAGCCCTGCCATCCCCTCCTACCCCTGCCCCCAGGTCTCACCCAAGCAGGGACAACTCTGTTCTCTCCATAGGCAGGTTCTCACACACCCTCCACCTCCCTTAACCCCCCCAGGTGCCCTCTGCAGCATCCCTGGAGAGCCCAGCGCCGAGGACAGCATCTGTACCTGCCCGTAGGCCAGCACAGTGGCATTGTAGCCCTCGAAGCAGCCCTCGATGAGCTTGCCCATGCACGTCGTGTAGATCCGCTCCTGCCACGTGTCCAGGTCAAAGACAAAGTCATAGGTGAAGGCCTTGTCCTTGCCCAGCAGCACCTGGGGCTCGCCAGGTGTCACCGAGGTACAGATGTGACATCCCTCTATCTTCTCTTTGGGCAGCTGGGGACGGATCCTGTGGGAAGAGAAGCAGGTTGAGGGCAGCACAGGCTTGGGGGACACCAGTCTGGTCCTGAGGAGGAGAGCACAGCCCATCCTGTAATCCATGTCCTAGGGTGTGCCTAGTCCAGCACAACCAGAGGGAAAAGACTGCTCCCCACTGCTCTGCACTGGGGCAGCCCCACCTCGAGTCCTGTGTGCAGTTTGGGGCACCACAGTGTAAAAAGGACAGAAAGGTATCAGGAGTGTCCAGAGGGGGGATGTAAGAATGGTGAAGGGCCTTGAGGAACCATATGAGAAGCAGTTGAGGTCACTTGGCTTGTTCAGACTGGACAAAAGCAGCCTGAGGTCAGACCTATCGAGGTCTGCAGCTTCCTCACAAGGAGCAGCTCTGATCTCTGCTCCCTGTGACAGGGACAGGACCCAAGGGAATGGCTGGAGCTGTGTCAGGGGAGATTTAGGCTGGATATCAGGAAAGGTTCTTCTCCAGAGGGTGCTGGGCACTGCCCAGGCTCCCCAGGGAATGGGCACGGCCCCAAGGCTGCCAGAGCTCCAGGAGTGTTTGGACAATGCTCTCAGGCACAGAGTGGGATTGCTGGGGTGTCCTGCACAGGACCAGGAGCTGGACCCTGTGGGTCCCTTCCAGCTCAGGACATTCTACAACCCCTGCTGGAAACGTGGCTCATGCAGGCAGGGGATGGGCAGCACCTCTGCCTGTAGCACAGAGCACACTGGGCAGGGGATGCTTCAGCTCCTGCAGCCAGCCATAACCCCGACCTGTTTGCAGCTGAGAACAGAGGGTGACACATCCCAGAAACACCACCAGACACCTCCACGAATGAGGTGACAGGCAGGGCTGGGCACAAAGAGCCTGCACCTAGAACTGCCCCCGGCCCGCCAGCCCGGGCCAGCCCCTCGCGGCTGCTCTGGCTCATTCACCCCTGGCAGGGGGATGCCCCTGGCAGGGCTGGGCACAGACAGGGGCTGTGGCACCGGATCAGCCCCAGCAGGGATGGGGGCAGAGCCAGGCAGCCAGGCCAGCACAGTCCCACTCCCACTCGTTCCCGACGCAGACACATCAAACCGCAGCTACAAAGGCTTCAAATGCAAAAGGCAAAACCACGGCAAGACACTCCTCACCGTTTGAAGCAAAGCACCACCCAGCCCAAAAGCTGTCCCCAGCCTCGGACTCGCCGATGGGACCGGGACAGGCGAGGCTGAGCTGGCTCCTGGCTCGGGCAGTGCCTGACCCACCCATCACATCCCACCCACTGCACTCAGCCCCTGCCTGGGAAATGTGGGAGCAGAGCAGCAGGACCTGCACAGACACTGCTCCTCTGCAGGGCTGTACAGACACTGCTCCTCCGCAGGGCTGCACAGCTCTGCCTGTGCTGGATGCACCGGCTGCAGGAAGCTGGGGGCTCCCAGGGGACTCATGGAGAAAGGAGTTTGGAGCCAAGCGCCATGCAGATAGCTCTCATTAGTGCTAATGACTGCACAGCTCCCGTCCCCGGGTGCTCCATAAACACGGCTATTAATTCCTTCAAACCACATCCCTGGCAAGCCACACCGAGACCTGAGCAGCGGCTGTGTGCACTGGGACTCAGAATCAGGAATCTCCTGGGCTGGAAGGGACCCACCAGGATCATTCAGTCCAACCCCTGCCCCTGCACAGACACCCCAAATCCCACCCTGGGCATCCCTGGCAGCGCTGTCCAAACACTCCTGGAGCTCTGGCAGCCTCGGGGCCGTGCCCATTCCCTGGGGAGCCTGGGCAGTGCCCAGCACCTTCTGGGAGAAGAACCTTTCTGAGAGATCCAACCCAAACCTGCCCTGACACAGCTTCATGCATGAGTCTCTGATCCTCACCCACCCAGGAGCAAAGCCCAGGAGGGCCCTGGGCTGTTTGGGGGC
This sequence comes from Vidua chalybeata, assembly GCF_026979565.1. Taxonomy (NCBI): domain Eukaryota; kingdom Metazoa; phylum Chordata; class Aves; order Passeriformes; family Viduidae; genus Vidua; species Vidua chalybeata. Next base: position 1,870,975 of record NC_071553.1, read on the forward strand.
ACAGGGTGCCCCTGGCAGGGCAGGCAGTGCCAAGCACCCCTGCACCCCTCACCCCACGCAGCAGACGCATGGGAACTGCTCTGTGCCTCTGTGGATATATTTAGCTCAGCAGCCACAATAAAAAGCAGCTTCTGATGTGCTCAGTCCCAGACTCGTTCCTGTCGCCTTCCCAGGGTTCCACCCTCCTCCAGAAAAATTATCCCTGATTTTAATTACTTTTGGAGCAAGATGATGTGCTTCCCCCATCCCCGCCCTAGACATGAACAGCAACTGCAGCCCCAGGGAATGGGCAGACGAAGGAACTGGAGCCACAAAACGTTTGGGAATCTTTTTCCGTCTCAGGAAAAATTAAAGCAGGTTTTCAGCAAAACATTTCTTTGTCTCTCCTCTCCCCCCAGAGGGTTAAAGACCTGCAAGGGGGGTTTGGACCAGCACGAGCAGCAGCACTAGAGGGGTGGGTGCACGTGAATTTTCCACAGGGCATTTAGGAACCCACTTTGAGCCTGGCCATGCTGGCTTGCTCAGTGCTCGTCTCCCTCCCGCCTATATGAACACAGCAGCCTCAGCACAGGCACCCCAGGAAGGAGAAAGCCAGCAGGACCACAGCCACACCAACCACCAAGCCCTCAGCTCCCTGCCAAGGGATGGTGACAAGGACTGGAGAGCCAGATCAGAGCTGCACGGTCCCAGCCAAACGCTCCTGCCAAGAAAACCTTCCCAGGCAGGGAGTGCAGCAGGCAGGAGGTGGATGGATGGACGGAAGGATAGATGGACACACAGAGGGGCAGGCAGGGGTGCAGAACATCCCAACGGCAGCTCCCGCTGGGGCGATGACGGGCGTCCCAGCAGGAGCCTGATCCAGCATCAGCATCCAAAGCCATCAGCACGAGCCACGCAGGGACACACACAAAGGGGACCTCGGCTGGAGCGTCTCCATTGCTCCCCTGGCTGTCCCTGCCAGGCTGGCAGGCTCTGAAAGCACTGTCTCCATGGCTGGGCTGCCACGGAGACCGAGCATCTGGGAGGAGGGAGGGGAGAGGGTCCTGCCACCCGAGGGGCAGGAGCTGAGGCACAGGAGCTTGGGCAGGCACAAAGGGTGAGCTGTTCTGTACTGCTGCCCTGTGCCAGGCTTGGGGGAGTGGAGGAGGGGCTGGGAGCCACGTGCCAGGTGGGCACTGTGGGGCAGCTCCACAGGCAGGGTCAGCCTGGGCGGGGGTCCCTGATCCCAGCAGGCACAGCCTCCTGAGAGGGATCTCCCCATCCCAGCATCTCAAGCCCTGCAAGAGGCAAGGGGACGGGGTGGCTGGCACAGCCAGTATCCCCAGGTGAGGGCTGCACACAGCACTGACAGCACCAGCAGCCTGCACTCCGAAGGGAGCCTGTCTCCTTGCACGGGAAGGCGCAGCTTGGCTGACGTGGACTGCTGCGTTCATGTCCTCCTCATCCAACTCTCTCAGCTTCCTGTCTCCCAGCCCAGCACCACGGCAGCCCCAAGGGGCTCGGAGCATCCTCTGGCTCCCAGCACTTTGCCAAAGCCATGGCAGCACACTCCCACAGCCCTCCAGCACAGAGCCAGAGCCACAACAGCCCCACCCCACCCCACCAAACTGCCTGTGGGCACACACCAGGCCACACCACCCTGCTGAGACACAGCTGCCCTGCTGCAGGGGCAGAGGGACCCAGATCCATCAGCCAGGATCAGCCATGTCACACAGGGGCTGTTCCACCCCCCAGGGAGCCTGAGCACACACACCTTCCAACATTTCCCAGTGCTGTCAGGGGGCTGTAGGGCAGCTGCTCTCAGACTGGGGGATCACAAAGAGCTCCTGTCCCTCCAAGACCTCTCTGCAAGCTGCCTGCAGACCCTACAAAGAGCTGTTCCTCTTCCCTCCCAAGGAGGCTGCCCAGCCAGGAAGGGCTGGCTGCCCAGGGAGCAGAGCCAAAGAGCTGGAGAGTGATGGGTGGAAGAGCTCCATGGGATTTTCCCTCTCTGTGCCAGGCCCCAGATGCTCATGGCCACCACCTCTTGTCCACCTTGTGTGTAGAGGGGCAAGGCTGCCCACTGCAATGCTGCTGAGGCACTGCCCCTCACCCAGCCACAGGCATCAGCTGCTGGGGCTGGCAGAGCTGGAGCTGGCAGAGCCCACCAGGGGCACAGCCCAGCTCTAGAGCCTGTCAGGACAGGTGGGCTGGGCAAGCCCGGACAGCACCTGGCTCCTCTCCCCACATTGCCTGCACTCAGGCTCCTGTCTCTGTTCCCACATCACCTGTGCTCACCCCACGCCCCACATCACCGGCATTTGCCCCATCTCCCCTCCCCACATGACCCTGCATTCACCCTGCTCCCATCCCCACTCCTCCCATGGCCCCATCTCTGCTCCCAGTGTCACCAGCCCCCTCCAGCCTCCCCAGCATCAGAGCTGCAGAGCACCTGCCCAGCAGCCCAGGCCTGCACACAGCCCTGCCAGCCTCGCTGTCCTCTCTGCTGCCCAGCTTCACCCTGCTCTGCCCCAGGCCTGCTGCCCTGTGACCCCACCAGCAGCCCAGGTCAGCCAGGAGGAGCAGCTCTCTCACCCTCCAGTGCTCTCCCAGGACACCTCACGGGCCAAGGACAGCCCAGGCACCACAGAGCCAGCAGGTGAGGAGGCGTGTGGGGTGCTCAGCTTGGCCAAGCAGCTCCCCAGGGCAGGATCAGAACAAAGTGCTCCAGGTTTTCCCACACCTCAAGCATGGATGGGGCTGCCTGCCCTCCCCAGTGGCTGCCCAGGCCCAGATCCCACAGGAGAATCTTCCCCTTGCCTGGGAAAGGATCTCCCAGCCCCAGTCTCCCTGAGCATGGGGACCAGGGAGAGGGCTGGCTGCCAAGGGCTGCCTCTCTGCACACAGGTTATATTGGACATAAACCAAGACAAAGTTCAGCATTTAATTACCACGGCAGGGAAGTGGCTTAGCAATCAGAGAAAATTGAATCAGGCTCCCCGGAGACTGCCAGGTCTGGTCAGCAAACAGTCCAATTAAGAGATATAGCCAGGCACCTCCCAGAGCAGCAGCACAGCACAGAGCCCCCCGTGCCACTGTGCCCCAGAGAGACCCTGCCAAGGCAGGGGTGCCTCAGCCAGCACAGCTGGATCAGCACTGGGCCAAGACAGAGCTCCTGGGCAGCCTGGACACCCCACAGAGCTGGGTGCACCCAGAGCCCCACTGGGCACAGCCCAAAGCGGGGACGTGCCCCTACATCCATCCCCCAGGGAAACCCACCCCAATACCACCCAGCCTGCTCCTTGCAGGGCAAGCCTGCCTCGCACCCCAGAGCCCCCTGGGCTCCCCCTAATCCCACCACTCCAGGCTTTCCCAGGCTTAGGGAAACCTTTAAATCAGGCCGTGGCAGGCACCATGTGCTGCTCATTAGCTCTGGCAGGAGCACGAGGCTGTGAGCTGCACCATCTGCTCCGTGCTGAGACCACGGCAGGGTGAGGGACTGCACAGGCCAGCAGCAGGGACACCCAGCCCGTGGCAGGGACCAGCAGGGCCCAGGGGATGCAGGGGACCCTGCTCTCCTCAGCCCAGAGGGGAGCAGAGCCAATCCAGTTTGGGGTCTCCCTGGACTCCAGCCTCACCCCCAGAGGTGACTGGCCTTAGCTCAGGCTGGGATCAGCCCAAGGGGAACACCAGGGGATGTCTGCACACAACAGACCCAGCACAGCCACCTGTAAAGGGTGTCACCAACCCCAGGAGGGGTGGCAAACACACGTGTGACAGCACATACAGTGTGACAGCACATACGGTGTGACACACGCCCCAGCAGCGCCCCAACTCCCCTCCAGCCGGGCAGGAACAGCCCCAAAAACACTGCCTCAGCAGCAGTACGGCAGTTCAGAGGGAGTTAGAGGAAAGCATCGTTCACCAACAGACACTGGGCCTGCCAGGCCATCGGCCTGATCCCACAAAGCCCAGCAGTCCCCCAGGTCTCATGGGCACAGAGGGACACAGTTCCCCACCCAGCTCTGTGCCCCAGCACTGAGGCTCCCATTTCCTCCCAGCTCAGCAAATCCCACCCACAGGACCTCTCCCTTTCCCTGGCGCCCCTGCAAGGTCCCCACATCCCACCTCCACCCCACTCCACTGTGCTGTGCCCATACTGGAGATAAGGCTTCCCTAGAGCCAGCGTGCTGGCAGCCTCCCAGTGCACTCCAGTTGCCACTGGGGAAACAACAACCTGACCTTGGCAGAAGATTCTGCAGCCCCAGAGCCCACCAGGAACACCAGAGCAAAACTGCCCACACCACATGGGAGCAGGTGGTACAAAAGAGGTGCTTCTCCAGCCCCTCCCCAAAATACAAATAAGGGGATATAAATAAATAAATTTATATAAATGGATATGGATAATATATTTATTATTTATAACTATACTATTCATATACATAAATGATTTTATATATTATATTGTTATTTATAAATAATATAAATATATACATATCTATATAAATAATATAACTATAAATATATAAAATAAATAATAAATATAAAAATAATTATATAAATAACTATTAAATATATAAATTATATAAGTAAATAATATATAAATTCTTATAAATCTGTATATATATTTATTTATATATAAATAAGATAGTATAAACAATAAATATATAAACAATTATATTGTTTATTTCTAGATATAAATAAATTGCTAAAAATAAATATAGATAAATATGTATAATTATATCTAGAATAAATATGTACAATTTATATATAAAAATAAATAAATAAATAAATAAAATAGAAATAAATAAATGCCAAGCCCTTGGCCAGCAGGACGGGGGATGCTCTGAAGTACCCAGGAGCAAACCCAGTCCCTCACCTGGGCAAGGAACAGAGAATATTTTGAGCTAATGTCTCCCTCAGGCCTGAAATAATGGATGAGCAGAGCCATGCAACACTGGGCCAGGGAACTCCGTGCTTGAAGGCATGGGGAAGAGGAGGAGCAGGAGTTCAGCTCCCTGCCAGCATCCCAGGCCAGAGCAGGGATGGGGACCTCTCACTGCAGGGAGGTGCCCACAGCCCCACAGGGCAGCTGGACACGGGACAGGGCAGCTTGGCACCAGGCTCCACCACAGCAAGCTGTGACAAGAAATCTTCCCCACCCACGTCAGGCTCCAAGGAGCTGCAGGGCTGGGAAAGGGAATGCCCCAGTCCTGGGGCTGAGCTCTCCTGGCAGTGGGGGTGGTGACTGTGTGACATCCACATCCCCTCTGCAGAGGGGCAGATTCCGAGCAAGAGGAGGCAGCCTGCACCCCAGAGCAGGGCAGGGCCAGCGGGGACACGAGCACACGCCAGGGCAGCGCTGCGCTGGCTCCTGCTCTGCCCAGAGAGGGAAGGGGTGGCAGGCAGGTGCCAGTGACTGTCGCCTCCACCAAGCCGAAGTAAAACCCATCAGCAACTGCCCAGGGTGCAGAGGAACCCCCTGCAGACTGATCTCCTGCAGCAGATCCCAGCGGCAGCTGCCCTCACAATCCACCACATCCCAAATCCGCCGGCTGTTTAACCAGTGGCATCGAGTGTTTTGACAGGCTCCGGCAGGAAACAGCCCTGTGGGACCAGCGGGGCCAGCCCCCCACCCCAGCAGGAGCAGCAGTAGAGCCACTGGCCAGGGCTGGCTCTGCGATTCGGGCCCACAGAGGATATCACCTTCCCTCCCCCGGGGCCAGGAGCCATGTTTCTGACAGCTTTGTTTGGGGCTTCATCTGCAGTTTTCTCCTGCCTCCAATTTCACTGCTGAGGCAGCAGCTGGCTCCGCAGGACTGATCCTTGGGAGGCCCTGGCCTCCCCAGCTCCTGAGGCTCACGGTACTCAGCTAAATGCCCTGCCCCGGGTGATGTGTGCAGCACCAAACCCGCCCGGAGCTGCTTTGCTGTGGGCGCTGGCACATCCGGGGGTGCAGCCCTGCTCCACTTTTGCACGTTTCCGCTGCAAAAGCCGATGGAGTGCCTGGCTGAAGGCAGCACTGAGCCCCCTGCATGCACACACCTGGGCCCAGCACCGCCCCAGAGCCCAGCGTGGTCCCCAACAGCTCCCTCCAGGCTGGGGAGCCCCTGTCCCCTGCTCTTGGGACACACGGCCCCGAGTCACAGCAGGCGGCAAAGCCCCAAAGTGAAAGCAGAGCAGCAGCGTGTCCAGGTGGCTTCAGCCCAGCACCAAAACACCCCCAGGATGGGGCAGGGGCCCTCTGCCACGGCTGAGCTGCCCTCAGCAGGTGCAAAGGCTGGCGAGAAAGGGGCTGGGGTGCCCACAGCGGTGGTTTGCCAGCCCAGCACCCTGAGGATAGAGCAGCCTCCTGAGATCTTTCCTTCCGGGGACCAGGGCTGCCCCTGGCCCTGCAGATGGGAGACAGAGCACCCCAGGGCTGTGCCCAGCACCAGGATGGGCTGCTCCCCTCCCCCCTTCCCCTCCCCCTCCAGGAGACAGTCACATCCCGTGCCTTGGGGTGGAATTGATTGCCTTATCGCTCCCTGCATGGCGCTGTAACAGCTGAGCAAAGCCAGGCCAACACCAGCCAAAGCTGCCAGGAGCCAGTGCCCCCCCAGGACCACACCAGAGGGCCTCCAAGGCACTGCAGCAGCAGGGGATGGTGGGCAGCAGGTACCAGGGCTGAGCCCTCCCTCTCCCCGCTGGAGCCCTTGGGCAGCACGGACAGTGGCACGAATTGGGTTCACTCCACCTTTCGCTGGATCCAAATCCACCCCAGAACAGCTGATGTGGAAGGGCTACAACTTCACTCCCTCCGTGAGTGACCCCAGCTGGTACCAGACACTTTGGGCTCCACCCCAGCAGGCAGAGAGCCCCAGCCATGGGGCACTAGAGGTGCCAGGACCCTGGCAGGGCTGGAGCCAGCTGATCCCAGCAGCAGGCCTTTGCCAGCTCAGTCGTTTGGCCAGAGCACCCCGAGGGTGTATGATAATGAGGGGAGGGGGACTCCGAGGAGGAGCTGGGAGTCCCTCCCCGAGGCACCAGCCAGCAATGGGCTCTGCCGTGGGCCACAGAGCATCGCAGCAGGGGCAGCCGCGAGAGCAGCAGAGCACTGGAGGTTGCAGAGTTTAAATAAACTTGAAATACGACTCAACTTCCTTCCCCAATTTCACAAGCTCCGTTTCCTGCGTCTCCTCAGCAGGCCAGGCATGCTCAGTGCCATGGCAGCTCTGGCACAGGGGATGCTGCTCCCTCTCAAACCAACCAGCCAGTTTGGAGGTGCCCTCAGGGAGCAGCTCTGCAGCCAGCCAGGCCACTCAGGCCTCCAGCCAGGGGGTTTAATGGCTTCGGGGGTCGATACATGCCATCAGCCCTTCCTGACACTGCAGAACCGCTGAGCTCTGCTTCCTGCAGGCAGCACAGCCAGTCCCACTGCCCGGCTCACCGGCCCCAGGAGCTGGCAGCACCTGCCTGCGAGCCTGGAGGGGGCTGTGGGGAGAGGGGCTGCTGAGGGGCACAAGCCCCCAGTTGCTGTGCCAAGCCTCCAACCAAGGCCTGGACAGAGGGCAGGAGTGGGGAGCTGCTGCTCCGGCTGCACGGCAGGCACCCGTTTGAAGGTGACCTACAAGAAGGAAGCAGCGGCTGCTGCCTGAGGAGGACGGGCCCCAGACCCAGCTCCTGCAGACACCCCTGCCCCAGCACGGCCTGGAGAGCCACAGCCCGGCCTGCCGGCTCCTCCTGCCCCAGGAGACACAGCGACACTCAGAACTGCCCCAGCAGACACAGCGACACTCAGAACTGCCCCAGGAGACACAGTGACACTCAGAACTGCCCCAGGAGACACAGCGACACTCAGAACTGCCCCAGGAGACACAGCGACACTGGGAACTGCCCCAGCAGACACAGTGACACTCAGAACTGCCCCAGGAGACACAGCGACACTCAGAACTGCCCCAGCAGACACAGCGACACTCAGAACTGCCCCAGGAGACACAGCGACACTCAGAACTGCCCCAGGAGACACAGCGACACTCAGAACTGCCCCAGGAGACACAGCGACACTCAGAAGGAGGCACAGTGACACTGGGAACTGCCCCAGCAGACACAGTGACACTCGGAAACCACCCCAGGAGACACTGTGACACTCGGAAGGAGACACAGTGACACTCGGTACTGCCCCAGGAGACACAGTGAGACTCGAAAGGAGACACAGTAACACTTGGAACCTGCCCTAGGAGACACTCAGAACCTCCCCAGGAGGCACAGTGACACTCGGTACTGCCCCAGGAGACACAGTGACACTCACAAGTCACACTAAGGAGCAAGCAAAGGCAGACCCTGCTGGCAGGGAGGGCAAGGGCCAGGGCAGGACCCAGCCCTGCCCTTGCAGCCACTGCAGGTCTGAGCTGCAGGTACAAGGTACAGGAACAAATCAGCCCCTGGGCCAGGAGGAGCTGCTGGGCCTGCATTTCCTTCTGCTGAGAGCAGCACTGCCGCAGGTACCGGCCATTTCCCTCCCAGCACGTGGGAAGCCTAAATCATGTGCCCACAGCTCAGCAGCCAGGCTCTTTGGAGCCCAGGGCAAATGGGGCAGACCAGGGTCTCGAGGAGAAGATGGGAGCCTGTGAGGCTGGCAGTGAAACACCACAGCAGCTCTCCTGCCTTCTCCTGCCACACCAAGGCAATCAGCAGGAACTGGGATGCACAGATCCAGCATCTCTGTTCAACTGTCCTTACTCCTCCCACCCCAAGGCTCTGTGGGACCACAGAGATGGATCCCAATGGCTGTGGCACCTCTTGACATCAGCTGGATCATCGCCAGCAACACCACCATCACTTCCCAGTGCCCTTGGCCCTTCCCCAGGTCCCACCTCCCTCCCACCAGCAGCACAGACACAGAGACCCCAAAGAAAGACACAGAGACCCCAAAGAAACAGCACAGCTGGCCCATTCATGTTATTATCAAGGGACAAAAGGGGAGCTTTGATCCATGTCCTGCTGCATCCCAGAAACATTCAATCTCCTCTGTGCTCTGATGGCTGAGAGAGGTAGGATCTGGGGCAGGTTTACTTCAAGGATCTTAGAGAATCCTGCAGCCTGGCTGCTCCACCGGCAGGGTGTCACCAGCACTGACAAAGGAAAACCTTGCTCTGCTCCAAGTCCAGAACAGGAGGGGACCCAGCCCCAGCCCCCCGGGGCTGCTGTGGCAGAAAAGGTGGGTGGTCTGCAGGGAGAGCAGTTCAGCCCTTGCACACTCAGCTCAGCATCAGAGCCACCTTCCTGCACGGCGTCACAACCTGATGGCTTTGTTTGGCAGCCTCCTCGCTCCCAGCCCTGCTCCTTTGTCCTCCCGACTCACCTCCAGCACCACATCCCTCCGTGTGCCCAGCTCTCACCAGCTGCTCTGAGCGGGATGTTGGCTCGCTCCCTCAAGGAAGGGGTGCAGGAGGGTGGGAGCTCTCCCCCCTCCCTGGATCCTCACCATGACGGCTCCAGCCCCACTGCAATGCTGCATACCCCCACCACCTCCCTGCTGCGGTCCCCTAGCCAAGCACCAGCCAGCCCAAGACCCCAGTGCTGGAAGGGAGCTGAGGGATGAGGAGAGCCCCGCAGAAACGACTCCACAGCCGCCATGCCGTGGGGCACCCACCCCATCTCCGGGACGATGTTCAAAGGCATCATCTCGAGAGAAATGCAGGATGGAGACGGGAAGAGTCTGGCCAGGAGGAAATCTCCACCCCCATGGTCGGCATTAACTCGGTTCCCGGGTCAGTGTCCTGGCACAGACACTCTATCTTGGCACAGCCCCCCTGCCCCTGTGCAGCCACCCCAGCAGCAGCCGCAGCAGGGGCTGCCGTCACTCCTGCAGCTCCCCCATCCTTCGCAGCCAAAGCCTGGCCTCGACCCTCGGCCTTTCGAGAGGAGAACGGCAAAAAATCCCCTCCGGCTGCTGCCAGGGCGGGCAGGACGGAGGGGCAGGGGGAGCTGGGAGGTGTCGCGGTGCACACACACGCGGGCACACGCACACAGCCCTGCACATCCGCGTGCACACGCACACACAGCCCCACACCCACCCGCTCTCCCTCCATCGCTGCCGCTGCACCAGCAGCATCTTTTGTGCTCCCGCTCCGACCAGGCGGGGCGCGGGCAGTGCCCCCCGAGCCCCGGCGCGGTCCCCGCAGCCGCCAGCCCGCACTGCCCGTGCCGGCGGGGGCACGGGGCACAGAGCGGGGCAGGCACGGCGTGTCCGGCCGGCCGGGACGGGCTGCGGGGCCGGGCTCCCACGGGCTCCGACCCGCTCCACCACCACCACGGGCCCGGCAGATGCGACTGCCCCGGCACAGGCACGGTGGCCGGTCCCTTCCCCCGGGGGACGGCGGCTCCGGCCGCGGCAGGGTCCCGGGCCGGGCAGGGTCCCGCGTTGCCGCTCCGTGGGATTCGGATCCCCTGTCTCGGCGGGGACTCCTTCCTCCCGAGGGGCAGGAGCGGCAGAGCCCCGCCGCCGCGCACCGGGCCGGGCATGGCGCTCACAAAGACGAGGGTGACACAGGGGAGTGTCACCCGTTCCCGCGGAGCTCGGCCTCGCCCGGCCCACGCCCCCCGAGCTCCCGCAGCCCCCCGAGCCCCGGCGGGCTCCGAGGCCGCCGGCAGCTCCTCTGTGAGGTGCGGGTCTGCAGGCGCATTGTTCCCAGCACAAAGGACACCGAGATACCGCATCGTTTCCCACCACCCAGCGGGGGGGGCGGCAGGGAGCCCCCACAATGCCGGGCATCCTGGTGACACTTCGGACGGCCAAAGCCACCCGCGCAGCAGCCGGGAGCTGCCCAGGCTGGGCGTCCGCCGGCTCTGCAGGTGGAGGAGCCGGGGGTCCCGGCCTCGCCGTCCGCCGGCCACGGGGGATGGCGGGCGGCGGGGGCGGGCGGAGGGAAGGCAGCGCCGGCGGTGGGGAGAGGGGGGAGACATCCCGAAACGGTGGGGAGCGGGGGGTGGGGAGGAGAGCGGCGGGGCCGTGGGGGGTGCGGCAGAGAACGGCCCGGCGGGGTCTCAATGCCCCGGGGTGGGGGTCGGAGCCGAGCGGGCACCCACCAACCCCCGCCTCGCACCGCAGCGGCTGCGCCCGCCCCGCCTTTCGGCACCGGTCCCGGGCGCACCGAGCTCCGCGCGGCCCCGGACGCGCAGCCCGCCCCGCGGGAAGCGCCGATCCCCGCACTCACCTCACGGCCACCTTCACGCAGCTGTCCGGGGCCGCCATGGCCCCGCACGGCGCCGCGGCCGCCGCTGCCCCGGAGCATCCGCGGGGCGGGAGGGGCGGGGCCGCGGGCGGGGCGGGGCCGGACCAGGTGCGGGGCGGGGCCGGGCAGGGACACGCCCCCAGGGCCGGACCGCGGGCACGCGACGGAGGGCGCGGGATCCCGCTGGGAGCCGGGACACGGGGACACGGACAGACACACGGACAGGGACACAGGGACACACGGACAGACACACGGACACACGGACACACGGACAGAGAGACAGAGACACACAGACACAGGGACACACGGACAGGGACACACGGACAGGGACACACGGACAGGGACACACGGACACACGGACAGACAGGGACACACGGACAGAGAGACAGAGACACACGGACACAGGAACACACGGACACAAGGACACAGGGACACACAGACAGGGACACACGGACACAGGGACACAGGGACACACGGACAGGGACACACGGACACAGGGACACACGGACACAGGGACACAGGGACACACGGACACAGGGACACACGGACAGGGACACACGGACAGGGACACACGGACACAGGGACACACGGACAGGGACACATGGACACAGAGACAGACACACAGAACAAGAGACAGAGACACATGGACACACAGACACGGACAGAGAGACAATGACACACGGACACACGGACAGGGATACATTGACACGGATACACAGACACACAGACAGAGACACACGGACACACGGACAGGGATACATGGACACACGGACACACAGATAGGGACACACAGACACACAGACAGGGACACACGGATACACGGACAGGGACACACGGACACACGGACAGGGACACGCGGGTACAGGGACATGCAGACAGTGACACGGGGACACACAGACAGGGACACACGGACACAGGGACACACAGGCAGGGACACACGGATGGGAACAGGGACACGCGGGTACAGGGACATGCAGACAGTGACACGGGGACACACGGACAGGGACACGGACACACGGACACAGCTCGCATTCACACTCGCACTCGTCAGCCCCTGCTGCCCTCTGCCGGGTCAGGGCCCCGCTGCCGCTGCGGGCTGTTCCGGGGCTGTGCCCGCGCTTCTCCGGGCTGTACCGAGGGCTGTTCCGGGCTGCAGCGCGTCTCCACAGGGCTGGCACCACTCCGACACCTCCTTGGCTCCACTGGATCCCGTCCCCTCTGGCGCTGGGGCGTGACACCGTGGAGCAGCAGGATACAGAGCAGGGCAGGGACTGACAGAGCCACCGGGACTGGGGCCTGGCAGCCCTTTGGGCTGCCCGAGGCTGTGGTGAGTCTATCCTAAGAGGACGTGGCATGCCAGGATGGTGTCCAGGTGCCGGAACAGCTCCCCAGCGTGCACAGTCCGTACTGCAGGGCTGGGGTCCGCGCAGCCAGCTGGGCACCCGCGCAGCAGAGGGCAGCGCCCTCGAGCTGTGCCCACAGCGCCATTGGCTCCATCCTCGGAGCTGGTCTCACAGGCTGGTGAGGGAAACACATCCAGAGGCCATCAGAGAGCAGGGCTGGAGACAGACAAGCACTGGGGAGCTGAAGGAGTCCCTGTTCTGGCTTTCCTGAGTTGCACTCACGTTGCTGGGGCCGATGGCAGCCGGACACAGCCAGGCCCTGGCTCTGCATCTCCCAGCAGGGGTGGGACCTACAGGGGACTCCCAGCTCTGCAGGTTGGTGTCCAAGTCAGGGCAAATAGCAATGGAGCACAAGGGCAAACTGAGGCACTCAGTTTTCTTTTGAGTCCAGGCTGTATCCTGGGAAAGGGATAGCCAGGACATGCCAGCACTGGTGGCTAGCAGCTGGTGGCCGATGGCTAGTGAGGCAGTGCTGTGCCCAGCACAGAGCCCAGAACCCGCCCTCTGCTCTGCAGTCTGGGTACCTTCACCCCTCCCCATGTTTGCCCCTCCCAAGGTGCCAGGACCACGGGCCATACGTGCACAGGACTCTGCATCCTGCAGGAGCTCCTCAGCTCTGCTGGCATGGGTAAGTCCCAGGACGCTGTATGCTGGTACAAAATCATGGGGGTCAGCAGGACATGGCCTGTCTGGCTTCCTGCAAGGTTGTCAGGAGCTGGTATTCCTCTTTCTTTGTCCCACGTTTGCAAGGACACCTGGTGCACGGTGCAGGTCCCACCCTGAGCTGCTGGTTTTCCTGAGGCTGGACTCTTCCCCACTGAAGCTCCAGGCAGAGAAGGGCAGTGACTGTGCCATGATGTTTCTCTCTTCCTACTCCCACCCACATGCCAGCTGTACCACAAATCACATCTGTCCCCAGTTCAGCTAGGATCAGCTTAAGAAAGACACACCACACATCTGAGAGATGGAACAAATCATCCCCTGCGCAGCCCCAGACAGCAGCAGAGGGGGCAGAGCCCCCAGCACAGTGCTGTTGTCCCCACCATAGTGTCACCCTTTATGTTTAGAGCCTCCAGTGACCACCCCTGTGTCTTGGCAAGTGATGCATGCAGTCCTGCATCTCCCCAAACCCACCAGGAGACCACGACCACTCACCCCATGGTGTCCTTGACATGCCCTGGTAGAGCAGCTGAACTGCCAGCCAGCCCCGTGCACCTCCACCAGTGCGTGTGTGAGGGTGGGAGTGTCAAGGGAGTAGCTCCTGCCCCAGGGCAAAGGAGCAAGAGGAAGGGATGCAGCAGTTTTCCCCACCCCATCCATCTCTGCTGGCTGCATGCTGTGGGGGAAGCTGTGCTGCCACGGGCTCTGGTGCTCAGGCTGCAGCTGGAACTCGGGCAGTTCCCCTCATGGAGGCAATAAAAGCCATGCTGGGGAGTAGGCTGGCTCATTGATCGGCTCCTCCCCTGGGACCCATCCACTCTCTGCATTTTAATATATATTAGGTGATCAAGAGCCCCCAGTTCCCAGTTAGGCCGGGCTGGGGGCCCTGGGGAGCCAGATCCCACTGAAGAGCTGGGCTGGGAGATGGGGCTGCCCCAGAGCTCAGCACCCCGATCCCATGGGGGGCACTGTGGGCCCCCTGGGCAGCCCAGAGAGGAACAACCTCGGCTGCTGCTCAGCACCAGCGCAGGCAGTGCTGGGAGCACGGCAGGAACAGCTCCACACCCTCCTGGCCCGTGCCCCACTGAGCTGTGGGATGGATGTCATGGGCTGAACGAGACCTTCCCAGGGACTGGGATGGATGCCTGACCCCAAGAGTGCAGCGTGGAGATAGTGGAAGGGGCAGAAATGGCATCACAGTGTCCAGCTCTCCTCTTGGCCAGCCCCAGGGCTGCTGCCCCGGCCTGAACATGCCTTCACACCTCTGCCCCATCCCCAGCTTCACACACAGTTGGGACAGGGAGCCAAGAAAGCCCCAGGCCCCATTCTGCTGCCCAGCCCCTGGCACATCTCCTCACAGGCCAGATTTAGCTGCAGGCAGGAGGCTACAGGCTCCAGCTGAGACTTGAGGATGCAGGGTCCAGCTGCTGGGATTTCAGGAGATCCCCAGAGCCTGTCAACCTCAAAATGGCTGGACTGGAGGCTGCCACATGACTCACTGCCAGCTCTGGCTACACCCTGGTGCAGGCAGGGTGGCAGAGGAAGGACGGCAGGGGCACCCAGAGTCACACAGCAGGAACACTTTAATGACCTGTCCAGCTCTTGCAAGACCCCGCTGGAACAGCATTGTCCTGTTCTGCACCAGCACCCCAGAGACCTGTCCCAAAAGTAACACCACAGGTGGCCAGAGTACCTCAGGACCCCGGGCAGAAACAGGAACAGTGTGGCTCTGCTCCTGCACCCGCTGTGACAGAACCTTGGGCACTGCAGTGGGCAGCTCAGAGGCGAGTGGCAGTGACGCTCTTCTGGCAGGGAGCTGCACCGAGCCCTGCGGATCTGCCTGGAGGCACGGCTGAGCTGTCCAGAGGGGCAGAGCCAGTTTTTGTGCCCTGCAGTGTTTCTCTTCCCTTTAGCAGCTCCACGGCTGCTTTCTCCACTTCATCCATCTCCAGCTGGCTGCTGGCTGCCATCTCATCCCTGGTCACTGCTAGGAACGACGAGTCCTGGGCCAGAGCCCTGAGGCCTCCAGAGATGAGAGCCTGTGCAGAGGATGAGAGCACAGCCTGGGTGCTCAGCCTGGGGAGCTGCCCTGGCTGCAGGCACCCACCCACCCTCTTCTCCTCCCTTCTGCCCTCTGTGCTGGCACACACCTCCTGCTTGTCCTGGTGGCTAAGCTGTGCCCCCCAGTCTCCAATCATGGCACAAGCATGGTATCCCTGCAATTTCCTGCCATCCCTGCAGGGGATGTGCCCTTGCCTTACCTCCTGAATGAGGAAGGTGATGGCGGGGGTGGAGGATGTTCCTGGCTCACCAGTTTCCCTCTGCTGGAACCTTGAGCTGGATGCTGCTCCTGCCATGGTGCCATCCTCCGTGGGCAGCTGGGTGAGAGTAGCACAGAGGTGCAACATGTGCTGGGACAGTGTCCAGGGAAGATCTCTTCTATGTTAGTGTGGGGGCTGCCCCTGTCCCTGCCCAGTGCCTGGACAGGCAATGCCATCCTGCTGGAGCTCCTGGGTCCAGGGCACCCCCAAAATGGGACCAGCAGGGCCATGTGAACAGAGAGCTGGGAACCAGCCCTGGCCCCCTGCCCTGGCACGTGCCAGGCAAAGGGCAGCAAAGGCAGCGTGGGGCAAATCTGATGCACCCCTTCTGCCTGCCCTGGGCAGCCAGAGGAATGTGCTTCCAACTGTTCCAGCTTCGAGGAGCTCCCATGGCTGTTACAGCAGCAGGGAGGGAGCCCAGCTCCACCTCCGGGCTGATCCAAGAGAAAAGCTCCAGCAAGGCTGGATTCACACAATGAGCCTGGAGAGGGGCTCCTTCCCAGCACAGCTGTGCCAGGATGGCAGGGAGGATTCCCAGGATGGGAGGGAGGTTCACCTGTGTCCCTCACATTACACTGTGTCCCCTCTGACATGCACTGTCCCTTTTACCTGCTGGGGGAGGAGTGGCCCTGGTGATGAGAGACCCCCAGAGTGGGCCCCTCGCCTCCTGCTCAGCCTCTCCATGGGTATGGGGCGGTTGTGCTCTGTGGGAGGGAAGGGTAGGGACATCACAGAATTCACAGAATCACAGAATCACCAGGTTGGAAGAGACCTTCAAGATCATTGAGTCCAACCCAGTCCCAACATCTCAACTAAACCCTGGCACCCAGTGCCACATCCAGGCTTTGTTAAACACAGCCAGGGATGGTGACTTCACCACCTCCCCGGGCAGCCATTCCAGAACTTTATCACTCTTTCTGTAAAAAAACTTTTTCCTAATATCCAACCTTTTCCTATCCAACCTTGGCTCATCTTGAGACTGTGTCCTCTGGTTCTGTCAGCTCCTGGAGAAAGAGCCCAACCCCACCTGAGCACAGCCACCTTTCAGGAGCTGTAGAGAGTGATAAGGCCACCCCTGAGTCTCCTTTTCTCCAGGCTGAGCACCCCCAGGTCCCTCAGTTGTTCCTCACAGGGCTCGTGTTCCAAGCCCCTCACCAGCCCTGTTGTGCTCCTCTGGACTCACTCAAGCATCTCAACATCCATCAGATGGGTACAAGAGCAAGGACACCACTGACAAACAGAGATGGGACCGGGCTTGCTGGACTGGGGGAAACAGGATTTAGGAGTTCAGCAGCACCCAAAGTCCGTGTTTAAGGAAATGAACATGGTCTTGTGGCCCTGGTGCCCTGGGATGGGGAGTGCTCCCCCAGGCTGAGGCACTGTCTCCATGTTTCATCAGCTCAAAGGGTGGAAGGAGGGAGAAGGGTCTCCTGGAGCTCTCCAGAGAGATCCTGCTGTGCTCAGTGCTCTCAGCAAACCTCCAACTTACTGGGGCCTGCATCTCCTCCTTCCACCCACCACCATCAGCCCCTTCCCCCTGCCCTGGCCCTGGGCTGGTCCCAGTCCCCCAGAAGAACAACAAAGCCCAGACTCACCCCAGGCCGGGCGCCTGCGTGCCGCTGGTAACGTCCTCCTCAGCACCTCATCCTCATACTGCACCCTGGCAAGGGCAGGCAGGTGGGTCAGCCTGGCTGGGGACCACACACTGAGCCCAGCTCCACCTGGGGGTGCAGCCCTCCCCACCTCCCCCAGCCTGGGGGGACAGACTTGTAGGATGGATGAACAGGGTGGAGACCCCAGGAAGCAGGACTAAGCACCTCCTCTTACACTGGTCATTTTTGTCCCTTCTGCCTGTGCCCAGGCACGTGCTGGTGGCCCCAACCTGAGGGGCCAAGGCCCTCAGAGATTGGCAGGTCAGGGGGAGGGGAGATTCCTGCAATCCCGGGAGCCCTGCTGCCCACCTCCATGCTCATGGCACTGAGATGAAGGATGATGGGACGGGAGCCCCGGGTGCAGCCAGCTGCCAGGACAGCCCCAGGGCAGACAGTGGCAGGGCCAGCAGTGCCCCCCTCACCTGCAGCGCCCTTACCCCTGCAGCCAGCTGCTGCTGTTGGCGTTGTTGATGTTGGTGTTGCCTTCCTGGGGGAAGTCATCAAGGAACACAGGAGAGTCGAGGTCCTCACTGCCCACCTCGGTGAACTGCAGGGGCCTCTGGCTGGCCACCTGGGGCTGCAGCGGGCTGCTGGGCTCCATGAAGCTGTCCACCTGGCCAAACAAGCCACCTGTTCTCTGCAACCAACAGGGAGGGCATCAGGGGAAGCCTGGAGCTCCAGGCTGCTCTGGGGCCATTCCCACATCAAAACAGTGATTGCTCTGCTCAGGCCTTGCAGACCATGTGGTCCTAAAGGCTCCACTGTCCAGGGGGGGGGAAACTGAGGCACTGAGGGTTAATGGCCATGCAGCAGTGTCTTAGGTTGGAAATGGGGGTGTGCATTCTCTTCCCATCTGTCAGAGCTGGGGCAGTTCTCTGCTGTTCATGGGGCATTTTCTTTTATCTCTCCCACAGCCAGTCCTCCCTCCAGGAGATCTCTGCTGTTCATGGCCAGTGAGTGTCCCTGCATGGCTGAGAAAATTCCATCATCCCATGGGGAGAGGCTCCGCCCAGGGGAGGAGCCAAGCATTCCTACCTGGATCCAATCTGACCTTGGAACAGCACAGCAGCCTTTGCCCACTGCATTCCCAGAGGAGCAGCTTTCTGCCCCACTGCATTCCCAGAGGAGCAGCTTTCTGCCCCACTGCATTCCCAGAGGAGCAGCTTTCTGCCCCACTGCATTCCCAGAGGAGCAGCTTTCTGCCCCACTGCATTCCCAGAGGGAGCCCAGGCCCATCCCCAGCAGCCCTGGAGCTTCAGAGGAAAACTCCAGCCTTGTCCAGGATCCTGCTCCAGCAGAAGCACAGCTGGCACTGCAGGAGGGCTGAGCCCCCATGGAATGGCACTGCTGCCACCACCCTGACCCACAGCCTGCCAGGACAGGCTCTGACTCTGGCAGTGTTGTTTTCTTTTTTGTACTATTGCATTTGTATTTTTAATTTTCCTATTAAAGAACTGTTATTCCTACTCCCACATCTTTGCCTGAGAGCCCCTTAATTTCAAAATTATAGTAATTTGGAGGAGGGGGTTTGCATTTTCCGTTTCAGGGGAGGCTCCAGCCTTCCTTAGCAGACACCTGGCTTTTCAAACCAAGACAAGCAGCACTGGGATAAGCCAGCCCATGACAAATCCTGTCACCTCTGCGGGACAGCCTGAGGTGGGGGCACCTCTGGACACAGAAGAACTCTGCAACCCCACAGCTGCCCAGGCTGTCTCTGAGGCTCCCAGGGAGTGGGAAGTGAATCAGTTCCTGTGACACCAGAGCTGTCCCACCTGAGCCTGGCAGAAGGTGTGATTGGGAACCTCCAAAGCAGCAGGTAAATATCCAACACAGCCCTGCCAGCCACATGGGCTGGGTCCTTTCGCAGAGGGGAAACTGAGGCAGGGAGCAGCTTGCCCAAGATGACACAACTAGGATGTTCTGATGCTCACAGAAAGGACAGAAGTGCTGCTCATCCCTGTGGCCCACACCCTGCAGACTGTCCCCCAGTGCCAGCAGCCAAGCTGACCTGTCGGAACCCAGGACATCCCTCTGGCTGCCCTGGCTGTCTCAAGACCCTGGCAGGGAGCTTAGGGACCTTGGCATGAAGTCAAAAACACCTGTGGCTTCGATTTTAGCCCGTGGAAAAAAACTGTCAATTTTGTATGAGGTATTACAAGTTACAAGGGTTTGAGTAGTGTGATATTTGAACTAACACAGGGTGGAAAAGTAGAATTTGGGGATTTTTAGAATGGGGTTCAAGGGGATACAAGATGGAGGGATCTGGGCATGTCCTAGCCTTCTCCTTCATCTTGTCCTCCATGTCTTGGTGTGATGGTGACACTTTTCTGTTGGTTTAAGGTAGAGATTCACAGTCTAACACAGGTGATGGGAACTGGTAATAAATTGTAAACATACACACGTAGTTTTGAGTACATAAGGTGGGAGCCACTCAAGGCTCGGGGGCAGATGGCCACAGCTTCCTTGCTAGGCAGAGCCCGGCAGGTCAGAGAAAGAATGTCATAGATAAGAAAAAATAAACAACATTGAAAGTGCAATCGGAGCATTCCAGGCTCCCTTCTTTGGCTGCGTCGGGCTAGGGAAGCAAAGACTCTTTACGATCTCTTGGGGTCACCCTGACCTTAGGAACCCTGAGAGAAATTGACACTGACCCACCACCAGCACTCTGAAATCAGGGCTGCTGGGACAGCAGACTGTGGTGCCCTGAGGGCTGAACTCACCCTGTATATCCCCTCCTCCAGGGCAGCCTCCACCATGGCTCTTTCCAGCTCCTCCTCTGCAGTCAAGTCCCCAGAAATGGCCCGATGGATTTCGGGAGCAGCTTCTTCTTCAATGCTCCTCAGCCCAGCCTGGAGGGGACAGGAAGGCAGGGCTGGGGTGACGCCACCACCCTCACCTTGGTCTTTGGAGAGGGAAGCATGGTGAGGCACGCTCCCCCTGCCAGGTGTCCTGCCAAGGACAGGCCACGGGTCACAGCCTGCAGCTGCCTGTGCTTGGTGACACTGCTCCTGAGCTGCTGTCCCACAGCTGTCCCTCAGTTTCTGGGCTCATGCTGTCCCACAAAAGGGAATACCCTGATGGAGGTTCAGGCTGGTGACAGCCAAGGGCAGGCTGGGCCTCCATCCCTGATCTGGGACCTGGCTCTTTTCCTTGCTTTGCAACTTTGGGGCCTGGTCTTTTATCTCCACAGGTGACTTCCTCCCTGCAAAGTCAGGAGAGGCTAGAGACATCCCAGCCTTCTGGCCAGGCACAGAAATCCTCTGCCAGCACCCCCTGGGCCTGCTGTGCAGGCTTCTCTGACTGCAGTGGTCCCACTCAAAGCCAGCCACGTTGACCCCCCCTCCACCTGCTGCTCTGAAAGGCTGAGAGAACACCTTCACATGGAGCTGCAGACACTGCTAAGGGCAGAGGAGGGACAAGACCCTGGGATTGGAGCAGAGCAGCTGGGTAAGGGCTTGGATGAGCAGCATTTGGCACAGACAGTGGTCTGGGGTGGGACTTCCCAGGTGTTAAAACTACTTGGTGAGGCACCAGATCCTGCCAAGGGTAGAGATCCTCTACCAAGTGCAGATCCTCTATCCAGTGTAGAGAGCTACACTGGAGTGAGTGGAGCAGAGAGTCAAAACCCTCCTCTGCTTTCTGAGTCACCTGCAGCCTGCACACCAAGGTCCCACTCAGTGCTGGGACTCATGGCCAGTTCAGTGCTGGTTTACCTGGGGCACCTCACCTCCAAAGGCCTGAGGCACAGGCTCCCTGCAGCTCCCTGAGCCCCCTGGACTCCCCCAGGCTGGGGGAAGCCTCTTCCCTTCCCTGCCTGCCTCCAGGAAGAATCTCCCCTCCAGCACCACCCACACACCAACCTGGATCTCCACAGGGTTTTTCTTGGGCCGGTACCCATAATACTCCTCCTGGCGCTTCATGAACTTCCTGAAATGCTCTTGGATCAGGAAAGTAGCGTAGAATTTGCCCACTGTCACCTCATCATCTGCAGGGAGGAAACCAACATGATGATTCTGCCTGTCACAAGATCCCCGTGGCTGGAGCAGTGGGACCCTGGCCAGGAGCAGCTCTGTCCCTCTGGAAGGGACACCTGGTGACATACCTCCAATAGGTGGGATGACCTGGTCCAAAAGCTTCATACTTGTTCGCTTCCAGATTTTTTTGATAATAGCTCTGAGCTCCTCATTGGCCTGTTCAAAATTACCTGTGTGGAAAGCGAGCAGGACAGAGCAGTTCATCCCCAGGGATGTGAGCAGGAGTGAAGACAAAGCTTGTGAACACCTGGCCAGTGTCCTGGAGGGTGTGACAGCTCCTCTCTGTCTCCCCACCCAACCAAGATGAGCTTAGTAAGAGCGAGGCTTTGATTTTAGCCAGAGCACTTTACAGATTTTGACCTCCCCTTCGGTGCTCCTGCATTCCCGAAATCCCAGTTTACCTCCAAGACCTCCTGTGCTCCTCCCAGGCTGCCACGCTCCCACCCCAGCCAGAGGGAAGCACCATGGCACCCTGCTGGAAGACACTGATCCCAGGAGCCCACCACTGCCTGGCCTTGGCTCCTGCCACAGCTGCCCAGCCCAGAGCTGCTCACAGCACAGGCAGAGAATCAAGTGTTGCACTAAGGTAGAAAAATCATAAAGGCTTCATAAAATCAGGCCTGCTCTCCTGAGATCACTGTCTGGCCTTGTCAGGCTACCCCTATGCAAGTTCCCATGTGAAAGCAATCCTGGTGTGAGCAGTTCATTAACATAACAATCTATTCCTGGGTGAAAAACAGGAATAGCACCTGTACATACACCCAGCACCTGTATAAACTGGTTTTACACCGTCAGATAGTTTTAATTTTTCTGTCTCTCACAAACAACTTTCCCTGCACGTACACCCTGGGGGTTTGAGTGACCAATCAATACAGAATAACAACTTGTTACTAACCAGTGAAAGTAATTGGCAAGACAGCTACTGACCAATTGGAGTCCCACACGAGGTCTGTAAAACTGTATAAAAACCAGTTCTGTGAGTAAAGAATGGGCTTTTTCCACCATGAGGAAAATGGAGTCCCGTGTGATTTATTCCCATAACAAGCTGGGGGGACACCTTCCCACAGCAAAGCTCAGCAAACTATGCTGCTGGCAAGGAAGGGCTAAAGGAAAGCAGCTCCTCCCCAGCACAGCTAAGTTCAGGGGCCTGGAAGTCCCCTGCAATGAGGGTCCTGGGCAGAGCCAGCCCATCGGTGCCACACCTTTGAAGTAGGAGGTGAGCACAGGTAAGTCCTGATCTTCAGGAGATGAACCACCCCAGCTCTGTGCAGCTCAGCAGCACCTCCCCGAAGATAAATTCAAAGGATGGGAGCTGGACCAGCCCTGCTCCTAAGCTGTTCAGGGTGGCACTGGTGGCACTGGTGGCACTGGTTCACCCCTCAGGGCTGCCTCACGTGGGCCACCAGCTGATCACATCCTCCAGGGCCATGCAGGCACCCAGGGGCTCTGGCCCTGGCATGGGCAATAACAGCAGGGCTGAGGGTTTGTCCACAGGCTTTGATCCCACAGACAAGTGCCTGAGCTCCCTGGCCAGTGGGGAATGGTGTATAACCACACCCAGTTACAGAAAGTGGGCTTTTCTAAGTGAAGGAACTGCACCATACCTGCTCCTGTACAACAGAGGACAGTTGTAATATTATGGTATTGAGAATTGTAAAAACAAGCTGTGGACAGATGCAGTAACCACAATTTGTCCTCCCATCTGTTTTAAACCAGAGGTTTTTCCTGATTCTCAACATCTTCACTCCCAATACTCAGCTGCTGGAAGAATGAAGCATTCTTTTTAGCTCTCTTTTAGCTTAACATCATTAGATTTCCATTAAAAGTCTTGTGGCTGGTTTTCACGCACAGTGGAAAATTTTCATCATGCTCTATCACTCTGTCCTTCTTTCCAAACCTAATGTGCACTTTCTCCTGTCTGAGGCAACACTAGAATGTTGACACTGAATGTCTTCTATGTGAATTTCATGTCACATTGCTGCCTGGTCGTTATTCAATTGGTCCTAGACAACAGCAAAACTCAATCTATGTGAAAGTCAACCAAGGGAAACTCACAAGGAAGGTTCCCTGTCAGGCTGTAGAGGCAGCCAGGATCACTGCTTACCTTCTGTCTTGATCTTGAGGGCTGTCCTCACCAGAGCAAAGAGGGTGGCGTTGAAGGTGACGGTGCCGTCGCTGTTCAGGGGCATGTTCATGCACACCAGGCGCTGCACAGCAAACCAACACCTGTGGGCCAGGGGACAGAGCAGCCTGGCAGCCCCCAGGCCTGGCCAGGGGTCTGCTCAGGGCATGGAGCCCTCCCAGCCCTGCCTGCCCTGCCCAGCAGTGGCACTGCTGGCACTGGTTCACCCCTCAGGGCTGCCTCACGTGGGCCATCAGCCGATCACATCCTCCAGGGCCATGCAGGCACCCAGGGGCTCTGGCCCAAAGAGATAACAGCAAAAACAGCAGGGCTGAGGGTTTGTCCACAAGGGTCTGATCCCACAGACAAGTGCCTGAGCTCCCTGGCCTATCAGCCCTGGTACCACAGCTGCCAGAGGCAGTGACATCCCTGGTCCCAACCAGAGCACGTCATGGCTAGAGCTGGGGGAAATAACCTACAGGGGCATGGGTGCCATGGGAGAAAATCATGGAATCACAGAACTGTTTAGGGCAGAAAAGAACTGTGAGATCATCAGGTCTAACAGTTCCCCCAGCACTGCTAAGGCCACCAGAAAAACCATGTACACAAGCACCACATCCACATGGCTTTTAAATCCCTCCAGGGCAGAAACCCACCTCTGCCCTGGACAGCCTGTCCCAGGGCCCAACCAATCTTTTGTTGAAAGTTTTCCCCAATATCCATCCTAAACCCCTCATGGTGCAACTTCAGACTGTTTCCTCTTGTACTGTTACTTGAGAGAAGAGATCCACTCCCACCCAGCTTCAGCCTCCTGTCAGGGACTTGTAGAGAGCAAGAAGATCCCCCTGAGCCTCCTCTTCTCCAGGCTGAACCCTCCCAGTTGCTTTCAGAGAGATGGGAGTCATTTTGCATTGCACTCCCCACTCCAAAACGTGTCCCAGGCTGCTGTGAGGAGTCTGGAAATCTCCTGATGTGTTTGCCCAAAACCCAGGAGGGATTACACCAGTGCCTGAGCTCCTGCCCATGCACATGAGCCTCACACAGATTTGTTCAGAATGAGCTAAGCCAGGAAAAATGCCTAAGAAAGTTGGGGTTTCCTTCTCCCTAAGCACCATCAGCTCTTGGAAACAAGTTCTACAGCCCAGCTGACAGGGCCACATGCTCAGGCCCTGCACTGCCCTCCTGCACCAGCTGCACTGTGGCCTGAAGTCCCCTGCAATGAGGGCTCTGGGCAGAGCCAGCCCATCCCTTTGAAGCAGGAGGTGAGCACAGGTAAGTCCTGATCTTCAGAAGCTGAACCACCTCAGCTCTGTCAGTAGCACCTCTCCTTGCCCCCCAAATACACCCCCTCATTAAAAAGGAGAGGTCAGAGCAGGGTATAAGCTGGCTGGACTGTCACTCTCAGCCTGCCAGGAGGACACAGTGACAGCCTGGGGAAGGTGTCCCTGTGCTCACACACCTTGTCACCACCTTGGTTCTTACCTTACAAGCTACACGGTGTGGGCAGAACTTCCCAAAGCCCAGGGGAGGGTTGATGCGCCTCAGCAGAGTCACCACATCCAGGTGTTTGATTCTCCCCCTGCAGAGGAAACTCCAGCTCAGCAGTGAGGCAGCAGACCTGCCTGACAGTGCCTTGGGGAGCTGCTCTGGGGGCTGATCCCTGGGATTTGCCCCGTGCTCCTGTGCTGGGCAAATCCCTGCTCTTCCCTCTGCTCCTCCTGGGGAAAGCAGCTGCTCCCCAGGAGCAGGTGAAGGTGTGCAGTGGCATGGGAAGGGTCGGCAGCCTCACCACAGCTGGATGAAGAGGGAACTGAAAGTCTTACATTCCCAAATCTCCTGATGGCTTTTATCACACCTGCATCAATTCTGGCAAGTCCACATTGACCTCTGAGATGCTGGAACCTGGCTCGCAGGCAGTGCCACAGCTCACCCTGCTGTGCCTGTGTCCCCCTCCATGGAACACCCTCTCCATGCTGCCCACCCACCCTCACTCCACACTCACTTGGCCTCGGGGTCGTACTCAGCCCAGATCCGCTTGAACTCGTCCAGGTGGTGGGGCCCCAGGATGGACCAGTCCCGTGTCAGGTAGTCAAAGTTGTCCATGATGACAGCCACGAAGAGGTTAATGATCTGAGGGCAGAGGAAGGGATGGGAAGGACCCAGGCAGGGGAGAGAGACCAGCACTACAAAAGCAGGGGCAGATGTGTTCTGGGATCTCCTGGAGTCAGAGGATGCTGATGATGTCTTCCCATGCAGAGAGGAGCCTCCTGCTCAAGCAGGTCACGTGAAAGGACAAGCACATCAGCATCTTGTCCCTCTCCACCCTTGCCAAGGCCGACACAAACACTCTGGAAGGCAGCACACAGAGGCTGTGGGAAGAAACTAAAAGGGGATCCTGGGTCCCCCAGGAGTGCAGTGTCAATTGACAGCATGGCTGGGGGTGAAGTCCCCAGGAGGAGGGTCAGGGGCTCACCCCAGGAGACACACAGCTACCAACACCGTGGCTGCCCAGGCAGGACAGGGGTGCCCAAGGGGCCCTGTGGGAGCCAGCAGACTGTGGGAAATGGGTTTGCAGAGAAATCTCAAAGCTTGACAGAAGGCTCACATAGTGTGTATCTGTATGCAAACCTCGAGATAAGAAATGTAAACCTTGAGATAAGAAATGCTGACTTAGAAATGCCGTGGAATAGGACAGACATTGTTGAGAGAGAAATGGAAATAGAAACAAGTTTCAAAGGCCGGCC
Source organism: Vidua chalybeata (assembly GCF_026979565.1). Taxonomy (NCBI): domain Eukaryota; kingdom Metazoa; phylum Chordata; class Aves; order Passeriformes; family Viduidae; genus Vidua; species Vidua chalybeata. The sequence continues at coordinate 1,897,106 of NC_071553.1, forward strand.
TTGCAAATAAGACTAGACACTTTGGAGAAATAGAGCTATGAAAGATGCATACCAGGAAGGCACAGAGCATGTAGAAGCTGATGAAGTAGAAGTAGGCAAAGCCAGTGCCACAGGTGTACTCCTCTCCCTCAGCATAGTCGGACTCGGGGTCACAGCGCCGGCCGTAGCTGCAGTCCAGCAGGATCTCCTGCCACGCCTCGCCGGTGGCACACCTGGGAAGAGGGGACACCTGCTGGACCCCAGGGCCAGAAAGAAAAGTGGCCAGCCCAGGTTCCTGATGTCAGTTTGTAGGGTGCCCTTGGGACTGTCAGGGCAGCACAGGTTTGAGGTGGGGGCAGCTTGGGTCTGGGACATATCCTTGGTTGTTTGGATTTTTTGGAGGCAGGCAGCCACTCAGGGCCAGTGGCCCCTGGAGACAAAGACCGGCCCTTTTCCCTGGGAAAGAGAACTGGCCAGCCCAGGTTCCTGATGTCAGTTTGTAGGGTGCCCTTGGGACTGTCAGGGCAGCACAGGTTTGAACATGCCTGTTCTGGGCATGCAGGGCGGGCTGAGGCCAGCCCAGCACACAGGGGAATGGGAAACATAAGCTTTTGTAAGGAAATCCAAACCCTCCACTGACACGATATACTAACATTTTCAAAAATCAAGGAAATAAGATTCCCACCTTACCACAACACTAGGTAGAGAGCAGAACTAATAACTACCAGCTGCTTTTGGTGAAACAGTGCCTAAGAATGTCAGTTAAAGACCAGCTTTGATTCATAACACTGCCCATAAAATGTTCATGTTATCAGAAGCACATGGGCAGCCCCTCGGAGCAAACCAATGGCAGATCCACTCCAGGAAGAGTGGAGCAAGAGCTGCTATCTTGTAAGGGCAGGAGGTATCAATGCAACACAAGAACAGCTAGTGCTAGGTGAAGGCCACCCAGGTTTACATTAGTAATTGGTATATTGACTGAATCACTGCAAAAGGCTGTTTGTGAACAAAAAAAGGAGCAGTCAGGATTCTGGGGTTGCTGCTATAGGGCCACTGAAAGCTTCAGAAAGTGTCTGGAGTCAAGGACAGCCTTGGGCTGAGCTCCTGCTTCCCATGAGTTTCCTCACAATTCACAAATTAAAATCCAGTCTGGGAAGGAAATACTCAGAATAGCAACCCCAAAATGTCCCTCTCTCCAGCAGCCCAGCCACACCAAGAAAACCCACAGCCTCTCCTGAAATGCTCCCACTGCTGCAGGAGATCTTCCTGTGGGACAAGAAAGAAATCAGCTACTGAAATGTTGGTCCTCCCTCACTCTGAGCTGAGCATTCCCGCACACTCAGAGCCTTCTGGAGCTGCTTACATGACAGGACAAGACTGACCTGAAGAGCAGCAGCACAGCCTGTGGAAAGGTCTGGAAGTTGTTGTTTCGGTTGATCTGGGTCCCATCCACCATAGCAATCTTCCCAAACATCTGAAAGTCACAGTGGCAGGTCTGCAGCGTGCCATCCTTTCTTTGGCACCAACTACCCTCTGGTGCCTGAGCTCCACTTCCTCTTGTTTATTTGGCTTTGGGCATCCCCAAAAGAGACTGAGATTGGGATTGGGTGCTCTGGGGCTTGGAAGATACTTGGACATTCCTGCCAGTGCTGCAAGCACCCCTGACTACAACTGCACTTCATCTGGGCCACGGAGACAAGGTCTGAACCAGCACAAGCACAGGTGCCTGTGTGTCTGGGTTGTGCCACTGACTCCCGAAGTGCTCTTTGCCATGTGCCTCAGCTGCCCTGGCTGAAGCCCAGGGACAGGAGGCTGCTGGGGTGGCAAACACCCTTGCAGACCAGGGTAAACAGGTCCCATCATTGCAAAGTCCCAGAGAGGCTCTAACAGAGGAACCAGTCCCTCCCTGTCCCACCTCCCCAGGTGCCATCAGGCTCAGGGCATCTGATGAAGACCAGTTCCCACCCCCCTGCCCCTGTGCCCCTCACCTGCATCCCAATCACAGCATAGATGAAGAAAAGCATCACAATCAGCAGGGCCACGTACGGCAGAGCCTGTGACAAAAGGACCATGGCTTGTGTGAGACACAGCCCAGGGACAGGGCTTGGGCTCTGGAGGTGCTGCAGGAGCCGTACCTGTCCCTGTGTGGGGAGAGAACAGCTTTCCTGTTCCTCTCACACCCTCCCGCTGGCCCCTTCTCTGTGGTGCTCACACATGGGAGGTTGATGCCAGCCCCCACGGGAGCACTGGCCTCCGTGGCTGGGACAGAGGCTCGGCACAGCCCAGGGCAGCCCAGGCTGAGGGCAGTGCCCAGGGCAGGCTATGAGCAGATGCTGCAGCATGCCCTGAGGTACCCACCTGCTGCAGACCCCAGCCAGACCAAGACAAACAGGCCCAGCAGGTACTGCCAGCACCTGGCCAGCTCTGACACTCAGTGCTGTCACCTTCCCACCCACGTGGGCCATGTTCTACACACCACAAGCCTCCGGCCCAGCCTGAGGTCAGCAGGGGCACTGGAGCTTTCTCCTCTGCCTGGTGAGGACAGGCTGCTCGTGCCACCAGCCTGAGGGTCAGCCACTGCTGCCAGCCCTGGGCATGCGTGCGTTTGGGAGGGGAGCAGTGCTCCTGACCGACCTGAAAGGACTTGATGAAGGTCCACAGGAGGGTCCTGACTCCTTCCCCCCGGCTCAGCAGCTTCACCAGACGCATCACCCGGAACAGCCGGAAAAAAGTGATGGAGACGCGGGAGTTGTCATCAGAGTCCTGCAGGCAGAGCACAACAGCTGCAGGACACAGAGTGCTGAAGCCTCCAGGCCTTCAGGGCAGGGGGTCCATGTCCTGGGGGGAGGAAGGGTAACGAGATCCCACCCCCAGGCACCAGCCACGGTGCCCTTGCCTGCCCAAGGATCAGACTGCAAAGGCGTGCTGGCACTTTTCCCCCCTGGCTCTTCTCCCCCCGCCTTCCCAGGGATCTCATCTCCCCAGGGCCCCACGCTCACACTTTTGACACTGGGATAATGCAGGAAGGAAGGCATGCTGCCACATGGACTGGGAGAGCTGTGAGGGCCACAGGGCCACCACAGACAGGCTTAGTCCCACCAGGGTCTTGCCCAGCACGTCCTGTATTTGTAGGGTGAGGTGTAGGGTGGGCACCAGGCACAGGAAGGGCTAACGAGAGCTGTTTAAGCAGAGAAGGGCTGTTTTGAGAATGTTGCAGCAGGACTTTAACCAAAGGAGGGACTGAAGAGATCAGGAGAGATCTCTGCAGGGTGCTGCCCATGTCACCTGGCCGGGCAGTGATGCCTGCTCTCTGCGGGTACCCCCCTGGAAGGGGTGAACAGCCAGGGGGTCAGGGCAGAGTGGGCAGGCAGGAGGTGAGGCAGGAGGCACAGCTCCTGGCCTGAAAGGACTGGTTTTGTCTGGAAGCACCTAACAGTGGTGGTTGGAGATGCTGGGGCTTGGTCACCTGTGCCCTTGATAGCCCCAGCATGGCACAGCCTCAGGCACAGTCTCTGCCACCAGGAGCCATGAACAGACCCTGGCACTGGCACTGCCTACCTGGACTCCATCACAGCTTGGGATGCTTTTCCCAGTGCCCCCTTAGCCTGCCAGAGCTTTACTGCTGCCACTGGATCCCTCTCACTCCCATCACCCCGGCCTCCCAGCGACTTCAGGGCAACAAAATCCAGCTGTAAATGCCCCTCCCAGCAGCTCCACCTTCCTCAGCATCACACTTCTGAGTTCCCAGGGCTGCACTGAAAAACTCCATCTCCTCTCCGACCTCTTTCTTTTTCACTCTCCTGGTTCCTCGTGCCCATCCAGTGAGTGCAGTGGTCAGGAGCACCCCACCAGCCCCAGTGCAGCCCACCCCCATCCCTGGGCTCTGGGCAGTGGCCTGTGGAGAGCAGCTTGCACTCTGCAGTCCCCAGCACCAGGGCCCTGGGCAGAGGCTCTGGCACCTGGTACCCTGCAGTCAGCTCCCTCCACATTTTCACACCAGCCCAGACCACCCCACTGCCACTGCACCCCCTTGGTGGTCTGTTGGGTCAGGTCTTTTCCTGACTTAAAGATGGGGTAACTGAGAGGTGTTTTAAGAATTTTATCCTATTTTTAGTCTCATGTGAGAGGTGAGACAATATAGATGTTGTAATTCACACCATCACAATTAGAAGCAGACTATTTCCTAATTACAATTAATTTTAAGCCTTTCTTGGCCTATCAGCTTTTGCTGCACTATGCTGTGAATGAACCTTCTGTCAAGCTTTGAAAATTCTCTACAAATCTATTTCCCACGGTGCTCTTTGGCCACCAGTGCAGGGCTTGGCCCACTCAGCCTCCCAGGACATGGGGCTGCACCCAGGGGACACAGCCAGCCCTGGGGGAGGGCACAGGGCAGGGACTGCCCCTCTCACCATTTCTCTGGCTGTCAGAGGCTGCAGCCCTTCAGGCAGCCAGGGTGATGGGCAGAAGGACCAAGGCCATCTTTCCTGCCCTACAGCTGGGAAGCTCCTCTGACATGGCAGTTCCAGGGGATGGGATGGTGAAGGACAGGGCTGGGCTTTCAGATGGGCCCAGGAGGGCTGGGGAAGAGCCTGGCACCTCTCAGGGTGGGAGGGGGTGTCTGTGGGTGTGGTGTGTCACCCCAAATCCCCCTCAGCGGGGGCAGAGTTACAGCCCAGAGGGAACAGTGGGTGTGGTGGCCTCGGGGACATGCAGGGCACATGCAGAGGCTGGCCAGAGGCAGGGAGGGATGCGGGCAGGCACACTCAGCTGGTATTTACAGTGCCATCACAGCCCCCGCCGAGGCAGTACAATCCACCACTGGGTGCCAGAATAGTCTGTGGAGAGAACAAGAGAGTCAGCAGAAGGGAGGAGGAAGGACAGGGAGGGACACAAGGAGATAACACAGACACAGAAGAAAGAGTAGGATGGAAAGTGGGGAGAAGAGGAGGGGCATAGGGAAGGGCAGGCAGAGCCCCACCGTCCCTTAGGCTCAGGGACAAGGTGATGTGACTGTTGAGAGGCAGAGGCAGCATCGGGGTGAGCAGGGAAGCACACAGACCACGAGACTCCTCCCAGTGCCTGTGGTGTGTCCTGGGCACCCCAAGGACACAGACACGGGCAAAAGGACCTAGGAAGCCCAGGCCACAGAGAACATTCCCCAAATTCTGCCTGGCCTTCTGCACAGCCCTGCTGCTGGCAACAGTGCTGCAGCACACAGAGCACAGCACCTGGGTCAGTCCCTGCCAGCCCTGTCAGGGCACCAGACTCCTCCTGGGCCTGTGATGTGTCCTGGGCACCCCCACCCTCAAGGACAGCAGGATTTTGGTACGTGTGCCAAGTGGTCTCTTGCTCCAGAGGGACTGAAGACCACTGTTGAGTCCAGGGCCTTGAGCACCCCTGGAACTTCAGTTCTGACAGCAGGCTGGGGAAGGACACCCCCAAGGCAGTGGGAAACCAAGGCACAGGTGCAGAGAGCTGGTGGGCAAGGATGAGGAGGAGCTGATGACAGATGGAAGCTGTTGGCACTGGCATGAAATCTGGGAGATCATGAAGGCTGAGAAGCCCAGAGGGCAGAGAGGATGGCTGCACCGATGGGCAGGACTGTGCAGAGAGGGACACAGGGCTCTCACAGGAGAGGAAGGTGGGTGGGTTCTGCTCATCCCAGCTCTGTGAGGCGTGGAATGCCAGAGAAGAAGGTGACTGCTCTCAAGGGTCTCTGGAAACCTCACCTTCCTGCACAGAGAACATGGAAGGTGACCCTGTGCAGGGGTGGCAGAGGCAGCAGCAGTGCCAGAGCCAGCCCTGCAGTGCACAGGAGCTGGCAAGCCCTGCCCCTTTGAGGAGACACTGCCAAGCCACTGGAGAGGGTCAATCCATCATCTCCCCCATTCCACAGCTGCCTCTGGAGCCCCCCCAGGTCTGCTGAACGAAGCACACACCTCCCACAGCAGGGCCAGACACAGGTGTGATGTGCCAGGGCTGGGGAAGGCAGGGGCATGCTGGCTTCCTAGCACTGCTTTGGAAATGCTCCCAGCACAGCACTCACCAAACAGGCACTGCCTGAGGCACCAGCCCCAGAGCTCAGAGCCTGCAGAGCTCCTGCAGGGATGGCTGGAGCTCACACAGGCACACGCACACCACCAGAGTGTGTGTGTGTGTGTGCAGGGGCTGCTGTGCCAGAGGGCTATAGCTAAACCCTGAGGACAGGAAGGCCCTGGGCATGGAAGGATGTTTGTACCAGTCCTTCCACACAGAAGGCTTTTCCCCACGAGCTGGTTCCCTTCAGATCTGGTTGTCATGCTCAAACAAGGGACACACACAAAGGGACACACACAAAGCAAATGTCTGGAAATCTGATGGGTCTGATGGTTCTCCTGGGCCAGCAGAGTCCTGTGGGGACAGGGAGCTGTGGGAACCCTTTTACTCCCACCTGCCCTGATCTGAGGCTGGATGTGTGGATGCCTGTCCAGGCATGCACAGGGGGAGTGGGGCAGGGGCTGGCACACAGCCTGCTGCTGAGTTCCACAGGACTCCAGTGCCTACGGATTCAGGAGACCAGAGGGGAGGGGGCAATGTGACACACTGGGCAGTTGGGGATGCCTAAATTGTGCTTTAATGCTCAAAGGGCCACAGCTGTGCTCTCCATGAGCTCATGCCATGTGCTGATCCTTGCTTGACCCTTCTCAGAACCAAGCAGGGCAGGGAAAGAGGAGAGGACACCGTCCCCCTGCAGGGCTGGACACATCCCAGCACTCCTGCCTCGTGCCAGGGCAGGTCCCAGCGCAGCCTGGGGGGGACAGCCCGAGCCCAAGCCCCCGACACTTACGTCGATCTCGCTGAGGATGACATCAATGATGCTGCCAATCACTATGAGGAAGTCAAAGACATTCCAGGGGTCTCCGAAGTAGCCCTGTCAAGGAGAGGCCAAAGAAGAGTGAACATGCAAGGGTGTAAGTCAAAGGACACAGAGGCTGGAGCCCAGAGAAGGGGCACCAGAAGGTTCTTCAGTGACTGTGACCCACAGAAGAAGGGATGGTGGTCAGAGCTTGCACCCTCTGCTCGGTTATTTGGTCCTGCCTTGCTGTGCAGTGAAGTGAGGAGGGTGGATCAGGGTGGCTGGAGCTATGACCCCACTATGGCCATGACACTGAAGGTGATGGCCAACTGGACTGGGTGGGATTTGGCTAGTAAGGGTACCCTGACAAGCAGTGGTCCCTCCAGAAACCCAAGGTCCTGTGCATGGAGGTGCTTAAGGGTCTTGTAAGGAGAAGTTCTGTGGAGCTGCAGGGCTGGGGGTGCTTGTACTCAAGAGATGCCCAGTGCAGGATAATTGCCTGCCTTCCATGCTGATCATGCTCTTCTCTCACCTTGGCTTTGAAGGCCATGAGCTTGAGGACCATCTCCAGGGTGAAGAGGATGGTGAAGGCCACGTTGAGGATGTCTGAGATGTGGTTCATTTCTGCAGACTGGTTGTAATGCTGAGGATAAGGCAGAAGGAGCCATTAGCTGACGGCAGATCCAGCTTCCGCTGTGAGCTCAGAGATGTGAGCTGAATGCAGAGCCCCCTCCCACAGCCAGGCCTATGGCTCAGCACAAAGGAAATTTCCCCCCTGCAGCCCCTTCTCTGGGCTCCCCACATCCCACCAGTCCCGTTTTGGTCAAGAGGCCCTGACCCAGACATCATACCATAAGCAACCACCCCCTGTCCAGAGGCTCTCTTGGGGATGGCAGAGCTGAGCCAGCCCGGGCACTCCCACAGACAGCCCTCCACCAGCCCCGTGCCCTCACCTGCATGCCCAGGCAGATGGTGTTCAGCAGGATCAGGAAGAACATGAGGTACTCGAAGTAGGAGGAGGTGACCACGTACCAGATCTGGTACTGGTAGGGGTTCTTGGGGATGTAGCGGCGCAGCGGGCGAGCCTTCAGCGCGTACTGCACGCACTGGCGCTGGGGAGGCAGGGAGGGAGGGAGGGAGGGAGGGCAGGTGTGACCCCACTGCAGGGCTCACACTCAGCACCACCAGCCTCGCTGCACATCCCCACCAGCCTGGGCTGAAGCGCCCTTCTCTCCCAGCCCAACCACACGGGCCAGGCACAGCAGTGGGGAATGGAACCGCTGTGCTTCCTGCACAAACACCCCAGAGCACCCACGTGGGACACGCTTCCGAAGTCAGCTTTAGCCTCCAAAGATGGCCATGCTGCCCTTGGCCTGACCCCTCCAGCCCAGAGCCTGCCTGCTTGGCCCAGCACTTCCCCAGGCTCTCTCAGGAGCAGCTTAGAGCACCCTGACGGTGTGGCTGGGCAGAAAGGGACCTGGGGGCACTGGTCCACAGCCAGCTGAATGTCAACCAGCAGTGTGCCCAGGTGGCCAAGAAGGCCAATGGCTCCCGGTCTGGATCAGGAATGGTGTGGCCAGCAGGAGCAGGGAGCTCATTCTGCCCCTGGGCTGGGCACAGGTGAGGGCACACCTCGAGTGCTGTGTCCAGTTCTGGGCCCTCAGTTTGGGAAGGACATTGAGACACTTGAGTGCATCCAGAGGAGGCAACAAGGCTGGAGAGGGGCTTGGAACACAAACCCTGTGAGGAACCACTGAGGGACCTGGGGGTGCTCAGCCTGGAGGAAAGGAGACTCAGGAGTGACCTCAGCACTCTCTGCAGCTCCTGAAAGGTGGCTGTGCTCAGCTGGGCTTGGGCTCTTTCACCAGGCAGCAACTGACAGAACCAGAGGACACAGTCTCAAGCTGCATCAAGGGAAATTTAGGTTGGATATCAGGAAAAAGTTTTTCATGGAAAGAGAAATAAAGTTCTGGAATGGTTGCCCAGGGAGGTGGTGGAATCACCATCCCTGGGTGTGTTTAAAACAAGCCTGGCTGTGGCACTGGGTGCCAGGGTTTAGTTAAGGTGTTGGGGCTCGATGATCTTGAACGTCTCTTCCAACCCAGTAATTCCATGAATTCTGTGAAGACACCACATGAAGCAGGGGTGAAGGAGGCACTGAGATGGCTGCACAGGCCTGTGCCTCCCCAGCAGCCCAGGGCCATCTCTGGCACCCCCAGCTCAAGCTGCCCGTGCTGCCTCAGTGCAGAAGCATGACAGCACTCTGGGGCCAGCAGTTGCCCCTGGTTGCCCCAGTGCCCTCCCCAGTATGTCCCACATCCTCTGCCAATGCCTGTGCTGCCTTCAGCCTTGCTGTCCCCGACCAGAATGACAGCATCACAGAAGGGCTGGCAGCAGAAATACCTCTGGAGATGGTCTAGTCACAGTTTCCTGCCCAAAGCAGGGCCAACTGGAGCATGCTGCCCAGGACAGTTGGCTTTTGAAAATCTCCAAAGATAGAGGCTTCACAGCCACTCTGGGCAACCTGTTCCAGTGCTTGGCCACCATCACCATTAAAAAAAAAAAAAAAAAAAAAAAAAAAAAAAGGGTTTTTTAATGTTTAAATGGAATTTCTTGTTTTCTTCAGTTCGTGTCCATTGCATTTTTCCTGTCACTGGGCACAACTGAAAAGAGCCTGGCTCAGTCTCCTCTGTGCCTTCCCATTGGTGTTTATACCCATAGGTCAGATTCCTATGAGCCTTCTCACCACCAGATTTGACTCCCAGAGCCTCCACCATCTCAGTGGCCCTTTGCTGGACTCACTCCAGTACATCCATGTTGCTTTTGTACTGGGGAGCCCAGAGCTGGGCACAGCCCTCTGCTCCAGCTCACTCTGGGCACCCCACCTGTCCAGGGAGGCCCACTCCCTGTTCCTGGTGCCCTCTGCCCTTCCCTCAGGCTTGTTTTGTGCCAGACATGGGTCAAGCTGGCCCTGCCCCAGCAGCAAACAGGCCTGGGGCAGGTTCAACTCATCTGTGTCAGCAGTGTCACCACAAAGAAGGGCTGATCCAAATCAGCCAGCCCCAGCAGTGCCAGATGCAGGGCTGGTCCTCCTTGTCCTGTTCCAGCAGCCCCATTACCTGATTCTTGTCCAGCTCACAGTTCTTGTACTCATTCTCCCCTTGCTCCTGGAAGGTGACGATGACAAAGCCCACAAAGATGTTCATCATGAAGAAGGCAATGAGGATGATGTAGATGATGAAGAACATTGCAATCTCCACCCGGTAGTTGTAGATAGGGCCTGCATCCTCAGCATTGGTGTCAATGGCCATGTACAGCAGCCTACAGGAGGGAAATCGAGGCAACAGAAACCCTAACTGGGGTGTCTCCTCTTAAAAGTTACAGAGAGCTTTGGGGACATCCAGCAACGGTGGGACATGACTGCCTGGGTAACCTTGCCAGCTCCACAGCCACTGCCAGGGTGGCTGGTCCTACTTCTCACCCTGGATAGCTCTTCTTTCTTTACCCTGGCCAAGGCCCATGTGTCTCAGGTTAGCTGGGGGGTGTATTTTATCACCATCTGTCAGAGCTGGGCAGTTCTCTGCTGTTCTTTGGGCACTTTTCTTTATCTCTCCCACAGCCAATCCTCCCTCCAGGAGATCTCTGCTGTTCATGGCCACTGAGTGTCCCTGCATGGCTGAGAAAATTCCATCATCCCATGGGGAGAGGCTCTGCCCAGGGGAGCAGCCAAGCATTCCTACCTGGATCCAATCTGAGATTATGGGACACCACAGCAGTTTTTTGCCCACTGCATTCCCAGAGGAGCAGCTTTCTGCCCCACTGCATTCCCAGAGGAGCAGCTTTCTGCCCCACTGCGTTCCCAGAGGAGCAGCTTTCTGCCCCACTGCATTCCCAGAGGAAGCCCAGGCCCATCTCCAGCAGCCCTGGAGCTTCAGAGGAAAACTCCAGCCTTGTCCAGGATCCTGCTCCAGCAGAAGCACAGCTGGCACTGCAGGAGGGCTGAGCCCCCATGGAATGGGACTGCTGCCACCTCCCTGACCCACAGGCTGCCAGGGCCTGCTCTGACTCTGGCAGGGTTGTTTTGTGTTACTGCATTTTTTAATTTTATTTTTATTTTCTTCCCTAGTAAAGAACTGTTATTCCTATTCCCATATCTTTGCCTGAGAGCCCCTTAATTTCAAAATTATAATAATTCGGAGGGAGGGGGTTTGCATTTTCCATTTCAGGGGATTCTCCTGCCTTCCTCAGCAGACACCTGGCTTTTCAAACCAAGACACCACGGCAGTGCCCAGCTCCCAGCACAGACCTTCCCTCAGCAGAAACTCACTCGGGCCAGCCCTCGAAGGTGGAGACGGTGAAGAGCGACATCATGGCTGAGAAGACGTTGTTGAAGTGGAAGTCGCTGTGCAGCCAGACACGGTCCTGCACCTCAATCTGCGTGGGGTCTGCGTCCACGTAGTTGATGAACTGACCCCTGCAGCAGAGGGGACACAGAGCTCGCGGGCAGGGCCCCCCCAGCCCACAGGCTGCAGCACTGGCCTGGCCCTCCTTGGTCCCTGGGAGGGGAGCACAGCCCTGTGCTCGTTCCTGATTTACCCCAGGAAGAACAGGACGACACCTCAGGTCCACCTTTTGGATGCAACATTCCCACACAGGAACACAGGCATTCCCCACCACATCCCCCCAGCTCCTATCCCATCCCATCCTGGCCACTGCCCAGCTGGGAGCTGCAGAGAGCTCTTACCTGCACTCCTTCTCCGTCAGCTTGGATGGGTCTGTGCACCTGTAGAACTTGCCCTGCATTCAACAGACACCAGAAGCAGCCATGGCGTTGCTTTGACCTTAGAAGCCCTGGGGAGTTTTGACTTTTTCCCAGCCCTCAGTCAGTCCCCCCATCAGCACCTCGATGCAGACCCCGGCCCTGGCCTCCAACACCAGCCAGCTCACAAGGCATTTCCAGAGTCAGGGCAGACCTGGGGTCAGTCCCAGGCTGAGACCAAGAAACACTGCCTGGAGATGGGAACAAACCTTCCACCCTGAGCTGAGGCCTGCCTAGCTCACTGGGACTCAGCTATCTGGAAAATAGGGAAGAAAGCAGTACCCAGAGAATTAACTAAAAGCCTAGGTATGCTGACAGGTCTGCTCAGTCTGCTGGGTGTCCTGAAAGCTCTTCCCACATCAGCTCAGAGTTTAAGCTCAGTTATTTAAATAAAACTGAGCTCAGCCAGGGCCAGCTCTGCCTTAGAGCAGCCAAGGCCCAGAGAGCAGGAGCGGTGCTGTGAGAAAGGAAACCCTTCACAATCAAAGCATTGAGGAAATCAGTCAGAAGTGCCTCCTGCCTTAGAAAGAGGAAACTGAGGCATGAAGGGAGGCAAGGCAGTCCTTTACAGGTGCTGTCTGGACCTGGGTGCTTCCTGCCCTCCTCTCACTGCAGGCTCTTCTGTGGCTCCTCTCGCAGACCACGGAGAGCACAGCCTGTGCTGACCCCTGCCCTGGCAGGCACCATGCCCAAGGTGATGCCCAGGAGAGCCTGGCCAGGATGTGCTTGAGCAGAAGGTCCCTCCTGCCCACCTGAGCTCACCTTGAAGAGCTGAACTCCGATGCAGGCAAACATGAACTGCAGCAATGTCGTGACAACCACAATGTTACCAATGGTCTTGATGGCCACGAACACGCACTGGACCACGTGCTGCAGAGGTGGAGGACAATGCAGATGTGACCACAGCTGGGGCAAACCCCTGCTCTGTGTCCCACACCCTCCCACTCCAGGAAGAGTGGCAAGAGCAGCTTGGGTTGTGACTTTTGTCCACAGATTTTCACTGCTTTCTTTGTCTCTTTTTCTTACTGGTGAGTCAGAATAAAAATGCCAGTGCCATGGCTGATGCACCCCCACGTCCCACTCCAGGAAGAGTGGGAGCCTGGCAAGAGCAGAGGGATCGGGCAGACCCCTTTCCACAGATGGGTGGTGGGAATTGGGCACAGGGCACGATGCCTGCCACACAATCTCCTGGTAGGACTGCCGTGGGAGGAGGTCCCCCTGTGCCAGCCTCTCACTTACCTTCAGCCCCTTCGCCCGGTTAATGGCTCGCAGAGGCCTCAGCACCCTCAGCACCCGCAGGATCTTCACCACAGAGATCGTACTGGACCTGGGCAGGAAGGCACAGCTGAGGTGGGGCCACTTCCCTGCCCAGCTAGGCTGGCACAACCCCACCAAGCAGCCAAGGAGGGCAGGCTGGGGCCAGCAGCGAGGGACAAGGGATGGCAGAGACACGCAGATGGTCATCAGCCCACATAAGGCCAAGTGACTCTGGCAGCCGGAGAAAGCAGATCCAAACTGAATTTCTGCCCAAAGATGTTTGACACTCAAGGAGTGCCCTTTGACCTCCTTGACCAGTTTGTGGGCACACCTCCCAATTGTCCATGCCCATGTCCCCCAAACATGACGTGATGGCTGCCATTGGTCTGGCTGCTCCTCCTCCACCATCCCCAGCTGCCCCACCAGCCTGAAGAGCCTAGTGCCCACTCTGTGGCACATGGAGGTGCTTACTCAAATCCCATGGAGATGAGGGAGACAGCAACCACCAGTAAGTCAAGGATATTGAAGGAGTTCCTGCAGAAGGAGCCTTTGTGCAGGAAAGCACCGTAGGTTGTCATCTGGGGAGCAGAAGGAGTTAGGAAAGAGGCTGGGCAGGGCTCAGGGGCATGGTTCTTCCATAGGGGGAAGGATGGACGGGGCACAAGGGACTTCTCAGAGCTCCATGCCCTGGGGACCCTGTCCTGCTCAGACCTCTGCAGCCAGGCAGGAAGCTGGCTTCAGGTGGAAATCCTCTGTGCAGCACTGGCTGGAGACAAAACTCTCCCAGACAGTCAGCAAATTAAAGAAGAGGAATAGCAAAAACCCTTGGAGTGGAACAACACGTGGCAGCAGCTTGGGTTGTGACTTCTGTCCACAGATTTTCACTGCTTTCTCTTTGTCTCTTTTTCTTACTGGTGTGTCAGAATAAAACAGCCAGTGCCATGGCTGATGTGTCCCCATATGACAGCACAGCTGGCTTAGCTGCCTGACCTCACTGGAGAGGACACACGGCCTCTGGGACAGGTCACCACCCAGATGGCATGAAGGAACTCTCCAGGAGGACCAGCTGGAAGTTTCTCCTCACTGAGACCTTCAGGAGCATGAATGCCTAAGGAGTGTGAGTGTCCATGGCCACCAAAGTCTAGACCTGTCACCGTTGAGTTAGGAATGGTTGAAGAAAGGCGACATTGACTCTTATGATTAGAAGGTATAAAGTGAGATTTAATAGGAACTTTGCATATTTATAGGTAGGGTTGTTCACTTAAAACTTGATTGGTTTATAAATAACACTTTTATACTATTGGTTAATTAGGAATAGCACTTTTTGTTAAAGTATATTTTTATAAACACCACGTATAAATATTCTACACGTTCACAAACACTAGGTGTAGAAATTAAGACAAGAATTGTTTTAATTCTTTCTCTGAGCGTTCTCACAACTTTCCTAGGATGATGCCTGGGAGAGTTATCTGTTTCTCTCTCTGACTAACCTGTCACATCCACATAGACCTGTGTGCTAGGCCATGCTCATGGCAAGACCATGGACTCACCTTCAAGACGATTTCAACCGTGAAGACAGAGGTGAAACCAATGTCGAAGTATCCAAGAATCTGGGGACAGAGACACCAGTACAGGATGAGTCTTGGGTGACACAGGAAATGCTTCAGTGTGCTCACACACCCTGAAGTTGTCCACTCTGTGGACTGGGGAGGCCATCTAGCTCAACAGTCTCTAAACCCAGTACCAAGAAGACTCCTGAACTTTCCCCAGCTTTGCTGATTTTCTCCAGTGCGTGATCCAACCTGCAGCTGGGACAAAGCTCTCCCTTGCCAGGTGAGTTCCACCTGAAAGCACCTGATCCCCAAAAACCCCAACTGCCCTGGGAAGCTGTCTCATGTGAGAGCCCCCAGGCCCTGCCAGACCCACTGGTACCTTGAAGGACAGGAGCTGTGGCTCCCATGGCTGCATGCCAGCAGCATTCCAGGGCACTGCACATGCCAGAGGTCCAGTTTGCTGCCTCACAAGATGTCTCCTTCCCCAGTAAGCCACCACAGTTACAAACCAAATTAATCTTGCACACCCTGTCAGGCGGATCTTTTCACTTAGAAGTAAATTGAGGCATGGAGCAGTAAAACTTTGTCCCAGCTGCACCCTGGATGGAAAGCACATCCAGCACCTCCTGCCAGAGTGCACTGCCCTCCCAGAGGCAGGGCTGGCACCCCAGCCAAGGAAAAGCACCTGGCAAGTAAATCCCTGTTTACTGGGGAGCTGGGAGTCTCCATGAGGTCTCCCCCCCCCATCCCAAAGCTCCACATCTCTGCAGGCACCTGGTTGCGGAAGGACTCGGCCCGGATGGGATCCTCAGCTGCCAGGGAAATGCTGCTGAGCAGGATGAAGAGCAGGATGAAGTTGGTGAACCAGGTGGCATTAACAGTTCTGTGGCACAGGACCCGAAACCTGCCAGGGACAGAAATGCCATGGGATGCTGCAAGGGGCCAGAGGGGCATCAGACAGGGCAGTGGCAGCCTGGCAGAGGGCTATGGCTAAACCCTGAGGACAGGAAGGCCCTAGGCATGGAAGGATGTTTGTACCAGTCCTTCCACACAGAAGGCTTTTCCCCACGAGCTGGTTCCCTTCAGAACTGGTTGTCATGCTCAGACAAGACCCTGCTGTGAACAGCTGGTGCCAGAGACACCTGGGCCATGCCTGGCCCTACATGGCAGGGAGAAGGGGCAGTGCCTACTTGTTGGTTGGGCTGAAGATGAAGAATGAGCTGGCTTCAGGCATGGGCACGGCCTTCTCCTTCAGCTGTAGCTCTGCAAGGGGACGTGGCCGAGGACTCAGGGGGATTTCAGGCTCATCTTCCTCATCATCACCTGTAGAGTGACCATGAAAAGGGAAAAGAAAATACTCATCCAGAGAGGGACAGGGAATACGACCTTATGGACAATCTTCTGATCCCATGACCCTGATTTGGCATGCAAGCCAGAAGGACCTCAGCACCCCAAGGCTGGTGAAAGTTCACTGCATCCTTTGCTCCTCACACACCATCCCTCTGCAGTGCCTCCTCAGCCTTCCTGCTGCCCTGCCAGGCACAAGTCTTACCTGGGAAGTCTGCAGAAGGGTAGGGGTCTTTGATCTCATTGACATTGGATTCAAATTCGTCCACTTTCAACTGAAACAAGGAGAGACAGAGAGGAGGATGTGCAGCTGCATGTGCCAGTTGGGCAGAGCCTCTCATCTTGGAAGCCACGTGGGACAAGCAGCATCTCTGCATTGGGCCCATAGAGCAGCAAGCACATGGAGTGCTGGCCCAGGTTGGAACCTGGTGAGGGGATGCTGCAATCAAGGCAAAGAGGACAGGAAATAGGAATGTGTGCTGGGCAAGAGCCTGGAGCCATGCAAATATGCCAGGGGGGAACAAGACAGGGAGCGACTCCTGAGCTTCTAAAAGCACCTCTGGAAAGTGGATAGGAAGGCAGCTGCTGGCCAGATGCTTCTCAGAGGCAGCTCAGCACAGCCAGCACAGCTGAACAGAGGGGTTTGCACATGGGAGGTGCTGGTGTGGACATAAGGGAGATCTGGGATGCTGCTGACTTGCTTTGCTCCACTCCACACTGGTGTGCACCAGACCATGTCAGCCACTGGCAACTGGCTGTGGCCAAGGAAATGCATTGGAGAAAAAGGATCCCAGCAATGGAGCTGTTTCCACATGTCCTGCCTGGCCCCAGAGAGCCCCCGTCACCGAGAGCACCCATCACCAGGGGATGCTACGGCAAGCAGTGATTCTGGTCAAGAGGCCAGACCCAGACTGGCTCCAAGCCTTTGTTTCTCCTGGCTGGTGGGAGGAGGAGCCAGGGCACCCCCCAGGAGCTCTCCAAGGCTCACCTCCACCAGAACTGACCTTGGCTGTTGTGGGAATCCCTTCTCCCTTTACTTTCTGCTCCAGTTTCTTTGCCAGCATCTGCTTCTCTTCTTCAGTCTTCTCTGGGTAACCTCTAAGCAGAGAGGAGGGCAGAGCAGGAACTGAAGTCTGGGCAGGGACCATGGGAAAGGTCATTGCATCCCCTCACACCCAACCAGCTCGTCTGGGAGCTGCCATGGGCAGGGATGGCAGCGCTCACCTGGACATCTTCCTCCGTTTGCGCTCCTCTGCTTTGGCCTTCTGGGCCAAGGTCAGGCTCTCAGCCTCGGCCAGGTTATCCACTGCGATGGCCAGGAACACATTGAGGAGGATATCTGGGGGAACAGTGCTAAGGACATGGACGTGATTTCTGTCTGGAGCCATCCATGGTCTCCAGGGTGCCCTTAGAAACCTTCCTGGAGCTTAGCCCTTGTGATAACCCTGGCTGCTGATCCCTGACCAGCATCCACCCCTTGTGAGCACTGAGCTCTGAGCTGGCTGCATCTCTGCCTGCCACACATCCAGCTCTGCTCCAGATAAGCTTTCCTCCAGTCCCCAGCCTTCAGCCACTACCAGTGCAAGCCCTGAAGCCCGTGATTTATTCCTCTGCTCTTCACAACCGAAAAGCTTAAGGCAAGCACTGAAACACTGAGGGGAGCCCCTGCTTCCCCCCTGCCCAGTCCTGTGCAGTTGGTGCTATGGGGGCCTGGGCCTGGCTTTGCAGGCAGAGGATACAGTTCCCACAGACAAAGAGGATGATGAAGTAGATGCAGACCAGCATGCCAGGAAAGGATGGGCCCCCATAGGCCATGATCCCATCATACATGATTGAATTCCAGTCCTCTCCAGTCAGGATCTGGGAGCAGAGCAGTAATAAAGACTTAAGAGATCCACAGCAGAGCATGACAGAACCCCACAGATTGATCCTACCCTGCTGGCTCCAGCCCTATGGTCAAATCCTCCTTTCTGCTCAGACCTGAACCTGAACTACTGCTCACGACTCCAGTTGCATTTCCCTGTTCCTGTCTCAAACCCCCACAAACCCACATCCCCTTGAGACCTAACTCCTGCCTGGAGACCCACAGCCCAGGTGAGAGCCCCAGCCCCCACTGCCCTTCCCACAGCCCCAAACCTGGAAGACACTGATGAGGGCCTGGGGAAAGTTGTCGAACGTGCTGCGCCGCACTTTCATGTCCTCGAAGTCAAACTTGCCCCCAAAGAGCTGCATGCCCAGCAGGGCAAAAACTATGATGAAGAGGAAGAGGAGGAGGAGCAGAGAGGCAATGGAGCGGACTGAGTTGAGCAGAGAGGCCACCAGGTTGCTCAAAGATGTCCAGTACCTGGGAAGAGGAGAGACAAAGGCATGTGGGAGGTGAAAGAGTGGGGAAGGCTGTGGGCAGGAGCAGGCAGGCACAGGGAACCTAGCCAAACAGACCAAGGTGATGTGCCAAAAAGGGGGACTCTGGACCCAGGCTGGGCTCTGGGACAGCTCCAGGAGGAAGAAATGAAGCTGCAGGCACAGTGTGACAAGTAAGATAACACTGCTGCCTGCACAGAGCACCAGCAAGCAGGATGGGGAAGAGGGGTGAACACACACTGGGTTGGGGCCACAAAGAAGAGCTGGGAGTCCTGGCCCACAGCAACCCCATCCACAACATCCTAGAGCCCAGAGCTAGAGTGGGGCCTCAGCTCTGTCCCACTCTCCACTCCCAGCCAAACCACGTCCTGGAGACAAACCCCCAGCGTGGCCTTGTTGCTCTGCCCAGCAGCTCCCAGCTCTGTCCACACTGCAGCCTCTCCTGGGGACAGGGCCAGCGATGCCCCAGAACTGCGAGCGATGCCCGGGCACCCTGAGCTGCACCCACACAGCTCCCTCCCCAACCTGGTGATCTTGAAGATGCGGAGGAGGCGGATGCAGCGCAGCACGGAGATGCCCAGAGGGGACAAGGTGCCCAGCTCCACGAGGATGGTCTCCAGGATCCCCGAGCACACCACGAAGCAGTCGAAGCGGTTGAAGAGTGACATGAAGTACTGGCGCAGCCCCAGCGCATACATCTTCAGCAGCATCTCGGCCACAAAGAGGGCGAGCAGCAGCCGGTTGGCATTGTCTGGGGTGGGAGATGTCCCTGTCAGAGCAGGGACCTCGATCCCAGCACGGCTGGGCAGCCAGGGAACAGGGCAGTGCTGCTCACCCTCCTCTGAGCCCTGAGCTGCTGGTTTTTGGGGACCACACAGGGGAGGAAGATGAGAGGGTGATGTGCAGCTGGATGCTTGTGTGTGTGAGCACACACCTGTACGGTGCACACGAGTCTATGCAGGGTGGGCACATGGGTTGTGTGTGGGTATGAGGGGCTGAGCTCTGTGTGTGTGCTCACCTGTGTTCTGTGTGCCTCTGAGTGTGTGTGTGCATGGGGCTGAGCTCTGTGTGTGTGCTCACCTGTGCTCTGTGTGTCTCTGAGTGTGAGCTGCATGTGTATGCATGAGGCTGAGCTCTGTGTGTGTGCACACCTGTGCTCCCTGTGCCTCTGAGTGAGTGTGTGTGTGCACACCTGTGCTCTGTGTGCTTCTGAGTGTGTGTGTGTGTGCATGGGGCTGAGCTCTATGTGTGTGCACACCTGTGCTCCACATGCCTCTGGGTGTGTGTGGGGGGGGGCTGAGCTGTGTTTGTCTGCACACCTGTGCTCTGTGTGTCTGTGAGTGTGAGCTCTGTGTGTGTGCACACCGGTGCTCTGTGTGCCTCTGAGTGTTAGCTGCATGTGTGTGCATGGGGCTGAGCTCTGTGTGTGTGCACACCTGTGCTCTGTGTGCCTGTGAATGTGAGCTCTGTGTATGTGCACACCTGTGCTCCATGTGCCCCTGGGGGTAAGCTCTGTGTGTGTGCATGGGGCTGAGCTCTGTGTGTGTGTGCACACCTGTGCTCTGTGTGCCTCTGAGTGTGTGTGCACACCTCTGCTCTGTGTGCCTCTCAGTATGTGTGTGTGCACACCTGTGCTCCCTGTGCCTCTGAGTGACTGTGTGTGGCTGTGGCTGTGCTCTGTGTGTGTGCTCACCTGTGCTCCGTGTGCCCCTGGGGGTAAGCTCTGTGTGTGTGCATGGGGCTGAGCTCTGTGTGTGCACACTTGTGCTCCGTGTGCCTCTGGGGGTGTGTTTGGGTGTGTGTGTGTGTGTGCGCACACCTGTGCTCCGTGTGCCTCTGGGGGTGTGTTTGGGTGTGTGTGGAGGTGCAGTCAGTGGGGCTGCATGCACAAATGTGCGTGGCTGCACAGCTTGAGTGCGTGCCATGTGTGCAGAGATGCCAGTGGACACACTCTGTGTGTGTTCACCATGCAAGATCGTGTCCCTAAGCGTACAGAGCGTGGTCAGTGTGAGTTGGATGACAACAAGGATCACACACACACACTCAGCTAAGGCCCTGTGTGCCGTGCCAGTGTGGCTGTGCACTCACAGCAGGAGCTCACACAGCTCTCTGGGGCAGCAGGGTGTCCTGGGCCCTCCTCTCTCAGGCTCTTTGCTCACCTTGCACCCGTGTCAGCCACTCTGGCTGGAAGTGGTGCTCAGAGGCGATGGAGAGGGTGTTCAGTGCCACCATCAGGATGACAAGCCAGTAGAAGAACTTGGACTTCACCACATCCCTGCACTTCCTACGAAACATTCGGTTCCAACGCCTCCACTGACGGCTGGAGAGATGGCACAGGATCAGCAGAGCTGGCCAGTGGGGCAGACCCAGGCCCTTGGGCTGTGCCTGCAGGGCAAAGCCACCCCTGCTCCCTCCCTGCAAAGGGACGAGGACCATAACCTGCCCCTGGAACTCGGTGCATTCACTCAGGCACTGCAGCTCATTCACCCTCCTGGCTCAGTTTTGGCCTCCAGCCCTCTCCCCAGGGGGCTTGCAGACACAGCTCCTAAATTACACACTGTGCTGCACAGGCCACGGGAGGATGATGGGAGCCTGGTCCCACAGCAAAGACACTGTTCACCATGAGCAGCTTTTTGCCAGTACCAAAGCCAAATTCCCTGTCTGCTGCCCCAATGTCTGCATCTTCCCCCAAGCACCAGTCCCTGTCTCTCTGCCAAAAAAACTGGGGGCTGACAAGGAAAGCCTGGCCTGCTTGGGCCAGCAAGTGAGAGACAGTGGAAGCCCACGTGCAAGCAGATGGTTCAGTCAGAACATACTTACAAGAAGAGAATCCACTTGTTCATGCCCTCAATTTCATACAAGCTCTCTGTCTCTGACCCTCCTTCATCCGATGGCATCATACCTAGAAGGAATGACATTACAGGCTTTTCTTGGAGCCCTTGGGAAGAACATGTGGGAGGGAGCCTCTTCCAGAAGTACACCAGGAAGAGCTTCCCCATCACAAGTGAATAATCCCCACCAAGCAATGCCATCCCAGGGAGTCAGCAACCAAACTGGGCAGAAGGCTTTGAGGGTCAGGTGCAAACCAAGCACGAGGCACAAGAAATTCCTGCCCTGCAGGAGGAGCAGAAGCAGCCCAGAGAGGGACAGCAGCAAGTACCCCAGCATGGAAAAAACTGGAGCCAGCTGGGATCTGAGCAAAGGCTGAACAGAGCATGGGTCACAGCTCTGGAAGAGGCGTTTTGTCTGTCCCACTGCTTCCCAAGGCTCTTTGCACACATGCATCTCTCAGCTTGAGGCATCAAAAGTGCTTTCGCCAGGCAGGGTGGCAAAACCTGCCAAAACCATCAAAAGTGCTTTCACCAGCAAACCCTGTGGTAGAACTCCCCAGACTTTACTGAGCTTTTGGCTAGATGCCTGTACATCCACCTCCTTCCCTGAGCCACTTCTGATCCCTTGAAATTGTCAAGTGATGGCAAGAAATTCATGCATCTGCTAGTGTGAGAGCCTGTGGCCCTGCACTGTATCCCTGCACACCAAGGGCACACGCTCCTCATGCCTTTTCAGCCCCTCTTGCCAAAGGAGACTTAGGCCTTGCTTGTTGTCTGCAAATATTAAATGCTGTAGTTGAAGTGCTACAGGGATAAATTATTGCTAGCTTGGGTCAGATTCAACCAAATTATTCAGGAAATGTAAAAAAAAAAAAAAAAGAGGAAGGAGACTGTCCTGCAGAAGTCAAAGCATTTTGTTTCATGGGTTTTCAGGCACAATGAGTCTTTGTGCCTTCTTCAAAGATTCCCCCACCTTGCCTCTCTAAGTGGTCAGCATTAAGAACCCAACCCTCAGGCTAAGGGTCTGTGAGCAAGCAGAGCTGGTACCTTCTCCCCTGGCCCGATCACTGTCCATGACCTCTGCGTGGGTGATCCAGTCCATGTAGCCCTTCAGATCCTCCTCCAGCTGCTGCTTCTCCCGCAGCTTCTGGAAGGTGCCCCGCGACTTGGCCTTCTCGCGCTCCTTGGTGAACTCCCTGGGACAAGGCAGCAGCAGAGACTCAGGGATGGCCTGAGGAACTCGGGAACTCTCAGGAACCACAGCTCTGTGCCAGGCCAGGCCTTGTAGGAAAGCCCTGAAACACCCTGCCACCATGTCTTAGGTGGGAAATGGGGATGTGCATTCTATTCCCATCTGTCAGAGCTGGGCCATTAATTATTAATTATCTTCTGTTCATGGCCAGTGAGTGTCCCTGCATGGCTGAGAAAATTCCATCATCCCATGGGGAGAGGCTCCGCCCAGGGGAGGAGCCAAGCATTCCTACCTGGATACAGTCTGAGGTTTTGGGACACCACAGCAGCCTTTGCCCACTGCATTCCCAGAGGAGCAGCTTTCTGCCCCACTGCATTCCCAGAGGAGCAGCTTTCTGCCCCACTGCGTTCCCAGAGGAGCAGCTTTCTGCCCCACTGCATTCCCAGAGGAGCAGCTTTCTGCCCCACTGCGTTCCCAGAGGAGCAGCTTTCTGCCCCACTGCATTCCCAGAGGAGCAGCTTTCTGCCCCACTGCATTCCCAGAGGGAGCCCAGGCCCATCTCCAGCAGCCCTGGAGCTCCAGAGGAAAACTCCAGCCTTGTCCAGGATCCTGCTCCAGCAGAAGCACAGCTGGCACTGCAGGAGGGCTGAGCCCCCATGGAATGGCACTGCTGCCACCACCCTGACCCACAGCCTGCCAGGGCAGGCTCTCACTCTGGCAGTGGTTTGTTTTCTTTTTTGTACTATTGCATTTGTATTTTTAATTTTCCTATTAAAGAACTGCTATTCCTACTCCCATGTCTTTGCATGAGAGCCCCTTAATTTCAAAATTATAATAATTCATAGGAAGGGGGTTTACATTTTGCATTTCAAGGGAGACTCCTGCCTTCCTTAGCAGACACCTGGTGTTTCAAACCAAGACACACCAGCACTGCTCCAGTGACTTTCCTCCTTCTTGGCAAGGTCACAGGGGCCCACCTCCTGATGCCCCATGGCAGGCAGGGCTCCTTCCCCACCACTGCTGCTCTTTGGGAGCTTCTCACTGCAGGGTGCTCCAGCTGGACAGGACAACTGACACCTGGCCAGGACAGTTCCCCATCAGAGTGGGGTCTCAGCCACCTGGGGAGCAAAAACCTGCCCCTAGCTGTCCATATGGAGAAGGTGGCAGGTAAACAGGACACTCTTTTCATGGTAACACGGAAAGAACAGGTCTGCCATTGTCCTTGCCCACTCTTCCTGCGCTTTTTCAATTAATTTCTTTTCTCCTCTGGTGTCTGGCAGGACTGTAGACCTGCTGCCCAGCCATGCTGGTGTTGCCATGTGTTAATAACAGATCTCAGACACTACAACAATAATTTTACTGATCTCAAAGATAATTTAGTTGTACTTGCAAAACTATTTCAGAACGTTTACCGAGCCAGCAACTTACTCCATGATCAGACGACTATAGTCCAGCTTGTCCTGCAGTTGCAGTCAGCTCTACACAAGTGTCAGGTTCCTGTGGTTTATCTTGTGCTTTTAAACTTGTTTTAGTTGTAGTAACACCCAATTTGTTTTAATGTTACAGTGGCATGGTTCTTGTCATAAAAGGGGCTAACAAATCCAAGTAATTAGGGTAGAACTAACCCTGTGAACTAATAGAGTGATGAGTGTGATCCACTTGCACGAACAAGGACTGAAACGTATAAAAAAGACCCTGACCCTACACAGACCTGAGGAGAAAAGCCCCCCTCACTTCTCAGGACAACACATATTTCCCAGCAACAAAACTGGGACGGTAGCAGTCCCACAGCAATGCATGGTAGGTTGAGCGTAACATCTCAGGTTTTAACTGTACTGCTGGGGGAATTAACACTAATTGAATTTGGCCTAGACTGTCATAACAGACTGATGACAGCTCATTGGTGTACTTGGACAAGACTGCTGAAGCAGTAATTAGACTAACAATCCTTCCCTTGGATCCCTTGCACTCATCAAAGATGTTCTCCCTGGGCTGGCCATGAGAAAACTCCGTGTGCTCACAGCAGGAGGGCAGCTGGAGGTACCCGTGAGGAGTGTCCAGACCCACAGCCATGCTCCCTGCTCAGCTCCATCTGCTGTGAGCACAGGCAGAAGACACCACAGCCCATGTGCTGCAGGGCTGGGCTTGCTCACAGCTGCTTGTGCCTCAGGGAAGAGACTGATGAGTTGAGAGTTGGGCTAAAACCTCAGAAAGCCATAGACACTAACACAAAAAGTAACTCACAGATCAGAGTTTCTAAGCACGCAAAACAAAAAGGGTGAGGAATGAGAGAGGGAAAAGAACAGAACTTTTCCAGGCTTTTTTGCTTGTATAGTTGAAACCAGTTAAACTCCTCTGCTGGCAGAAAGGATAGGGTGGCACTTACCCACTGAGCACCCCCAGCACCAGGTTGAGCACAAAGAAGGAGCCAAGTAAGATAAGGCTGACAAAGTAGATCCAGGGCCATTCATTCCCCATGGCATCATTTACCTGACAAGGAGAGATGCAGGTGAAATATTCTGAAGGCACTGTCCTCCATCTGTTTCCCCTTAGAGCCCCTCAACAGTCTCTGGGATCTTTACCACCTCCAAAAGAGTGCTTGGGATGGTGGCACATAAACCTGGCTCCAAACCTGCCTAGAACTGAGTCTGGTTTACATCCAGACCCAAACATTTTGGGAGCAGATTTAAACACCAGCCCCAAGCCTAAGCTTCAGCATGACTGTCTCCCAAGGACTGCAAAACATGGGCTTTGCCAGAGGAGCATCCTCCAGTCATCGCTGTGCCTGTCCCAAACCCCTTCACAGGGTGGGAGCTGGAGAAATCTCCCGTTGTCTTAGGTTGGAAATGGGTGTGTGCATTCTATTCCCATCTGTCAGAGCTGGGGCAGTTCTCTGCTGTTCTTTGGGCAGTTTTCTTTATCTCTCCCACAGCCAATCCTTCCTCCAGGAGATCTCTGCTGTCCATGGCCACTGAGTGTCCCTGCATGGCTGAGAAAATTCCATCATCCCATGGGGAGAGGCTCTGCCCAGGGGAGCAGCCAAGCATTCCTACCTGGATCCAATCTGCCCTTGGAACAGCACAGCAGCCTTTGCCCACTGCATTCCCAGAGGAGCAGCTTTCTGCCCCACTGCATTCCCAGAGGAGCACCTTTCTGCCCCACTGCATTCCCAGAGGAGCAGCTTTCTGCCCCACTGCATTCCCAGAGGAGCAGCTTTCTGCCCCACTGCATTCCCAGAGGAGCAGCTTTCTGCCCCACTGCATTCCCAGAAGAAGCCCAGGCCCATCTCCAGCAGCCCTGGAGCTCCAGAGGAAAACTCCAGCCTTGTCCAGGATCCTGCTCCAGCAGAAGCACAGCTGGCACTGCAGGAGGGCTGAGCCCCCATGGAATGGCACTGCTGCCACCACCCTGACCCACAGCCTGCCAGGGCCTGCTCTGACTCTGGCAGTGTTGTTTTCTTTTTTGTACTATTGCATTTGTATTTTTAATATTCCTAGTAAATAACTGTTATTCCTACTCCCACATCTTTGCCTGAGAGCCCCTTAATTTCAAAATCATAATAATTTGGAGGGAGAGGGTTTCAAGGGAAGCTCCTGCCTTCCTCAGCAGACACCTGGCTGTTCAAGCCCAGGCACATACCCAGTAGAGAACCTCAGTCCAGCCCTCCATGGTGATGCACTGGTAGACGGTGAGCATGGCAAAGCCGAAGTTGTCGAAGTGGGTGATGCCGTTGTTGGGCCCGGGCCAGCCGCCGCGGCACTCGCTGCCGTTGATGCTGCAGTGCCGCCCGTGGCCCAAGCTGGTGCACGGGGCTGGCTTCTCGGAGCCCACCGTGGCAATCACATCTGAGGAGCAAAGCCACGGTGTGAGCGGCAGGTCAGGCCGAGCACAGCAGCCCACACTTCCTCCCCCTCCAAACTGCTCCCTGGGCTGCTCCATCTGCTGCGAGCACAGGCAGAAGACACCACCGCCCATGTGCTGCAGGGCTGGGCTTGCTCACAGCTGCTTGTGCCTCAGGGAAAAGATTGATGAGTTGAGAGTTGGGCTAAAACTTCAGAACGCCATGGACACTAACGCAAAAAGTAACTTTACAGATCAGCGTTTCTAAGCGCACAAAAAAAAAAAAAAAAAAAAAAAAAAAAAAAAAAAAAAAAAGGTGAGGAATGAGAGAGGGAAAAGAAAATAACTATTCCAGGCATTTTCCTTGCATAGTTCAAACCAGTTAAAGTGGCCCAAACGGGGCCCCTTTCACCACCCCTCACACCCAGCTGGGTGCTGTTTCAGACATCCCTCAGTCATGCCACACTCCCAGGCCTGATGCTGGCCAGACCACAGTTTCTGCCAAACACAGAGTCCCTGCAGTCCCACAGCACCACACAGAGACAGCCCTGCTGCCCTGCTCCCACCACAGCTCCACCTGTCCCGAGGTAGTAGCAGGTCTTGTGCATCCTGCCCTTGAAGAGCTCCTGCCCCACGATGGCGTAGATGATGATCATGAAGAGCACCAGCAGGGCGATGTGGAGCAGGGGCACCATGGCCTTGATGATGGAGTTCAGGACGACCTGAAGGCCTGCACAAAGGTGAAGGGAGAGGAGGTCAACCACTTCCTAAACAGCTTTGGGTGCACCTTGTATCCCTGCCAGCCCACCAACAAGCAGCCTTTGAAATGCCTCTTGCCAAGGGAAGAGGGGCATGGGTGGGGCAGGACTGAGATCTCTGAAGCAGGAAATCCCTTCTTCTACCCACCAGGAAAGCATGTGGAAGAGCACAACAGAGCCAGGCAGTGCTGAAGGCTGCTTCATGCCCCTCCCTTTGTTCTGGTGCTCTCACCCTGGCTGTATTAATGAGTTACAGAGATGCAGATCCCTGCTCTGAGAAACCAGATCAGATCCTGGCCCCCTTCACACTGGCCACCCAAAGGTACTGCCACTGAGCCACGGAGGCAGCCAGCCGTGTGCCAACCTGCAGCTCCCCAGGGCTGACAACCACTGTATTATCTATCCAAGCCAGGTCTTACAGGCTCTCATAGACAAAACATCACACCCTTGATAGCTCAGCTACCTCAGGTGGCGTAAAAGTAGCAGGATGGCTCCTGTGACAGTGTTGGAAACAAAAAGGTTTTAATAAAAGGCAAAATAAAAAAGCTCTTTACAGAGAAAAACTGAGCCAGAGCAAGAGGTTCTTGCTCCTGCTAAAACACTTCACAAAAGCGATTTTCTTCTTTTGTTCTCTTCTTTAGTGAATTGCTCAGGCGGGATTTTTTGGCTCCTGTCCAGTTAGCTATCCTTAAATGTGAGGTGAAGTCTCCAAGGTCCTATGAGGTGTCTTTTAACCAAATTGAGGAGAGAAACTTCTGGGATTTTGTCCTTTTTAAGGAGACAGAGGGTGACTTGTTTACTCCGTCAACAGGGGGCACATTCCTACAAACCACCAGCTGGAGGAACAAGCAGGAACGCGTGCCTCCTCTACACCTACTCCGTGGCTGGGCTTGATCCAGCAACAACAAGAAACCCTTCCATGGCTCCCCACCCCGGCCAGGCCAGAGGCTCCACGCAGCCACCAGGCGTGGCTGACGGGGGCAGCCAGCACGCACTCGGCACTCCGGACACCAGGCGCAGGGGTCTCAGCACGCGGAACGCTCGCAGCGCCTTCACGTCAAAGCCGCCTTTTCCCCCCGAAGGCCCTGCCTGCTTCACGTTGACCTGCTCCAGGGTCATGGTGATGAGCCTGAAAGAGCCGGGGCACAGCGAGGGATGGAGGAGAAGCAGAAGGGAGGACAAGGAAAAAGAGAAGGGCGTGAGAATGGAGTCTGAGAAATTTGAGCTAAGGATTCAGAGCTCTGCAGGCAGCAAAGCAAGGTCAGGACTGCCAGCCATGCTCAGCCTCACCCAGGGGGCAGCTCTTGGCAATGCCAGCCCTGGGCTCAGCTCCACTGCTGACAGCCAGCGAACTCCCACCCCATGTGCAAACCCTGGAGGACCCCTTGCCCCTTTCTCCAGGGCAAGGAGATCTACGAGGCATGAAGGAGTCAAGACAGGAAGAAGTTAAGAGTTAGAGAGGATCCCAGTGGATGTCAGAGCAGGAACAGGGGGGCCATGAACTTAGTCGAGGAGGTGTCCCCAAACACATTGCAATCACCACAAAAACTAGCCCCTGACTGGCTGTGGAAGAGGCCTGGCACAAGCTGAAGAGCAGCAGCCCTCCCACTTTTCCTTACCCTAGAGTCACGATGGAAAAGTCGAGCACGTTCCAGCCGTTTCGGAGATAGGCATCCGTGTGGAACAGAAAGCCATAGGCAATTATCTTCAGCATGGCCTCAATGGCAAAGAAGATGAGGAAGGCATATTCGATCTTCTCCTGGGGATTGCAAAGGCAACCAGGAGAGAATGCTCCATTAGAACAGACTGTCACCTCCCCTCCTCACCTCCTCTGACCAGCCCCTGCTGCCACCCCTACACACACCAAGGGGACTCTGGGGACAAGGGTGGCATGCTGAGCCACCACATGCCACTCTCTGGCCTGCAGCATGATCCCCCCCAGCCCTTTAATGGCCCCTGCCCTGAGCCTTTGGTTCCTACAAACTGCTCCAGCAAAGCCACCTGAAGGTGCCTGGCCCGGGGCACTGCTCCTCTCTGGCTCTCCTCCCTGCTGCTCACACTCTCATTCCCCCCACAGCCTTCCTCCTACAGGCAGCACTGACCCCTTCTCATCCTCTCCAGCTGAGGGCTCGCTGGGTCTGTCCTGGAGTCCCCACACAGTCACTGTGGGACAAGCCAGCTGTACCTCGGCTCCCTTTTTGCCTGGGATGATCAGGAAGCTCCCAGGGAATGGAGGCCTGGGGCTCAAGGACTCCTGCTTAATGCCAAACCAGCTAGAAATGGGCCTGGGGCTCACTGGGCAGAGGTGCTGCACCCCCTCCCAGGCAGGACCTGGCACCCCACTGCAGGGGCTTGGCACAGCCCTGCAGCTGCTGGGCCAGGGCAGCTCATCTGTCCCTGGAGCACAGCCAAGAGCTGCCTGTGCCCAGCTGGCTCTGCCTGTCACTGCCATCACTGCCCTTGCTGACAATGTCCCTTCCAGACTAAAAGCCTCCTGAAGCAGCCAGGTGGACAGGGCTGTTTATATTTCTGGTGTTTCCTGGTCCCTCTCCTCAGCCCATATCCCCTGACGGACAAGGAGCATCACTGCCCAGGATCTCCAGGGAATTGCCCTCAGAAAGGCAGAAATTTCTCTCTGAGACCAAACTGGGAGTGGATCTTCACTGGGGAATACTGTAGTGCTGTGAGCACGCCTTCCTCCCAGGGTCCCCATGTCCTGCCAAATGGAAAATCCTCTCCTTTTACACAGCCAGGGCTAGAGCTCAAGAGAGAAGCATTGCTGGCTCAATTAACGTGTCCAAAAGCAGTGACTGTGCTGAGTGTCCCCACATGACTGTCACCCACACAATGCCATTTCTTGTTGGATCTGAGGGCAGCTAGGGTAAGAGCAGAGATCCTCCTGGCATTGCCTCTGCCTTCAAGGTTTTAGCTACAGCAACTCAACACTGCTCACCTCCCACCCTCAGGGGACAAATACCCCCTAGACTGTCCCCCAAAACCTGTCCTTGCAATCCCATGCAAACACAACTGCCATGAGGATCATTTCAGGAATGGAGGGGCTGCAGAGCCATGCCAGCAGCCACTGGGGTGGTGGGGTGTCTCCCCAGCTGCAGAGGAAAAACAGGAAAGCCCACTGCAAGCTACAGCAGCCCTGCAGCTGCTGAGGCTGGTGAGTGTCGGGGTCCAGCCTGGAGTGGGATGCAGCTGCTGAGGCTGATGTCAGAATCCAGCACTGCAAAAGCCAATTCCATGCCCTGATTTTCCAGCAGAACAGACTCAGCCTCTCACTAGAAGGGATTTTCCTCTGAAAACCCCTTGCTCAGAATCAAAAGGTGACTTGCTATTCCTCAGAGGACCCTTTGAGAAGTCCAGAGCGGATGAATGGTGCTGCTTCAAGGGTATCAGGTGCATCCAGTGAGGAGCAGCAAGGTTCAAACCTGGGCCAAGGAAGAGGCAGCAGGCAGCCCCCTGCCCCCAGCCACCCTCCCCCAGCCTGGGAGGGACATAACAGCAAATTCCCAGCTTCTCTGGGCAACCTGTGCCAGGGCCTCAACACCATCTCTGTATAAATTCCTTTTTTTTTGATAACTAATCAAAATCTACCCTCCTTCACTTTAAAACCATCACCCTCTGCAACAGACCCTCTTAAAAAGTTTATGCCAATCTTTCCTACAAGCCCCTGTCTTAGGTTGTAAGATGTGGTTTGGGGGTGTTCTATCAGCATCTGTCAGAGCTGGGGCAGTTCTCCTCTGCTCATTGGGCAGTTTTATTTCTCTCTCCCACAGCCAATTCTCCCTCCGGAGATCGCCTCTGTTCATGGCCACTGAGTGTCCCTGCATGGCTGAGAAAATTCCATCATCCCATGGGGAGAGGCTCCGCCCAGGGGAGGAGCCAAGCATTCCTACCTGGATCCAATCTGACCTTGGAACAGCACAGCAGCCTTTGCCCACTGCATTCCCAGAGGAGCAGCTTTCTGCCCCACTGCATTCCCAGAGGAGCAGCTTTCTGCCCCACTGCATTCCCAGAGGAGCAGCTTTCTGCCCCACTGCATTCCCAGAGGAGCAGCTTTCTGCCCCACTGCATTCCAGAGGAGCAGCTTTCTGCCCCACTGCATTCCCAGAGGAGCAGCTTTCTGCCCCACTGCATTCCCAGAGGGAGCCCAGGCCCATCTCCAGCAGCCCTTGGAGCATCTTTGTGGCCTTTTCTGGACCTGCTCCAGCAGCTCCGCATCCTTCCTGTGCTGTGACCCCAGGGCTGGAGGCAGCTCTGCAGGTGGGGTCTCACCTGAGCAAAGCAGAGCAGAATCCCCACCACTTCCTGCTTCCCTCACCTGCTTGGGGGGGGAGCCCAGGACATGAGTGGCTTTTGGGGCTGACATCAAGCACAGTACTGGCAATTAAACTTATGTGGCTACAACGCAATGGCCTGAGCCAGGGCAAACTTAGCACAGTCTCCTCAGACTGGCAGGAAGCAGCTGAAGGGTATTTCCTGCTGCCAGACTGTTAGAGATGAGCAGTGAGATGCTTGGCTCTCACAATGAGGGGTGAACATTGTGTGTGTGTTAAGAGAAGTTTTGTACACGCAGAGTTGTGTTACTGGAATGTGTCCTCCCCTCGTTGTTATCATGGGATGGCCTCGGTACTCGGGGCATTTGGGAGGGTTGGCTCGTTACTGTGGCAACACCTGAGCTCCAACCGAGGTGTAAGGAAGTGATCTGCACCCCTGGGCAGCGAGGGAGGGTCACTGACAGGACTCTAGGAGGGGCTGGAGATAAATCCATTTTGAAGATGAGCACGTGGCTGGTAGTCACGGGGGCTCCCAGCGCTGTAATTTTTCCTTATTTAGTCCTTTGTTGTAGTTTTTTGTTAGAGTTTAATAAAATTTTAAAAAGTGAGCAGTGGTTTCTCACACAGACTTTACACCAGGTCAAGGACCACTCTGCAGACCCCACTTCCTGTGCCCAGGCTGGTTTGAGAAGGAATCAGCCACATCCAGCCCTGGTGCTGCCCACGCTGCAGGCCAGCACAGGGACTGCACTCGTGGCCCAGTCACCACCCTGTGCCCATGCCAGGAGGGCCCCACTGCAGCCCCTGCACATGCCATGGACAGACACAGCTCTGCTGGCTTCACTGACGCCCTGGCCAGCTTCTGGCACCTGGGCACCCACTCTGTGCCACTGCCAGCCACTGTCCCTTCCTCAGCCCAGAATTCAGAGCTGGCTCCCTGTGGACACTGAAGTCTAGTCAGGGAAAGAGTCAGATAAACTTTCCCAGGCCTCGCTCTGGGAAGTTTTGGGAAAGTTCAGAGAAAGAATTAAAACAATTCTTAATCTTTGCAGCTGCTGTTTAGAATGTGTTGTTTTTTTGTAAGATGTTTACAAGAAGGGTGTTGTTCCTAATTAGCCAATGGTGTGAGAGGTGTTGATTAAGAACCAATCAGGTCCAGCTTTATCATAATTTTCTACAAAAGAATGTGTGGTGTCTAATAAACTTTGCATGTGCCTTCTGAAGACATAGGAGTCGTGTTGCTTCATTCATCCATCCTTAATGCAACAGCAACAGCTCCCCACTGTGGGATGCTCAGGGCAGGGCACAGGGCTGGCTGGCACAGCTGGGACAGGGAGTACAAAGAGCCAAAAAGCCACAGGGAAAAGATACAGCTCTGTGTAACACACAGGGCTCCACACATGCTCCAGCCATGTCTGGGTGTTGCAGTGAGGTAGAAAAATTATAAAGAAAAGCCTGATAAAATCAGGCCTGCTCTGCCTGGCCTGTCATTTCTTCTAAGTCAAGCTAGCATTTTGCAGGCTCTCATGTAAAAGCAATCCTGGTGTGAGCAGTCCATTAACGTAACAATCTATTCCTGGGTAAAAAACAACTTGCACCTCTATAAACTGTTCTCTATAAACTGTTTTTACACCGTTAGATAGAAAAATGAAAACTATCTCTCACAAACAACTTTCCCTGCACGTACACCCTGGGAGTTTGAGTGACCAATCAATACAGAATAACAACTTGTTACTAACCAGTAAAAGTAATTGGCAAGACAGCTACTGACCAATTGGAGTCCCACACGAGGTCTGTAAAACTGTATAAAAACCAGTTCTGTGAATAAAGAATGGGCTTTTTCCTCCATGAGGAAAATGGAGTCCCGTGTGATTTATTCCCATGTGAGGGCACACAGGAACCTGAGCCGTGGTGCTGGGTGAGCCGTGGGGCAGCAGGGTCACAGCGTGCACCACGCTGAATGATGAAACGTGCCACAGCCCCAGCCTGCCCAGCATCCTCAGCCCCAGTGCCCACAGGACTCTCTGCAATGAGCCCCACCTTCGTGTCCCTGGTGCCCTCTCCCAGGGAGGAGGGCAAGCAGGGTTTGAATGAAGTCTCCCAGCTGGGCAAACAGGGGGTAGGTGGTGAGAGCACAGCATGGCCACAACACAGATGGAGATCTACCCCTGCTGCATCCACCTGCAATGAGAGCTCACAGCCCTCACACTCCCCCTTGACTGCTCCAAACCCTCCCCTGCCTTTTGCTCCTGTACCATCAGCCCTGCACTTCCTCCTCAGCATCCCACTCCCAGCTGGGCCCTGCTCCCTTTTCCCCTGCAGCTCCAGCCCACCCTCATAAAAACAGGTTTTGTAGGTGTGATTCCGAGGTTTTGGCTTTTCTATTTTTCAGTTTCTGAGCTGCTTTAGTGTGTGGGTCTGGGCATCATATTATGGGATGGTGAGGTCTCTGCACAGGGCAGGGAGACAAAACAATTCCTTCTCTAGCTAGGGACCAAGGACAAATTACCCAAACCTCAGGCCCAATAGCACAAACAACGTGGGCTGGAGAGAGACAAACAAGCAGGATGGGACTTTGTGGGCTAAAGATGTAATTGGACAATTAGCTCCAATATGCAAATGAACCAAAACTTATAAAGGTGAGAGACCCCGTGAGCAGTCGTGCATTTTGTGACCATTTTGGGTTCACCTGGGGTGTAGCCCTGGCTGGGCTCTTGTGCTGCCCAAGGTGGATCCATAGAGGCCTCCTAATAAATCCCTGCTTTATTCTTTAGCTCTGTCCAGCCTCTGCCCCAGGTCAGCCTTCCCAAGGCATTAGGTGCACCAATGGGGTGGCCAGGACACATGCATGGACTGCCAGGGCAGGGACCTGTGCTGCTGAAGTCTTTCTAAGCCTTTTGTAAACATAAAACATCCCTAAAAGTGCTCCCCAGAGGCTTGCAGCAACGATCCTCTGCAAAACAGAGCAGCTCAGTGTCCTTCTATTCCCCTGAATGGAGGCGAATGAAATCCTACAGATGTGAGGCAGAGAAGGGGACAGGACAGGTAACGTATGGGAATACACTGACAGCAATCTCATAGGATCCCCTTCCTTTGGAAAAGAAGATGAAAATGAGGGCTGGAGCCAAGGAAGTTTCCCCTGAGCAGTGGGAAACCCTGCACTCGGCTTGGGAAGGGCACAGTGGGAGGCAAGCAGGGTTGGGACTGCTGCACAGCCAGGAAGAGACACCAAGAGAAACAATTCTGCTCTCCACATCAGCCTCTGTCACAGCAC
Organism: Vidua chalybeata; assembly: GCF_026979565.1. Classification (NCBI taxonomy): domain Eukaryota; kingdom Metazoa; phylum Chordata; class Aves; order Passeriformes; family Viduidae; genus Vidua; species Vidua chalybeata. Next base: position 1,931,441 of record NC_071553.1, read on the forward strand.
AGGAAGCACTTGGGATGAGAAGACATGCAGGAAAGAATTTGGGAGAGTTTTTTAATTGCTTGCACGGATTTCTCAGAGAAGGTAGTTGGAGTAGATCATCTCTAGAGGTCACTCCACCCCTAGCTGCTCTGCAGTGCTGTGATTTTCCTGCCACATTCTCCAGTCACAGCTCCTCCTTTCCCACAAACAAGAGACACCCCAGGGCTGCAAAGACAGGAACGAGGAAAGCCATGACCCCCTAGAGCAGCCATGAGAGCACAGAGTGGCCAGGTCCAACAAGTTGTTCTCCATTGCATCTCCCTCACAGGCTGCCCAGAGCTCCTCACTGCTTCACGTCACACCAGCTGCCCCACGCCTGTTCCAGAGCCTGTGAGACACCTTCTGACATTCCTGAGGGCTCTCCCTGGACTAGATGCCTTATGTCTGCTTGGTTTGAAAAGGCGTTGGTGGGTGCCACCAGCTCAGTCACCAAAAGCAGAAGGATTTGACTGCAGTAGGAACAAGGGCTCGGCGATGCCTGTCAGATCTGGGGTATGGACAGCCCAGCTGGAAGAACAGAAATCTCAGGAAGCTGCAGCCAACCCAGCCTTCTCCAGGGCTGGGAGCAGAGGAGCAGCAAAGCCCCTTCCAAGGAAGCCTTGCCGTGGAGCTGGGGACCACGGGGCACCAGGAGCACCCTGAGTGATGGAGCAGGGGAAGGAGGCTGCTGTGCTGGGAGTGGCATTCAGGATGAGTCAGGTGAGCTCTGCTGGCCCACCTGCACGGGGAGATGAGAGGGGCCTGGCTCATCTGCCAACCAAAACCCCAAAAACTCTGTGGGTGACCACAGAGGTGGCCAAGCCACAAGCTGGGCAGAGCGCCAGCCCTTGGCAGTAGCCCCAGCCAGAGTGAGGGGAAGGAGGGTGTCTTAGGTTGAAAGATGTTAGTGGGGGTGTGTGTTCTATTTGCCATCTGTCAGAGGTGTGGCAGCTCTCTTCTGTTCATTGGGCACTTTTCTTTATCTCTTCCACAACCAATCCTCCCTCCAGGAGATCTCTGCTGTTCATGGGCCATTAATTATTAATTAAATTATCTTCTGTCCATGGCCAGTGAGTGTCCCTGCATGGCTGAGAAAATTCCATCATCCCATGGGGAGAGGCTCTGCCCAGGGCAGGAGCCAAGCATTCCTACCTGCATCCAAACTTACCTTGGAACAGCACAGCAGCCTTTGCCCACTGCATTCCAAGAGGAGCAGCTTTCTGCCCCACTGCATTCCCAGAGGAGCAGCTTTTGCCCACTGCATTCCCAGAGGAAGCCCAGGCCCATCTCCAGCAGCCCTGGAGCTCCAGAGGAAAACTCCAGCCTTGTCCAGGATCCTGCTCCAGCAGAAGCACAGCTGGCACTGCAGGAGGGCTGAGCCCCCATGGAATGGCACTGCTGCCACCACCCTGACCCACAGCCTGCCAGGGCAGGCTCTGACTCTGGCAGTGTTGTTTTCTTTTTTGTACTATTGCATTTGTATTTTTAATATTCCTAGTAAATGACTGTTATTCCTACTCCCACATCTTTGCCTGAGAGCCCCTTAATTTCAAAATGATGATAATTTGGAGGAGGGGGTTTACATTTTCCATTTCAGGGGAGGCTCCTGCCTTCCTTAGCAGACACCTGGCTTCTCAAACCAAGACAGAGGGAGGCAGGGGGAGCTCACACAGCTGCATGTGCACCCCTCCAGGTGCCAGTACCAGAGCAGCAGCATTTTCTGCAGTTTTATCAAGTCTGTGCAGGCAGACATGCAGGAGCGTTGCCCATTGTCACAGCTCCTGGAAGACTCCAGGAGGTCCAGGGTGACCCCAAGCTCTAGGAAAGCCACATGCAATCACGACTCTCCTGCAGCAAGTAACCCATGCCAGCCTCCAGGCACAGAGCCCAATAGCTCTTGAAAAGCAGCAATGGACAGCAAACTCTGCTCAGGGACCCTGGGACTCCAGTCAGCCGCCCAAAAGCAACTGTTCCAGTGTGGCTGGGATGCCCATGGCACAGCCCTGGGGTGACAGACATCACACAGGACCCACAGGTAATTACAGCTCCCCAGAGCTGATGGAAAGCTGGGAGAGTCCTGCAACTGCATCACACACCCACATTCCTGTCACTGAACTGTACCCAAGGCTTTGGAAACACAGGAATTCCCCAACCCCAGGGCTGAGATACAACCCAAAAATGGTGGGGTTTTCAGAAGCATACTCCTTGTGCAAACATTTGTGCTATCTAAAATACCCAAAGCCATTATCTGTGACACCAGCAGCGTGCCTGCACACAGGCCAGTACCCATGCTACTTAAATTGTCTTCTTGACAGCTTGAGCTCCAGCTCTGTCCCCCACTCCCTAGGCCCCATGTCCTACCTGACATTCCTACAAAGCCCACAGGGCTCAGGACAGCTGCTCTTGGGTGGTCTAAAAGGGTGACCTCCCTCCAAGCAGTCACCCTTGAGTCCCACTGATGGGGAAAAACTTTAAACTGAAAAGAGAGTTGGCTTTAAATTGACAGACAGATCATTTAAATATTAGGAAAATATGTTCCCTGTGAGGGTGCTGAGGCCCTGGCACAGGGTGCCCAGAGCAGCTGTGGCTGCCCCTGGATCCCTGGCAGTGCCCAAGGCCAGGCTGGACAGGGCTTGGAGCACCCTGGGATGTGGAAAGTGTCCCCCATGGTGGGGTAGAATGAGATGGGCTTGAAGGTCCCTTCCCAGCCAAACCATGCTACAATAAATGCAAATATCTCAAATATCTCAGAGCTGGCTGACACCCAGCTCAGCCCACTCTGCTCAGTGCTGCTCCTGGGCTCCTGTGGCAGGGGGAGCTGGTGTGGCCAGGGATGTGGTGTCCTCTGAGCCCAGCGCTGCCTCTGGGCTCCCCGAGTGTCACAGGGCTCAGGACCAGCACTGAGCATCCTCACACTGAAGGGGCAGGTGCAGGATTCACACCTGAGTGAGGGGGAGCAGAATTTGGGGCCTGGTCACTGCTCCTGCCTCCCTCCTGTGTGGTCCCAGCCAAAGAAAGTCTTCTGAAATACCAAATAAGAAAAGAGATATGAAATACCTCTTTCAAATAATGAAATATAGCGGGTTTAGATTAGATTTTAGGGAAAAAATCCTTCCCTGTGAGGGTGCTGAGGCCCTGGCACAGAGTGCCCAGAGCAGCTGTGGCTGCTCCATCCCTGGCAGTGCCCGAGGCCAGGTTGGACAGGGCTTGGAGCAGCCTGGGACAGTGGGAGGTGTCCCTGCCCATGGCAAGGGGTAGAATGAGCCTCCTGACCCAAACCATGTTACAATTCTATGTTTCTATGAAAACCAGGTATTTCAAATTCTCGGCTGGCTTTGCTCCTACAAAGCCACCAGAACATGGTGACAAAGGGACAGCAAGCAGGAATGAAAGAACAGCAGCCTGGGGCTACCTGGCTCTTGATACCTATTGCTGTGGCAACAGGCTGAAACTTCCCCCAGTAGGATATAGCGTAAGTAATTCAACATACAAGAAATAAAAATAGATGGAATTTCATTCATGCAATGAATTTACATCACTTGGTCCTTGCCCATGTGCCTCTTGCTCATGGGAAAGCTCCTGGGGCAGCATCAGCCCCTCTGGGTGCCCTGTGAGGCCAGTGCCACTTCACTTCTTATCCCCACACACACCTGGGCTTCCCCCAGCTCTGCCCTCACAGGTCTCAGCCACATCCCAAGCCCTCTCCCAGAGGGAAGCCCCATCCCCACTGTCCCCATCTCCTGCTTCCCGTGGTCAACTTCTCCCAGCCTTGCTTTGCCCCTTTTACCTCTCCTCTGAGGCAACTGCACCTACCAAAGCCTGCTCTGCCTCTGGCCAGGGAAGAAAAAACCCAAAACCAGCCCGAGGGGTTAGGGAGGCTGGTCAGACCAGCCAGAAGGAACAACCCAGGATCTAACCCTCCATGGGCATTTACCCTGAGGAGTCCTGAAACCCCATTTCATTGAAAGGGGGATTTAGATGTTTTGATTCAGTCATCATAGTCAGTCTCTCAATGCAAATCAATGTGGACTGAACCACAGTGGGGATCTGAAGAGTAGAAAGGCATGGCAATCTAAAAAAGAGTGTAAACTGTTGATCTGGGTCACATTAAAACATCATATTCCAGGAAAACTGGAGCAACTGTGGAAGAATATGGAATAATGATTGGAAAAGAGTAACCCTTCTGCCTAACAGAAACAGGTTTTTTCCCCTCTTAAGTAAAAGATAACAAAATTAAAATAGAGTTTTGAAAGGAAAGGTCAGAAAAATTTATTCCCAAATGCTGAAACAAACCATTTGAGCCTTTCTGGAACAGGATGTTTCCTTTTGAAATTGTGATTTTAAAAATCTGAGGATTTTTTTTCTTTCATTGGCATCCATTCTTCCTTTGTGTGTACTCCACACACAACCTGCTGCCTTTCATCTCTACCCAGAGGTGCTTTCAGCCCCTCTGAAAACTCATTTTGCAGTCACTTCGTCCCACCCCTGCCTCCCATTGACTGCAGCAGCTGTGGCTGGACCAACACTGCCTGACTCCCCCCTGGGGCAGCAGATGGCCCCAGAACAGCTCTTGCCACCCCGCAGCAGTGTCACCCCAAGCCACCAGCCCCACGGAGCCCTCAGGGCTGCGGGAAGGGCTCCAAGTGCTCCTTACCAGGCTGGAGTTGGCGATGTTGGTGTCATCCTCGGGCATGGGCAGGTAGATGGCCAGAGCAACACAGTTGGCAAAGATGGTGAGGAGGATGATGATCTCGAAGGGTCTAAGAGGAAGTGTTAAGGAGTGCAGACAGGAAAGAAAAAGCAGAATAACCCCACCCCTGCCCTGCCCCGCCTGGGTGGGTGTGGAGAACCAGCCCTGCCATGGGGCAGAGCACAGAGGGGGCAGCCAGACCTCAGCCTCAGCACATCCTCGGCTGCTGCAGGGCCAGGAGCTGGGGTCAGCTTTGACACAGACAAAGGGATGGGAGAGCTGGCAGTGTCCCCCATCCTCACCCTTCATCCTCATCACCCTGAAGGGTCAGGAGCCTGTTCAGAATGTAGGCACTGAACCTGTGGAAGAGGTTTTACAGCAACTTCTGTGAGCCAGAGAGAAGTTTGATAAGAGGATCCATGTTTACCCCTGAAAGAATTTTCTGCCAAGGTTGTTGACACAGAAACCTGTCACCACAGGGCATCCCCAGCCAGGCAATAATTAGCATTGACTCCATGATTCACAGAAGGCTGATCAATCTCTTTATTATTATCTCATTATTAAGAAACTCGTTGCTTTTATAAACAGTTACGATACAGGTGGACCTAATTGGTCCTCCAGCCCAAACACCATCACCATTGGCTAATTAAGAAACCACCCTTTGGTAAACAAATCTCCACAACACATTCCACATGTTCACAACAACAGGTGCAGCAAGTGAAGGTAAGAATTGTTTCTCATTCTTTCCCCTATCTTCTCACAGACTTTCCCAGAACGATGCCTGGGGAAGTGTCTGCTGCTCTCTGTGACCAGAGAGCTGCTGCCACATTTACCCCTGAAAGAATTTTCTACCAAGGTCGTTGACATAGAAACCAATAAAGAAGGAAGAATAAATCAGAGAAACCTGCAACTGCCTATTCCAATGAGCACTTTGCTTGTCTCTCGTGACCAATGAGTAAACTTATGAGCTATGCAAGACTGTATAAAAGGCATGCATGCTAGAATAAAAACAGTCTGAGGCATTCTGAAAATGGAGTGTTGCTTTGTATTGTCTCTGTCTCAACTACGACATCCCAAGCATCCCCCCAGAGCAGCAGGTCCAGCTCCCTCTGCACTTGGCATCCATGAGGGAGACTCCTGCTGCTCGGGTCCCACGGGGGCTCTGTGGCCCCAGCTGAAGGTATCTGGGGCAAGGCAGCTCCTTCATCCAGGGGCTCCTGTGGCAGGACATCCCCAGGTGTCCTCACAGCCTTGGTGGCCCAGGACAGGCAGCACTGCTGTGACTGTCCCCAGGAGTGAACACAGCGCTCAGCCTGAGGACTGTCCCACCCCCTTCGAGGTGGAAACTGGGCTGTTTGGGCCCTGTGACACCTCAGAACACAGGGGTGACTTTAGTCTTTCCCCATGAAGGTCCTGGGACAGGCACTTGGTCACTCCCAGGCTCTTGCTGCTGTCACTGCTTTGCTGGGCCTTGAAACCTCTTGGACAAGCTTCAGCTCTCACCTTCCTGAAGCCTCCAAAGAGCTCAGACTCTGTCTCCAGGGCCTCATTTGCAGCCAGGCTCTCCCTGCAGGGATCCCCACTCTCTGTTTCCCGCAGCAGTCTCCCCTGAGGGCTGCTCTGGTGGCCACGCCGCTCCAGCCCATTACAGAGCAAGGGCCACCCGGGGAGCATGCCATCCCCACCAGCCTGAGTGCTGTCAGGTGTGTCCTGGGCTCAGCACAGGCTTTGTTTCCTTTTCTGAACCTTTCTATCCATCAACCTGGTGACGCTTTAAAAACTGAAGTCATCTGGAAAAGCTGCTCCCCTTTGTGTCCAGGTACTGAGGCAGAGCCCAGGGCCTGGAGGCTTCCCTGCCTGCTTGGACAGGGTAGGACGAGCCCTCCTTGAAGGGTGACCTCCACTGGAGCTCCTGTAACTGGAGCTGGAATCCACTTGTTGCCTGTGATTCTGGCACAGTTATGAGGTAGAAATGCAGTGGGACAGATTGAACCAAAAAACCAGCCATGTGGATAACTGGGTGCAGTGTGTCTGCCTCCTGCCACAGAGCCTCAGCATCCTCCTCATCTCCTTGGCTTGCAATCTAACTTCTTTCTGTCCAGCACCACACAGCATCCGAGGGTCCCCACATCTGCCTTGCAGCAGGAATTAGGCCTCTGTGTCTTGCAGCTCTGTGTTTCTCCAGCGTCCCCAGAGTCCTCACCCATCTGCCTTGCAGTTCTCCTGGCTACAGAATGACCTGAAGTACCAGGGTGGTGTCACAAAGCCAGCCACGTGCAACAGCTATCAGGCTGTTGGACTGTCTTGCACACAACACCCAGTAAGCTGCAGAACATTCCAATTCCTTGTTCTAATGAACAGATTTCTTGAGATGTGAGCAAATTTCAGTACAAAACACCCTCTGCCTCAAGTCAGCCTTTTACCCACCCTGGGCTGAGTGGAGTGATGGTCCCCAGTCTTCAAGTGCTTGAAAAAGCCCCTGGCCCAGCCCCGTGGCTCAGCTTTGTGCTCTGACAGCAGCAGCCCAGGAGTGCTGGGCCCAGGGAACAGGAACACACACTGCCACATGGAACCTACAGCCAGGTACCCCCACACCAGAGGGTCACAGCTAATCTCCCCTTGGCAGCCTGCATGTCCCTGCAGACCATAATAACCCCCAGGAACTGGAACGACCCGACCCTGTCACATACCCTGATCCCTGAGTGAGGGCAGCCAGGTGCATCTGGGTATAAATACAGCCAGGCACTGCAGAAACCTGATTCCCTGGATCGCTTGTCCTGCACAGGCCAGAGCCACCTGCACATGCCACCGTTCTGTGGGGCACCCGCTCATCCCCCTCCGGAGCACCGAGGTGGGGAAGACCCTCCCTGTGCTATGCACTTGCTCTGGCACGTGCTGGCCCAGCAGGAAGAATGTGCTTGAGCACGCTGCAAGATGGAAGTCCTATTTGCAGCTCCTCCCCTGCCACTCAGGCGTACACACAGGTTTCCTCCTTTCTCAGTGCCCGTTTAAGACACAGGCACAGTTCCCTTCTATGTGCCCACAGAACCATCATTTCTCTTGCCAGAGACACAGAAAATGAGAACTCCTCTGTTTTGGCCCTGCTCCCACTCCCTGGAGGACAGAGAGTCCCCTTGCAGTAAAGGAAGGAGGTCTCAAACTCCAGCCCCACCAGAGCTGTGAGCATGCCCTCATGCCTGCCAAGAGGCTCCCTGGGCTTTGGACAAAGCAGCATCTCTGGGCATGGTTTTGGTATCCCCACAACAACACAGCCAGTCTAAGGTGACCAAGCCACCTCCCAGAGTAAAGCCTGGCCAGAGCTGGGATCATCTTGCCAAGGCCAGGAACACTCAGATAAGGTTCAGCCACTGAAATGAGAAAATACGTGGTGGAAGAACTCGACTCTGTTCCCCAGTCCATCGTTTTTGCTACAGCCCAAAACGTTTTGCTGAAATCAAAGTGAAAAGTTTCATCTCCCACTCTCTTCCTTTACATAAAACAGAGGTGAACAAAGTGATAGCTCCTGGATGCGTGGCAGGAACATGACATCTTGGTATTTCTGAGCCACAATGCCCCAGTGAAAAGGTCAAAAAGCAACACCCAAACTACAATACTAACCCAAAGGCACAGTATCACCCACAAACTGAACAGTATCACCCACAAAAAGTCTTCACCGGTGACAGCAGTACCAGGGAGGGATGGGAAAGGCAGCTGAGAGGACAATGCTGTCAGCAAGGATTTGGGGGAGGCCCCCCAGCAGGGCAGAGCACAGCTGTGGGATCAGGCAGATTGTGGTACACACAAAGAGCCATCCCAAGCAACTCACCCTGGTCTTGCTACCCACGCCCAAAACTCCAGAGTATCACATTGTCCCCAGCCTGACCCTGTCCCCAGCCCTGGATGGGCACTGTGCCCCCTCCTGCCACACCAAACCCCCTCCCCTCTCAACTGTCTGTCCCCCGTTGCTCCCCAGCACACAACACACACAAAACATTCACCAGGCACACACACACACTGCTCATGCACACACACACACAGCTCACAGACACACACACACTGCTCACAGACACACACACACTGCTCATGCACACACACAGCTCACAGACACACACACTGCTCAGAGACACACACACTGCTCACAGACACACACACACACAGCTCACAGGCACACACACACTGCTCACAGACACACACACAGCTCACAGGCACACACACACACTGCTCATGCACACACACTGTTCACAGGCACACACACACAGCTCACAGACACACACACTGCTCACAGACACACACACACACTGTTCACAGGCACACACACACAGCTCACAGGCACACACACACAGCTCACAGACACACACACACAGCTCACAGGCACACACACACTGTTCACAGGCACACACACACTGCTCACAGGCACACACACACTGTTCACAGGCACACACACTGCTCACACACACACACACACTGCTCACAGACACACACACTGCTCACAGACACACACACAGCTCACAGGCACACACACTGCTCATAGGCACACACACACACTGCTCATGCACACACACAGCTCACAGACACACACACACACAGCTCACAGGCACACACACACACACTGCTCACAGACACACACACACTGCTCACAGGCACACACACACTGCTCACAGGCACACACACACTGTTCACAGGCACACACACACACAGCTCACAGGCACACACACACACTGTTCACAGGCACACACAAACTGCTCACAGGCACACACACACTGTTCACAGACACACACACACACTGCTCACAGACACACACACACTGCTCATGCACACACACAGCTCACAGGCACACACACACACAGCTCACAGGCACACACACACACACTGCTCACAGACACACACACACTGCTCACAGGCACACACACACACACTGCTCACAGACACACACACACTGCTCACAGGCACACACACACACAGCTCACAGGCACACACACACACTGCTTACAGGCACACACACACTGCTCACAGGCACACACACACACTGCTCACAGGCACACACACACTGTTCACAGGCACACACACACTGCTCACAGGCACACACACACTGTTCACAGACACACACACACACTGCTCACAGACACACACACACACTGCTCATGCACACACACACAGCTCACAGGCACACACACACTGCTCATGCACACACACAGCTCACAGGCACACACACACACAGCTCACAGGCACACACACACACTGCTCACAGACACACACACACTGCTTACAGGCACACACACACTGCTCACAGGCACACACACACACTGCTCACAGGCACACACACACTGTTCACAGGCACACACACACTGCTCACAGGCACACACACACTGTTCACAGACACACACACACTGCTCACAGGCACACACACACTGTTCACAGACACACACACACACTGCTCACAGACACACACACACACTGCTCATGCACACACACACTGTTCACAGGCACACACACACTGTTCACAGACACACACACACACTGCTCACAGACACACACACACACTGCTCATGCACACACACACAGCTCACAGGCACACACACACTGCTCCCCAGCCCTGCAGCCAGAGGATACTTCCACTCCACGATGCTGATGCACGCCTTCCGCAGGGGGTTTTCCAGGGTTAGGCAGAACAGAGCCCTGGGTGGACGAGGAGCTATTGGTGGTACCGGCTTCTTGGACTTCTCCTTCTGTTGCCTCTTCTTCACATCACCCTGGGGAGAAGAGGGCTCCATGGTGTTGCTCCCCTAGCTGTCTCTTCCCCTCCTGCCCTGCAGTGGAGCCCCCCTTCCCCAGGTCCCAGCCAGCTGGAGCTCCTCTGGCTCTCTGTCCCCTCCGTGCAGCAGGGGAGGTGGTGGGGGAGTGGGGGCTGGAGCCTGCACTCGCATGTACAAACACACAAAGCATGAGTTTAAATTTAGATCCCGGCCTGACTCTGGGTGCTGTCCCAGCTCCTGAGGCAGCAGAAGGGCCCCTGCAGCTGTTCCCTCTTTACCCAGCACATGGGGAGTTGGGCGAGTGCTTGGCATGCCACTGGCTGGGCTGGGGGTGGGACAGGCTGCCCGGGCTGGGCACTGTCTCCACAGAGCAGCGCCCGTGCCCCAGGTCAGCTCTGTCCCCCGGTCCCCACCTGCACCGGGAAGCAGCCCGGGGCAATGTGCATTTGCTGAATCACATCGTGCAGGGTGACATGGAGAAGCCAGCTCTGGCTAGTTCCCAAGGACAGTTTCCCCCCCACCCCTCATCCCATCGGCCCCTCCTCTGGAGGATTTCACCTGCAGCTGGTGCACGCCTGTGCCCTGACCATGTCGTACTGGGGCTGTAGGGCCTTCGAGGCTGGGTCCATTTCACTGGCTTCACACCCTAGTCTCAGAGCTCCAGGGAATCGTGGTGAGTCCAAAAAGTGCTCAGGCTTGCTTTTCTGGAGGCACAGAGGAAACCCTTGGCTGGCACTGGTCACTTGAACAACCACTTGCTCAGCCTGATGGAGGTAAATCCTGCATGCAGGGTGTGGAGGATGTCTGGGGATGCAGGAGCCCAGCCAGCCTGGTGATGCCTTGTGAAGGCTGGCCTAGAACAGAGACTAGACAGAGCTAAAGAATAAAGTAGGGATTTATTAAGAGGTCTCATACAGAATGGATAACAGAGGTCTCTCACTTTTATAAGTTCTGCTTCATTTGCATATTGGAGCTAATTGTCCAATTACAGCTTTAGCCCATGCAGTCCCATCCTGATTGTTTTTCTCTCTCCAGCCCACGTTGTTTGTGCTCTTGGGCCTGAGATTTGGATCATTTGTCCTTGGTCCCCAGCTAGAGAAGGAATTGTTTTGTCTCCCTGCCCTGTGCAGAGAGCTCAGCATCTCCTAATGTGAAGCCCAGACCCACACACTAAAGCAGCACAGAATCTGAAAAATACAAAACCCAAAACCTGAGGCATCACTAGGCTGGATTGTGTCCTGCCAAGCCCTGCTGGGCTTGGGAAAGCCTGACTGGGTGAATGGTATGGTAATTCCTGAGCTGAGATAAGGAGAGAGGCAGGTTATCAGCACCTTCCACAGCAGGAGACTGAGGCACCAGAAGTGTTATTCATGGGGGTTTTCCTGGGGTTTTCTAGACTGTCAGCAAACTGCAGCGATCTAATGTTCCACAGCAAATGGTATCCCTGTTGTACAGATGTTACAGCTGTTAGAGGCTGCCCAGCTGTGCCCTGCTCCACCTCGGGCATCCCAGGGTGCTGCTCCACCCAGGGCACTGCGCTGCCTTGCTCGCAGCTGCCTCTCCCTGGCTTTGTGGGGTCCTTCTACCGGGGAGGGAAATGCTTGCCAGCTGTGCAGCCAGCTGTGCTGGGGGCCAGAAAGGAGTGACTGGGGAGCCCAGGGCAGGGAGAGCAGCTCCTGCAGCTGCTCCAGCCAGTTTAGATGTACTTTGGAGGAGGGTGCCCTCGGTTGTGAAGAGGTTCATAGAATCATGGAATGGCTTGGGTTGGAAGGAACCTTATAAATGATGGCATCCCAACCCCCCTGCCGTGGCCGAGGGCAGCTTCCACTAGGGTTAAATTAGCAATCTGCCCCCTTCTACACCACTCTGCTCTGCAAATCAGAGTCAAATCATTCCTGCTGCGGGGTCCAGCCCCGTTTCCGTGTGAGGCAGATCCCTCTTCTCACTCAGCCGTCATTTTCCCCCTAAACCCTAAGTTCAAGCCGGGAGCCCTATTCCCGTTGCTGCCGGTGCAGAAGAGCCTTTGCAGGGACCGCAAGGCCGCGGGGCCCATCTAGCGGGGATCTCCAGGACGAACATCTGCCTGGGACGCCCTGGGAACCCGAGAAGGAGGGCGGCCGGGGCTGGGCAGGGCATCCCCGCAGCCTCTCTGGGCTCGCACAGTTCTGAGCCGCCCCTCGCCCCGCCGGGAGCTGTTGGCACATGTCAGATTAAGCCCTTTTCTGACCCAGAGATGGGGCAACTGAGAGGCATTTTAAAAACCTTTATTCCATTTTCAGTCTCATTTGAAGGGTGAGACAATACAGATGTTATACTTCACACCATCACAATCAGAAGCCAACCATTTCCTAATTACAAAACATTATAAGCATTTCTTGGCCTATCAGCTTTAGCCACGCCATGCTGTAAATGCCTTAAAGCCAATCATCAAAAATGACCCCTTGTGGGTCCTACTATAATGCATTTTCATAGTTCTATTTCTCCAAAATATCTATTCTTTTTTGTAAGGCCGTCCTTTGAAACTTGTTTCTATTTCCATTTCTCTCTCAACAATGTCTGTCCTATTCCATGGCATTTCTAAATCAGCATTTCTTATCTCAAGGCTTACATTTCTTATCTCAAGGTTTGCATACAGATGCACACTGTGTAAGCTTTCTCTCAGGTTTTCTAATTTCTTGTGAAAAATGTGTATTTTATGATTGGCTCTTTGCAAATATTAAATTGAGTACTGTATGTATTATGGAGGGTTATTTTGTAATACTTTTTTAATCCTTTTTAAGTAGTGTGTTAAATATAGTTTTAGGTTACAACATAATGTTAAAATAGAAACTCTGTGATGTCAGATATTTTTTACTAGCTCAAGAAAAGGGATAAGATAATCAAGAAACTCTTCACACAGAGATAACAGTGACAGGAAATCCAAAGAGTTACGGCCTCCTTATCAGAAAAGACAAACATTCTTCAACTTCTCTCCATCTTGATGGAACCACCAGGATTAAGGGGAAGAAGTTGACAAAAACCAGAAAAATTCTTAATTTGCAAGGAATTTATACATCATGTATGAGATATATGAATATGCAACAGGCTGTTGCTGTTAAGGGTTATTCCTTTGTTCACAAGGTGTGTTTTTGGCAGCTCAGTGCCCAAAAACATCCGGATGTCCGAAATTCTTTGCTTTTTATTGTCTCGTAGTGTCCTAATCCTCATTGTCCAAATTTGTATTACTCTAATTTTATTACTATTTTTAATAACTCTTTTATTACTAATAAACTTTTAAGATTTAAAAAAAACAAGTGATTGGTGTTTTTCACATTTCTAATTGGCACGGGGCACCAAACCCGACCCAACCCGACCCGGCACAGCCCCAGCACACTCGGGACAGCGCTCTGCCCGACGGGGCCGCTCCCTACCTGCCCGGCCGCGAGAGGCTCCTTGCTGGTGGAGCCTCTTCACAGCCGCTCTCCTCTTCCTCGCACGCTCCTGGGCCTGCATGTCCCTCTCCCGCTGCACCAGCGCACCGGCACGGCCTTGGGAAGGCTCCCGAAGAGATGGGCTGTGATGGGGTCTGACTCCCGCAGGTGCATCTCCTGCCGCCGAGCCGAGCCGAGCCATGCCGTGCTGAGCCGAGCCCAGCCGTGCCGAGCCGATCCGAGCCGTGCCGAACCGAGCCGTGCCGTGCCGTGCCGAGCCGTGCCGAGCCGTGCCAAAAGCTGCCGTCCGCCGCTCTCCGGCCCGTTCTGCCGCTCGTCCGCCGCCGCTGCCGGCCGCACGCCCGCCCCTCTCCGGCCCCGCAGCGCCGCCCCGCCCTCGGTGCCGGAGCCGCTGCGGTGCCGGACGGTTCCGTCCCGCACGGGCACTCGCTCCCGGGAACCTTTGGGTGCGAGGTGGCGGGGGCAGCGGGGGCAGCGAGCGCCGGTGCTTGCGGAGCCCGCAGCTGGAGAGGTGCTGGGAGAGGCGCGGGCAGGCAGAGGCGCTGAGCTGGCTTCTGCACGCCCTGTGTGCACATGGGTCCGCACGCGTGTGTGTGCGCGGACCTACGCGCCCGTGGGGATGTGTGTGTGTGTGTGTGTGTGTGTGTGTGTGTGTGTGTATTTTTCCGCTCAAGGAATGAGGGATGATTAGCCAGAGGGGAGCAGGATGAGGCTTTGGTGCTGTTGGTGTTCCTGTCTTCATCTCTGTGGCCAGGCACACGTGTGGGTGTGATGGATGAGTAATGCCACGGGTGACTCTCACAATTAAAAGGCAAATGTTTTGTACATGTTAAGAGAAGTTTTATAGTTACGTTTTACCCCCCCTCTTGTGTTGTTATCAGGGGTGACCTGGGTAGTCGGGACATTTGGGAGGGTCGGCTCGTTACTTTGGCAACAGCTGACCTCCAATCCAGATTTAAGGAAGTAAACTCCCCCACTGGACAGTGAAGGAGTCGATGGACAGAACTTTGGGAGGGGCTAAAAGGTTAAAAGGTGAAACCTTCATTGTGTGGGCGAGTACATGGTGGGAAAAATCCTTTGCTCCTGGCGCAGTAATATTTTCTCTATTCAGTCTTCTGTTGTATTTTTGATAAGGTTTTAATAAACCTTTTAATTTTTTTGGAAGTGAATATCATTTCTCACATGTGTCTGTAGGTGCACACACGTGTGTGTAGCCGTGTGTGCCCACTGGTGTCACCAGTGAATGGTTTGGGCACTTAAAGGTACTGGCAAAAAGCAGATTTAAATACAAATTAGTGAAAGTGCAACTTAAGGGAGTTGAATTATGATGTTCACCCTGTTGCTGACTACATGGCTGTCATATGTGTAGGAAAACCAGATTGGAATCCATTTAGGATGATTTACATGGAGGGGATTTTACCTTTACTGAGGATGTAAAAGGGTCAGGATACAAAAAAGATAAGGGTGTAAAAGGGTTTAGCAGTACTCAGTCATGGATTGATTTACCAATTAAACATTCAGTAGCATTTTTTACATTTTAACAGTGGCTTACTAACAGACTCATGATAAAAGCATTCAGAGCAGAATCAATTCACACACATTCAGAGATGTGTACATCTGTAGTGATCTGTGCAGAGGAACCTGCCAAAAATTCCCCTTAGGTTCAGTGAAATATGTCACATCCCTTAGTGATTCTCAAAGGTGGGGATTGCACCCTGAGGGGTGTCGGGGGTGGGGGATTGATAAGGGAACCAAAGAAAGAAAACCAGATGAGCATTGAAGGCAAAGGGGTCAACAACCACTAGGAGATCGAATACTAAGAATTGTGTAATTTAAGACCAATTAAACTATTTAAGACCAATTTAAGACCAATGTTTCTTTGGGACTTTTTATGTATAAATATGTGACAAGTCTGCTAAAGAGGCATGTGTGATGGAATGAAATTCACTGCACAACCCGGGCACATGTGGATGAAATAATTTCTGTTGCACATCCTGGCCAGGATAAAGTAATGCCTAAATTCTCTTTCCTGTCACATCTTTCCTATCAATTCCAAGTTTCCATCCTGGCCGTTATCCAGGCTGGGAACAATGGTACCATTCTACTCAAGTTAGAACTCAGGTAAATTATTTACCAAGGCTAACAGGGATAACTGTTTCCTTTGTTCTCCATCTTGGTTGGTCACTGAAGACTCCTGTTGGTGGAACCCTGGTTGCTGAGAATTTCAGACTTTCTGTGCTGGCAGGCACTGACCCCCAAGAGAACGCTGCATTGACCTGAGGCCGTGGAGGAGCTTCCAAAATGGAATGATAGAACTGGGATTGTGGGGGTGGAGTTTGAATAGAAGTGTGTAACATCACAGGGTGGAAAACTCAGAGTTTAAAGTTTTAGAATACAGTAATATATATAAAGCAAGATGGACGTTTTAGGGCAGAGGCTGGTCCTTTTTCTTCACCTTCTTCTCCATGGGTTTGAGTGGTTTTGTGTAATTGGATAAAAAGTCCACATTGCAGGGCACCAGTGGTTGGTTATTGGGTTAAAAGTAAAAATAATTTAGGTGTCATTTCTTAATTGGACAGTTTATCCTTAAAAGGCCTTGTAGAGAGAGAGATGGGGCTGCATTTTTAGTTTGTTGAAGTGCTGTAGGACTCAGGGTCTGTGAGACGGTGACATAGATGAGAACTAATAAAAATCTGAGTCCCAACAAGAAACACCATCTCACACATTTAATCCTGACCCTGGCAAAAAGAAGAAGCAAAGACTCAGCATCCTGTTACAGTCAGAATTATTCCCGCATTTATGATGCTCCAGTACAGTCAGGGACACTTTACCACCCCACTGGTGCAGTCAAGGGGATGCTTTAAGAACCTATAAATGAAACAACACACACTTTTGAGATAATATTTGTATAGGAGGTAATAGAAAAGCTGTTTTCATTGGAGGTCTCCAGGAGCAATTATGGAAAAATGTTCACAAAAGCCCACCACCTACGGGGTGAACACATATAGGTGTAGCAAATTAGCATAATTGACTAGAATTCCCAATTAGAACCTCAGGTGATGAAGTAATTCCCCTTTCTGGTTCAACCCTGTGATGGGTTTTCACTGGCTAAACGCCAGCAGCAACAACCAACAGAACCAGAGACCCACTGACAGCCAGAACCACTGACCCACTGACCCAGAACCACAGACCCACTGACCCAGCCCCACTGACCCAGCCCCACTGACCCAGTGATCCAGTCCCACAATTCCAGTCCCAGTCCCAGTCTCATTCCCATTCCCAGTCCCACAGTCCCATTCCCAATTCCATTCCCATTCCCATTCCCAGTTCCACAGTCCCACAGTCCCATTCCCATTCCCACTCCCATTCCCACAGTCCCATTCCCAGTCCCATTCCCATTCCCATTCCCAATCCCATTCCATTCCCATTCCCATTCCCATTCCCAGTCCCATTCCCATTCCCATTCCCATTCCCATTCCCAGTCCCATTCCCACAGTCCCATTCCCATTCCCATTCCCATTCCCAGTCCCATTCCCATTCCCATTCCCATTCCCATTCCCAGTTCCGTTCCCAGTCCCATTCCCATTCCCATTCCCATTCCCAGTTCCCAGTTCCCAGTCCCATTCCCATTCCCATTCCCATTCCCATTCCCATTCCCACAGTCCCATTCCCAGTCCCACAGTCCCATTCCCATTCCCAGTTCCGTTCCCAGTCCTATTCCCATTCCCATTCCCATTCCCACAGTCCCATTCCCAGTCCCATTCCCACAGTCCCATTCCCATTCCCATTCCCAATCCCATTCCATTCCCATTCCCATTCCCATTCCCAGTCCCATTCCCACAGTGCCATTCCCATTCCCATTCCCATTCCCAGTCCCATTCCCATTCCCATTCCCATTCCCATTCCCAGTTCCGTTCCCAGTCCCATTCCCATTCCCATTCCCATTCCCATTCCCATTCCCAATCCCATTCCATTCCCATTCCCATTCCCATTCCCAGTCCCATTCCCACAGTCCCATTCCCATTCCCATTCCCATTCCCACAGTCCCATTCCCATTCCCACAGTCCCATTCCCATTCCCATTCCCATTCCCGGCTCGGGCCCTTTCCCCTCCGCTGCAGTTCCGGCCGCGGCCGCCAGGGGCGCTGGTGGCTCCCGGCCGGGCGGGGCGGGTGCGATGATTCCTCCGAGCCGGCAGGGGGCGCTGTGCCGCGAGCGCGGCTGCGCCTCCCTCAGGCGGCGACGGCGGGCGGGGACATGGAGAAGGGATTTCCTCACAAACAGGGCCAGGGGAGATGGAGAAGGGATTTCCTCACAAACAGGGCCGGGGGAGATGGAGAAGGGATTTCCTCACAAACAGACCATGGGAGATGGAGAAGGGATTTCCTCACAAACAGACCATGGGAGATGGAGAAGGGATTTCCTCACAAACAGGGCCGGGGGAGATGGAGAAGGGATTTCCTCACAAACAGGGCCAGGGGAGATGGAGAAGGGATTTCCTCACAAACAGGGGCACAGGAGATGGAGAAGGGATTTCCTCACAAACAGGGCCAGGGGAGATGGAGAAGGGATTTCCTCACAAACAGGGCCAGGGGAGATGGAGAAGGGATTTCCTCACAAACAGGGCCAGGGGAGATGGAGAAGGGATTTCCTCACAAACAGACCACGGGAGATGGAGAAGGGATTTCCTCACAAACAGAGCTGTGGGAGATGGAGAAGGGATTTCCTCACAAACAGGGCCAGGGGAGATGGAGAAGGGATTTCCTCACAAACAGCCGTGGGGCAGGCCCGGTGCCCCTCCGCATGGCGAGCAGGCTCTGGCAGGAGCCTCGGAGCGCGGCTGGAGCGGCAGAGGCGGGCACACCCGGGTGGCGAACAAAATAGAGCAGAAACTCAGAGCCGCAGCAGAGCCGCGGGGTGTCCAGCAGGCACGGGCTGCTGGGTTAAAGTGTAGCGAAAAAACCCAGAGCAAGGGCAGAGAACAGCGGGCTGGGCAGCGGCAGACAGGCTTCACAAGCAGCTGCCACATGAAGCCGGGAGATGCTCACTCTGGGAAGGGAGATGGGGTTGGGGTCCCCTTCTGGGGTCGGGGTCCCCTTCCCTGTGAGGCTGGGTGTTGGAAAGGTCCCAGTTCTTACAAGCAGAATCTCACCCACGGTAAGGAGAAGCAGTGCAGGACAAAATCTGCACAGTGGTAGCAAATCCTCTGAGCAGCAGCAGTCCAGCACCAAAACCCCACTTGTCTCCAGTGTGATCCCAAGAGAGAGCATGGGACAGCTGAGCTTCACCCCAATCCCCCAGCCAAAATCTGGCAGCATCTCTGCCCTTCCCAAGAGAAACCCCCCAGCTAAGAGACTGTAGCAAACTGCACCCCTTCCCTGGCCACTTTGTTCACGTCTTTTGTCTCTCTTGAATATCTGTGTCTCGGTTTGAGAGTTACCCCAGAACAATCTGTGCTCCCATCTCTTAGGCAACAAATGGGAGAAAAATTACATGAGAGAAAGAAAATAAAAAGGAAAAATCCTAACCTCCAACACTGGGGGAAGAGGGACTTCTGGCAAGGCTTACTTTCATGTTTTTTTTTTGTTTTTTTTTTTTTAAGATGCAGCCATCTAAACAAACGTGCCTTTAATGGTTGGTTTATACATTCACACAAGACACGAGTTTAAGCATCCCTTTATTGCATAAGCACCAAAGAAATCATTGCTCCCCTAGCAGCAGCAGAAAGCACATGAAGAAATAAACATGTTTTTCAAATGTTATCACCTTTCGTTCATGCACTGTTTCTGAATCCAGCTTTCCTTTGGAAAAAGGACTTGTAAATTAAACAGCAAAACATTTCCCTTCCCTAACAGCCTTTCCAACCCACTGATTCCTCACAGAGATGCTGCCTGCACTCTAGGCTGTGTTTGATTGAATTCCTCAAAGAAAGATGAGAGTCGCTGTATTCCCTCAGGCCAGGTGCCCATATCCCTCATATCCATATTTCAGTGCCCTATCCCTCATACCAGCCGGGAGCAGATGCTCAGATAAATTTAAGGAGCAATGTCACGTTCCAGCATAGTTTTCTCTCTCTGTCAGTGACTGTCTTAGTCATAAGGCAACATAATTCTGCACGTCTTACACAGTGTTCATGAAATTTTTGTATTTCCTCACTACAGACACTCCAATAAGAATGGGCAAAAAAATAAAGGGGAGGGAGGAGAGGAGGAAGGGAGGGGTGAAGAAGAACAGAGAAAGATACAAAAGGAGCGAGAAACCCTTAATGTTGCTAAGCCCTGGTAGGGCAACAAAACCTTGAGTCAGGATTATGCAAATAAATCAAGGCTGAAACTCCACCAGTAGTGGCTTGATGCTTTACCAGTTTTTATTAAGCTGTGAGCTGTAAGTTCTCTGTTTGCGTTGCAGCAGTGTGAAGGCCTCCAGAGTTAGCACTAGACATTACCCACTCTATCTTTTCTGGCTTATACTGTTTTTAATTCCCCACACCCATGCATTTCCCTGACCTCTCCAAACGCTGACATTCTCTCCGCCTCTGATGATCCTGAGGAAACGATCGATCGACACCTGTGGAGTGATTTAGCAGCCCCTGACAAAGGAACTCAGGTCTCTGCCCCGGCAATGGTTTTTCCAGCCATACCTGAAAAAGCAAATACATTGTGTAATTTGAGGGGTTTGATTATGATTGAATTGGTTATGAAAACAGACTTGGTTAATCTTTGAGAGTCTTGGGTGAAGACTCTCAAAGATCTCTCTGAAAGATACGAATAAATGGAAATTATTATGAGCTCAATCTAAGCGAGCTGGGGGAAGGGGAAGAGAACAAAAAAGGAGAGCTCTGGGAGAGGAGGAGAATTTAGGGAATTAGAGCAGGTGCTGCAAGACAGGATTTCTGTCTTCTCCTTTCAGCTTTAGGAGAAGGACTGTGCTAAACTCCACCAAATCCAGCTTCCCATCCATTGATTCCCCTGCCTCCCTCAGTCAATAGCAGGACTCTCTTTGATCTCCTCTGCCCACTCTTCCCCAGTGTCCATTGCAAATCTCCTTACCAGGGACTGAGGCCATGAGCCTCCCGGGCAATCTTCTTGGCACACCGAATATCATCCTCAAGATTATCATCTTGCAATTCTGTAGAGAAGGGAAAAAAGATCAGTGTGGAGGGAAGAGGGGCAGAGGAAGAGCAGGGACAGACTGGCAGAAGGAAAGGTGCCCATCAGGAAGGGCAGGTGGGACACGGAGAAGGTGGATGGAAGAAGGACAGATAGAAATGCCCGGAGCAGCTGCATGGCAGGTGTCATGGACAGAGCAGGTGCTTTCATGGAATGAACAAAGAAAGGTTCTTCATTCTGTCCTCCCACTTACTTGAGCAACTGATGCGGCAGGCATTCTTGGATCCAGAGGTCCTGCCATCATTGCACCAGTACTTGCTGTTGATCTGGAAGATGCCGTAGTCCCTGCTTGGACCATTGTCGTTGTACGCTTTCGTGTTATAACTACTCTCATATTTCACCAGGCACATCCCTGCAGGAGGAAGAGAGATCCCAGAGGAGAGCATTAAGGTTTGCTGAGGGTAAATAAGAGGAAAGATATGACAGTATTCAGGATGAATGAAGTGCTGGAGAAGTAATTAAACTGGTCATATCATAACCTTGAGAATTGGATGGGTAAATTCTTGGAAGGACAAAGCTCTAGATGAGTATTTGTTATGTGAACTATAGAAGGGAGCAAGGAAAGGGATGAGGAAAAGATGAAGTCAAAGAAATGGAGGGATGGAACAGTACTGCTGGAAGACCAAAAAGAAGTTGAGAGGGACAAAGGTGGTACAGGCAGAGAGGTGCAGTGGCAGCTCATTATACTCACAGTCAGCAACAGTTGTGCCCTCGAAGCCCTGAAAGCCATTCTGACGTAGGATCTTCACCATCTCACATCTGGGAATTATTTTTCCCTGGGTGCCTGGCAGAGCCAGGCCAAGGAAAACAAGAAGAAAGCCAAGGAAGAGCATTGATTTTCTCATCTTGCAGTCCACAGCAAGATGTGCCAAAGCAGCTTGAGCTGCCTGTCTGCCAGAACTGCCGGCAGTGCCAGCCTTTTATTCCTGCTCCCAGGGGGAGGATCAGCTGGTTAAGCAAGCATATCTGGGAAGTCTGGGCAGTCTTTACAGTAACAAGGCAATAAGGAAGTGGGCCAAACTCCAAAACAAATTCCTGGAAGGTGCCAGTAACTATTTCCCTGGTCCTTCAATGCTGGGGTATATGTTTTCCCCAGCCAACCCAGCAGTCCTCAGCTGGATATTATCCCAAATGTCATGGATGTAGTTCCATGTCAAAGGCTGTAGTTCCCTTTGTATGAGTGTCATGGTTTAATCCCAGCAGTCTGATAGGTCACTCAATCTCTCCCACCCTAGTGGGATGGGAAAGGTAAAAGTTAGAAAACGTGTGGGTTGAGATACAGGCCGATTAATGGGGAAAGAAAAAGCCATACATGCAAGAAAAAGCGAAATACAGAGGTAACACACTCCTTCCCATCAGCAGGAAGATGTTCAGCCACCTCCAGGAAACCAGGCTCCACCATTAACAGTGGTTCAGGAAAACAAACACCATCAGTCAGGAAAACAAACACCTCCTTCCTTCTTCTTCCTTCAGGTTTATACTTCGAGCAGGACACTGTGTATGATCTGGGATAAGCCGTGGTCAGTGGGGGTCAGCTGTCTTGGCTGCATTCCCCATCATGGTTTAGGAATAATATTCCCCAATTTAGTATTCCCATTAAAAAGTCTACAAGCTGCTCCCCTCATCTTCTCTGATCCCACCTTGAGATAAAAAGAATTTACTGGGAACAGCAATCAGTTAAGAATAGACCATGAAAAATGGCCTTGAATAGAACCTCCTGCAAAGGAGGTGAAGAAGGAGTAGCCAACTTTATGTTCTTAATTCATCTTCCTACTATCCCTTGTAGAACAATAAACTACATACAATAGAAAGAAACCTGATTTATTATGTTTTTGTTTGCATGGACTGTTTATTACAAGCCATGGCTGATCACTGGACATTAACTTCATTAGTCACTACCTCAAGATGGCTGCCTTTGACACCAGTTTTCTTTCTCCTACTGCATGCATCAAAAAGCTCAACAAAATGAGGATAAGAAAAAAGTCTTGAAAGGTAAAAGTAAAATGAGGCAATGGTTATCAAAGACATAATGCTAAGAAGATATGGCACAGCTGAGTAGCAGGAGTCTCTCATATTGGTGTGTCTGATGAAGAAATAGCAAAAGGTGACTGTGCTGGGTGTGGCTGAGGGAATTTCCCTCCCTGGCTGGCATGGGGCTGTATTTTGGATTTGTGCTGAATGTAGGGACGATAATGGAGATGTTTTTGTTATTGCTGAGTGTCACCCTTACTCCAAGCATGACACAAGAACAGATGAGAGACCGAATTGCAAGAGGAGAAAAAGAAACTTTAATACAAAGGATTCTCTGGCTTATATAGACCAATATGATATATTCTACTTGATTGGCTAGTTAATAAAAACATCTTTCTCACACAACGTCCTTGAGAAGAACAAGAAAAACAAGGTGGAAAGACACCACCTGCAGATTGTTTAGACTAACAAGCTATCACATTCCTACAATTCCCTAAAAATTCTCACAAGCCACTGTGAGAAACAATTGCCATTTCTCTCTCCCTGACCAGGCTGGCATTCACAGCTGAGCACTGGTCACACAGAGGCAAGGACTTCTCTGCTTTTCATACTGCCAGGCTGGCAGGGGGGCTGGGAAGGAGACACATGGGAAGTTGGGAAGGAGACAGAGCTGGGAGAGATGACCCAAAGTGATCAAAGGCATGTTCCAGACCACATAACATCATGCTCAGTATTTAAAGTGGGGGGCAGAAGGAAGGAGGGGAGGGTTGTTTGGAGTGATGGTGTTTGTCTTCCCAAGTCACTGTTATGTGTCCTGGAACCCTGCTCTCTCTGGGATTTTTGAACACCTGCCTGCCCTGGGAAACGGGGAGTGAATTCCTGGGTTTGCTGTGTTTGCACACGTGGCTTTTGCTTTCCATATTAAACTGTCTTTATCCCAAACCATGAATTTTCCAGCTTTGACCCTTCTGATTCTCTCTGTTCCTTCTGGCAAGGGAGCGAGGCTGTGTGGGGCTTGGCGGCTAAACCAGGACATTGGCTGACAAACTCAGGATGCAGGAATTATATTCCCTCTACATGTTTTCAGGCTTCTCAGTCCTTGAAAGTGTCCTCTGTGGTTTATTTCCTCCTCTAGCTCCAAAGCAAGCTGTTTATCTTTTCATGCTATCAATGCTGCCACACAGCTTTGAAGAAGGAAGGATTGAGGGTTGAGTATTTTGGGAGAGGGTTTTGGATGAGGTGTTGAATAAAAGAGTTTCTTTTTTCTTCTCTAGCAGTCATAGAGGACATTTGCAGGAGAAATCATTTCACTGGTTTCTTTATGTATTTTTGTATCAACTGCCATCACACCTAAGTTGGAGAAAATTGTGCAAAGGCTTCACCTTTGCCGTGAATTCCAGGGAAAAAAGGAGTCCATGCTTCTACAACCCTCTAGCTCAGTGAGGTGCTTATGGGGGTCCTCTTGTTGGAAATTATAACAAGTTTAAATTTTTTTTGATAACTTTAGTCAGGGGTTTTGTTTGCCTTTGCCCAAATGGAAAGGAATTGAAGTTTCTTCTCAAAAGACCGTTTCACCACTCCAGACCTGATGAGCTTAACATCTCTGCAGGCTGGGGGTAGCACAGAAGATACACAAAAGGTAATGACCATAAACAACCATCAACTCCAAACATAACTCCTGATCTGGGAAAAGATAGATAAGAGATAGATAAGAATGAGGATCTAATTAGCATCGGAGTCCAAGAGATCTGTAACCAATAAGAAATCAAATACTACGAACTGTAACTTGGAATCAATGAACTTTGAACCAATGGATCTCTATGGGTTTTGACTGTTAAAAGCTTGTGAAAAATCTGGTAAAATTCCCGTGTCATGGATTTTCCCTGCACAACCCGG
This sequence comes from Vidua chalybeata, assembly GCF_026979565.1. Lineage (NCBI taxonomy): Eukaryota > Metazoa > Chordata > Aves > Passeriformes > Viduidae > Vidua > Vidua chalybeata. Next base: position 1,956,368 of record NC_071553.1, read on the forward strand.
GCTGTGTGGATGAAATTATTTCTGTTGCATATCCTGGCCAGAACAACTTCCTGTCCAGAATGAAGTAATGTATTGATTCCCTAACACTAAAAATGTTGTTGGAGAGTTTTTGTTTTTCCCACAGTTTCAGTGATGACTGTGGTTTATTCTAGACAAGTTTTTGTTGTTTCTGGGAAAGGGATCTCCTTTACTAAGGCACTTTTAGATCGTGTTGCCTGGAGACAGCTTGTTTAGTGTAAAATTTCAGTGCTTGGCTTTACACTTGAGTAAATGGTTCTGAAATGAATGACAGGTATTATAAAATTTGGAAATAACTGTGAAATATGTATTTGTTATTTTATTTACCCTTGCATAGTCCAGAATTTGTTTCCAAGATCCACTTTGTATAATAGGTTGGACTTTTGCACAACTTTGTGACTTGAGATTTAGCTGTCAGATAAGAATTCAACTTGAAATCTTCTAGGAAATGAAAAAGAAAAAGAGCCTCACATTCACAACAATAGCTTTCCTGGATTATTTGAAGGAACAGTGGGAATTCTTTGGAAAAATATAACACCTGTAGCTTTTAGTTGCAGCAGGGTTCACTGCTCAGCTGTTCACTGCTCATTCTGTGCCATAATTTGAAGTTGGCTTCCTTACTAGTTGCTGGTGCTTCCATGTAGGATTGCTTTATTTGTCTGATTCATAAGGGAGGTGACAGTGACACTTGTTAGAGCTTTTGCTGCCAGGGGATTCCCTAGCAACTCAGACTTGAAGCTCAGCTGGGTAGAGTGAGTTACTTCCATAATCGGTCATGTGGAAGAATATTTTTTCCCTGAGTTGATTATTTTTGCATGGGAGTACTAAAAATGTTATTACCTCAGTTAAAAGTTCTTCCTTTTTTCATTTGAAACTCTGGGTTAAGGGGAAGAATGAAGATAATGCCATAAATAAAATTGTAACCAGATGATATATGGCCTACACCTGGTGAGCTAACACAAAGCCTGTTCCAGAATGACTGGCCTATGGAAACTGCACAATGCCTATTGTGTAAGAAGGAGAACTGGAAATTCACCAGCCTCAGTGTCCTGCCAACTCAGCGAGGTCACCTGGAACCTTGGGGTCCACAACCACCAGGGACCACCAGAGAGACCCCCAGGACAGAAGAATGAATGCATAAAGGAGGGGGGAAATATGGTAATGATTTGGGGGAAATCATACGTATGTATAAAAAATATATGTCTAAAAATCATATGTATAATCTTATGTATCATAGGTATAATCATATGTATCATATGTATATATGTATATGTCTAATCATATGTATATATGTATATGTATAATAATATGTATCATATGATTATCATATGAATGTTTCATCTGGGACAATCAATGAATATGTATAAAAAATACAGAATATAAACAGAAACTTTCCTGTACTCAACAGGCATGGCTTTGGGAGGAGCTATCCCCCAGTGCATCTGGCTGAATAAAGAATGCTGCTTTTTAATGCTACATTGCTGTTAAAGAGTCTTTTTATTTTACTGAATTCTTAGTAACAAAAAAATTGAATCCCTGTCTTAAGTGACGGTAAACCAGCACGAGGTTGCTACAAAGGGGTTTGCCGAGAAATCCTAGCTAAAAGTCATATGCCATAAGTCTGATGAAGAGCAGCTGAGGGAGCTGGGAAAGGGCTCAGCCTGGAGCAAAGGAGGCTCAGGGGGGACCTTGTGGCTCTGCACAACTCCCTGACAGGAGGGGACAGCCGGGGGGTCGGGCTCTGCTCCCTGGGAACAGGGACAGGAGGAGAGGGAACGGCCTCAAGCTGTGCCAAGGAAGGTTCAGGTTGGACATCAGGAGGAATTTCTTCACTGAAAGGGTGGTCAGGCCTTGGAAGGAGCTGCCCAGGGAGGTGGTAGAGTCCCCATCCTTTGCTTCCTTATTTACTGCTTACAGTTCTACTGATCAAACAAAAGTTGAAGTACAATTCCCAGGGCCTATGGCTTTATTTGTTTTAGTCAATAGTGCTAGGCTCTGGCACAAATTAGTCTCTCACTACACATCCACGGTCAAGGAGTAGATGTTTCCATGCATTCTGCCATTGTCTTAAACCGTGGACTTGTGGCTTCCACTCTGCTTCTGGGATAGGGCACGTATAGCACTGTGTCAGGGGTTTACAAGAGACAGGTTGGAAACAGCTGGTCATGGAATCATAGAATCATGGAACCATGGAACCTCTGACTTGGAAGGGACCCCTACACCTCTTCTGTCCTGCCTACCCCTCCCAAAGAGCCTGTAACTGTCCAGAAGAAACTGGTGAGGAACCTTTGGGTAATGAACCTTCTCCTTTTGAGTGAAGAACATTCTGGGTGAAGAAGCAGAACCCAGAATGTGGTCAGGTACTGGGACAGGTTCCCCAGTGAATTGGCTACTGCACCAAGTCAGCTGTCAGACATGTGGTGTGCTTGTTGGGATGCTCCTGTTCAGGGCCAGGAGTTGGACTTGATGATCCTTGTGGGTCCCCTCTAAGTCAGCAGATTCTGATTCACCCAGAAGTTTCTTTACCCAAATGGTTCTTCACTCAGAGCGTGGTTGGGCACTGGAGCAGGCTTCCCAGAGAACTGGTCATGGCACTGAGTCAGCTGTCAGACACATGATGTGGTTGTTGGGGCTGTCCTGTGCAGGGCCAGGAGTTGGACTTGATGATCCTTGTGGGTCCCTTTCAACAGAGGGTATTAAATGATTCTATAATTCCTAATATCTTACCTAAAACTCACCTGACATGGTCAGGTGCATCCTCTGCACCGTGCATCAGGTGCACGGTCCCACATGCATCCTCTAAAATCAACATTGGGCTACCGCATCATTCCCCCCCATTTCCCTCTTCCCCCTGCCCTTTCTTATTCTTTTGTGTTTTCTTCTTTATTTATCTTGGCCCTGGTTTGAGGCTTTCTGGTTTTCCATCTTTCCGTGAACCTTCACTTGGTAAATGCAGGTACACCATGGGTTTCCCCAGTTGCTCTTCACAAAAAGTTTGACCTGTGAAAAGGCTCTGGGGAGCAGCATGTTCTGTGAAGAGGGAAAAGGAGGGTGTTAAAATCAACAGTGAAATCAACATGTCATACCCTGCCAGCCCTTTTTCTGGTCAGGAGCAAGCTCCCAAAAGAAGCTGGGAGAAGCAATAGAGATCTGAAGCTCACTGCTGGTACTAGGGCTGCTGGGGAGGCTGGGGGCAAGGGAAGCACTTGGCATCCTCTGCAGGCTGGCCCAGCTGGGGCTGCTCCTCCTTTGCCTCTGTCCCTTGCTCTGTGCTGATACAGGGGCTGGGGACGTGCTCCTGTACATGGGGCTGGTGTGTCACCCACTGGTGTGTCACCCACTGGTGTGTCACCCACTGGTGTGTCACCCCACTAGTGTATCACCCACTGGTGTGTCACCCCACTAGTGTATCACCCACTGGTGTGTCACCCCACTGAGCCCCTGCCATGCCCTCTGCCTGCCTTCCTCCTGGCAGACTGAGAGCAACAGGAGAGAAGGGGCATTCTGTGCTTGGGGTGACACTGTCCAGCTTGTCAGCAGGGCACACAGTGGAACAACAGTGATGCCTGATGGCCTTTGCCACCACTTGTCCCCGTTTCTCCATGGCACAAGGTCTGTTTGCTGTTTGGGTGGTGTGGCTGCTTGTGCATCTGGCTTTTCTGAAGGCAGTGGCTGCAGCCAGAGACCTCTCAGGAGCTGTGTTGCCATGGGCCTGACCCTGTCCTTCAGCCACCACAACCATGTGCTTCTCTGCCCTCCAAGCCCCACCGGGTCTCTTTCAGCAGCGATCCAGGGCCCTCTGCCCAAGGAGGAAACATTTGCACCTTCCCTGCCAGGGACTTGCAAGAAAACCTGTTTTGCTCCCTGGCACCTGGCCCCCACGTGTTGAGCATACCTTCCGAGGGAAAGTCTGTGTGGGGTTTTTTTCCACATTGTAGGTGAACACCCCCAGGAGAGTTTCCTCTTCTCTGTCTGCATCCACTCCCTTGGAAGCAAAGCACAAGGAGAGCAAGTCGGGCTCATCCCAGCAAAGAGGGAATGTACAGGCTGGACCAGCCCTCGTATGTACCCAGCCTCTCCCAGGGCTCTGCCATTGCTTAGGGTAGAGCTCAGTCTCTGCCTTGCATTTTGGTCAAGAGCCCTTAGGTCAAGAGTCCTTGGCCAGAAGGAGTCTTAAGAAGAATGGACCTCTCGAGCACAGCAGTGCTCAGGAGAGTGCAGGACACAAAGCTCAGAGGATGCACAAAAGCAAGCAAGACCTCGCCTGAGCTCCCGCTCGGGCCAGACCCCCACCAGAAGTGCCCAGCAGACTTACCAAGATAGCAATGTCTCTGGGGGCACTGATGATGGCCCACTTGGAGAGGCATCTTTGGGGATGTGCTGCACTGTGATGGCAGTCAGGTAGACTCATGCTGGCAACTTGATGACAACCTGGCCCTGATGCCCTTTGAAAGCCCAACAGTTTCCTGGGAAAACATTTGGCTGCAACAGAATGCAAGAGCAGTGATGTGTGGGCCAAAGTGGGCTCAGCATGGCAGAACAGAGAATACTGGTTACAAAGCCATCCTACTCAGGGACCAACAGAAACACCTCTGCCCAGGGACTTTGTAGGGCATCCCTCCTGCTCCCGCCTCCCACCCTGGAACACAGTTCTTAGGGTTGACAGTGGAGACAGGGTGACCAGGTAGAAAGAAATCCTTTCACCCAGCTGTGGCCAAGGACTGTGGGCAGAATCAGTTTGGCTCCACTCCCCTCCGGAGAGGAACCACTGCTTCTCAGCAAGCCCAGCCCCATGTTCCAGCTCTGGTACCAGGAATCCAATCTACTGTGGGCTTCATCAGTACCACTGGGCTGAGGGGAGAGCCCCCAAGAATGGTTCCCAAATTCAAAGGAGAGAAGAAAACTGGTGGTTTCTGCTAAGATACCTACAGAATAGTATTAGGAAGGCTGGCAGTCCAGAAGAAGGGTAAAATCCTGCAGAGACAACTCTCTTTGCAGTCATAGGTCTGGGAAGTTCTTTGTGTGTCAGTGGTGGCTCCTGTAAGGAAGGGAGGGCAAATGGCTGCAAGCAGCTACAGACTGGCAGGGCTTGGTGCTCAGACACCATTTCTGGTGCCACTGGGCAGCTCCATGTCCTGTGTGCATCACCCTGCCCTGGGGGGCAATGACAGCAGCCACATGCCTGGTGACTGCCTCTCCCACAGGGCTAAGAGAGCTGGGAGGGAGCAAAGCACAAGCCAGCCATTCCTTCTCCAGGTGCAGTGGAGAGGAAGAGAGCCCCTCCATCCACACAGGAACGTTGTCATTTCTGTGCCGTGCCCCAGGAACGTGTGTGGAGGCAACCCCAGTCATTCCTTGTGGAGGCTGTGGGCAGGACACAGACAAGCACAAGGCAAGGAGACCGGGCTGCTCGTGTCCTTGCCAGAGCTCTTCAGGGCCCAGTCCGTCTTGACACAGGGTTCCAAGGTCATCTGGCTCAATTCCTGGGAAAGCCATGAGCAAACAGGCAAGGACCACGTCAGTGGACAGTTCAGCACGCTGCCAGCACCCACAGAGGCAGAGCTCGGTGTCAGCCATGCATGGCCAGCCATGCCCACAGAGCTGGCAAACTCTGCACTGCTGACAGGAGCCACGAGGAACAGGGTCTGTGGCCACAACGTTCTGACCCTACCAACAATACCAAGGAGAGCTTTCTTAGGGGTTCTGCCCAGCCAAGCCTCTTTCCCCAAAATGGCAGGGTCACCTTCAAACTACTGATCTCCACCCTCAGTTGAGTGACCTCTTCCAACAGATTCTGCAACTTTTGGGTTTCAATGAGAGTGTGTGAATTCGTGGAGGAACAGAAAAGCAGATCTTGTCAAAGCAGCCCATTCCTTCTGTGAAGCACCCGAGCTCAGTGAAGACACACACGTGCTTTCCCTGCTTTGCCAGTGCTTCTTTCCAGCAAGCTGAGCAAAAGGCCAAGGCAGGACAGAAGTACAGGAGCCGTTGCAGTTTGGAAACTGAGCACAGGTAGCACAAGGACAGCTGACACTTCTGCACACAGACATGGTTCCAGTTCAGGAAATCTCTCTTACCAGAAGGTTTTCAGTCCTGCTGGAAATACACATTGCAGCTTCTGAAAGAGAAAAATCTCGATTAGAACATCTACTGCCAGAGCCACTGTGGCTTCCCAGGGCAGACTACACAATCTGCTTCTTCTTTGGGTCATGCTGGGTAGAAGCAGAAGAGCCTCAGATTTATCCAGCCACCGTCAGCAACACTCCCTTGCAGGAGGTGCCTGTCCCACAGCAGTCACTGACCTCCACAAATCCCTTTGTCCACGGTGACCGTTCTGACAGGGCAGTCCTGCAGAAAGCACTGGCAGTTCACATCACCAGGCAGTCTTGAGTGGGGTTTGCAGCAAACCCCGAGGGCCCCTTG